>NC_091996.1:39816309-40116309 GCF_044704955.1 Pristiophorus japonicus
GCCCCCAAAATGGATAACCTCACATTTATCCATATTATACTGCATCTGCCCCTGTATTTGCCCACTCACCTAACCTGTCCAAGTCACCCTGCAGCCTCTTAGTGTCCTCCTCACAGCTCACACTGCCACCAATTTAGTGTCATCTGCAAACTTGGAGATATTACACTCAATTCCATCTAAATCATTAATGTATATTATAAAGAGCTGAGGTCCCAGCACTGAGCCCTGCGGCACTCCACTAGTCACTGCCTGCCATTCTGAAAAGGACCCGTTTATCTCTGCTTCCTCTCTGCCAGCCAGTTCTCTATCCACGTCAGTACATTACCCCCAATACGATGCGCTTTGACGTTGCACACCAATCTCTCGTGCGGGACCTTGTCAAAAGTCCAAACACGCCAGATCAACTGGTTCTCCCTTGTCCACTCTGCTAGTTACATCTTCAAAAAATTCCAGAAGATTCGTCAAGCATGATTTCCCTTTCATAAATCCATGCTGAATTTGACCGATCCTGTCATTGCTTTCCAAATGCACTGCTATTTCATCCTTAATGATTGATTCCAACATTTTCCCCACGACTGATGTCAGGTTAACCGTTCTATAATTACCCATTTTCTCTCTCCTTTTTTAAAAAGTGAAATTACATTAGCTATCCTCCAGTCCATAGGAACTGATCCAGAGTCGATAAACTGTTAGAAAATTATCACCAATGCATCCACTATTTCTAGGGCCACTTCCTTAAGTACTCTGGGATGCAGACTATCAGGCCCTGGGGATTTATCAGCCTTCAATCCCATCAGTTTCCCGAACACAATTTCCCACTTAATAAGGATATCCGTCAGTACATTTGGTAGGTTATTCGTGTCTTTCTTCATGAAGTCAGAACCGAAGTATTTGTTCAATTGGTCTGCCATTTCTTTGTTCCCCATTATGAATTCACCTGAATCCGACTGCAAGGGACCTACATTTGCCTTCACTAATCTTTTTCTCTTCACATATTGATAGAAGCTTTTGCAGTCAGCTTTTATGTTCCATGCAAGCTTCCTCTCGTACTCTATTTTCCCCCTCTTAATTAAACCCTTAGTCCTCCTCTGTTGAATTCTAAATTTCTCCCAGTCCTCAGGTTTGTTACTTTTTCTAGCCAATTTATATGCCTCTTCCTTGGTTTTAACACTATCCTTAATTTCCCTTGTTAGCCACGGTTGAGCCACTTTCCCCGTTTTATTTTTACTCCAGACAGGGATGTACAATTGCTGAAGTTCATCCATGTGATCTTTAAATGTTTGCCATTGCTGATCCACTGTCAACCCTTTAAGTATCCTTTGCCAGTCTATTCTAGCCAGTTCACGCCTCATACCGTTGAAGTTACATTTCCTTAAGTTCAGGACCCTAGTTTCCGAATTAACTGTGTCACTCGCCACCTTAATAAAGAATTCTACCATATTATGGTCACTCTTCCCCAAGGGGCCTCGCACAACAAGATTGCTAATTAGCAATCACCCAGTCTAGGATGGCCTACTCTCTAGTTGGTTCCTAGACATATTCGTCGAGAAAACCATCCCTAATACATTCTAGGAAATCCTCCTCCACCGCATTGCTACCAGTTTGGTTAGCCCAATCAATATGTAGATTAAAGTCGCCCAAGATAACTGCTGTACCTTTATTGCACACATCCCTTATTTCTTGTTTAGCTGTCCCCAACCTCACTACTACTGTTTGGTGGTCTGTACACAACTCCCACTAGCGTTTTCTGCCCTTTGGTAATACGCAGCTCCACCCATACCAATTCCACATCATCCAGGCTAATGTCCCTCCTTAATATTGCATTAATTTCCTCTTTAACCAGCAACGCCACCCTACCTCCTTTTCCTCTCTGCCTATCCTTCCTAAATGTTGAATACCCCTGGATGTTGAGTTCCCAGCCTTGGTCACCCTGGAGCCATGTCTCCGTGATGCCAATTACATCATACCCGTTAACTGCTGTCTGCGCAGTTAATTCGTCCACCTTGTTCTGAATACTCCTCGCATTGAGGCACAGAGCCTTCAGACTTGTCTTTTTAACACACTGTGCTCCTTTCGAATTTTGCTGTAATGTGGCCCTTTTTGTTTTTTGCCTTGGGTTTTTCTGCCCTCGACTTTTACTATTCTCCTTTCTATCTTTTGCTTCTGCCTCCATTTTATTTCCATCTGTTTCCCTGCATAGGTTCCCATCCCCCTTACCATGTTAGTTTAACTGCTCCCCAACAGCACGAACAAACACTTCCCCTAGGACATTGGTTCCGGTCCTGCCCAGGTGCAGACCATCCGGTTTGTACTGGTCCCACCTCCCCCAGAACTGGTTCCAATGTC
Source organism: Pristiophorus japonicus (assembly GCF_044704955.1). NCBI lineage: Eukaryota > Metazoa > Chordata > Chondrichthyes > Pristiophoridae > Pristiophorus > Pristiophorus japonicus. The sequence continues at coordinate 39,818,656 of NC_091996.1, forward strand.
CCAGGAATTTGAATCCCTCCCTTCTGCACCACTCCTCAAACCACATATTCATCTGAGCTATCCTGCGATTCCTATTCTGACTGGCATGTGGCACTGGTAGCAATCCTAATTTTGAGGTCCTACTTTTTAATTTAGCTCCTAGGTCCCTAAATTCGACTTGTAGGACCTCATCCCGTTTATTACCTATATCGTTGGTACCTATATGCACCACGACAACTGGCTGTTCACCCTCCCTTTTCAGAATGTCCTGCACCCGCTCCGAGACATCCTTGACCCTTGCACCAGGGAGGCAACATACCATCCTGGAGTCTCGGTTGCAGCCACAGAAACGTCTATCTATTCCCCTTACAATCGAATCCCCTGTCACTATAGCTCTCCCAATGTTTTTACTGCCCTCCTGTGCAGTAGAGCTACCCACAGTGCCATGAACTTGGCTGCTGTTGCCCTCCCCTGATGAGTCATCCCCCTCAACAGTACCCAAAGTGGTGTATCTGTTTTGCAGGGGGATGACCGCAGGGGACCCCTGCACTACCTTGCCTCCACTGCTCTTCCTGTTGGTCACCCATTTACTATCTGGCTGTGTACCCTTTACCTGCGGTGAGACCAACTCGCTAAACATGCTATTTAAGTCATTCCCAACATCGTGCATGCTCCAGAGTGAATCCACCCGCAGCTCCAGTGCCGCAATGCGGTCCATCAGGAGCTGGAGGCGGATACACATCCCGCACACATAATCATCAGGGACACCGGAAGCGTCCCTGACTTCCCACGTAGTACAGGAGGGGCATAACACCTGGCCGAGCTATCCTGCCATGACTTAACCCCGAGATTAACTTAATTTGGCAACAACAATGTTAAATGTTACTTACTGATATGGAAAAGAAAAAGAAAAACTACTTACCAATCACCAGCCAATCACTTACCCCCTTGGCTGTGACGTCACCTTTCGATTTCTTTCTACTTCTTTTTGCCTCCCTGCTGCAGCTGCACCGGTTGGGCCTTTATAGGCCTCTCCGACATCCCCGGACTCCCCGCTGCTCGCACTCCCGCCTCACGAACTGCTGGGCCTTTATAGGCCTCTCCGACATCCCCGGACTCCCCGCTGCTCGCACTCCCGCCTCACGAACTGCTGGGCCTTTATAGGCCTCTCCGACATCCCTGGACTCCCCATTGCTCGCACTCCCGCCTCACGAACTGCTGGGCCTTTATAGTCCTCTCTGACGTCCCCGGACTCCCCATTGCTCGCACTCCCGCCTCACGAACTGCTGGGCCTTTATAGGCCTCTCCGACATCCCTGGACTCCCCATTGCTCGCACTCCCGCCTCACGAATTGCTGGGCCTTTATAGTCCTCTCTGACGTCCTCGGACTCTCCGCTGCTCGCACTCCCGCCTCACGAACTGCTGGGCCTTTATCGGCCTCTCCGACTTCGCCGGACTCCCCGCTACTCGCACTCGGGATAAACGGGTCCTTTTCAGAATGGCAGGCAGTGACTAGTGGGGTGCCGCAGGGCTCAGTGCTGGGACCCCAGCTTTTTACAATATACATCAATGCTTTAGATGAAGGAATTGAGTGTAATATCTCCAGGTTTGCAGATGACACTAAGCTGGATGGCAGTGTGAGCTGGGCGGGGGGGGACTCTAAGAAGCTGCAGGCTGACTTGGACAGGTTAGGCGAGTGGGCAAATGCATAGCAGATGCTGTATAATGTGGATAAATGTGAGGTTATCCACTTTGGTGGCAAAAACATGAAGGCAGAATATTATCTGAATGGCTGCAGATTAGGAAATGGGGAGGTGCAACGAGACCTGGGTGTCATGGTACATCAGTCATTGAAAGTTGGCATGCAGGTACAGCAGGTGGAGAAGAAGGCAAATGGCATGTTGGTCTTCATATGTAGGGGATTTGAGTATTGGAGCAGGAGGTCTTACTGCAGTTGTGAGGGCCTTTGTGAGGCCTCACCTGGAATATTGTGTTCAGTTTTGGTCTCCTAATCCGAGGAAGGACATTCTTGCTATTGAGGGAGTGCAGCGAAGGTTCACCAGACTGATTCCCGGGATGGCAGGACTGACATATGAGGAGAGACTGGATCAACTGGGCCTGTATTCACTGGGGTTTAGAAGGATGAGAGGGGATCTCATAGAAACATATATCATTCTGACGAGACTGGACAGGTTAGATGCAGGAAGAATGTTCCCGATGTTGGGGAATTCCAGAACCAGGGGTCACAGTCTAAGAATAAGGGGAAAGCCATTTAGGACTGAGATGAGGAGAAACTTCTTCACTCAGAAAGTTGTTAACCTGTGGAATTCTCTGCCACAGAGAGTTGTTGATGCCAGTTCATTGGATATATTCAAGAGGGGGTTAGATATGGCACTTACGGCTAAAGGGATCAAGGAGTATGGAGAGAAAGCACTAAAGGGCTACTGAGGTGAATGATCAGCCATGATCTTATTGAATGGTGGTGCAGGCTCGAAGGGCCAAATGGCCTACTCCTGCACCTATTTTCTATGTTTCGATGTTTCTACTGTGGTGGGGTGGATTACTGATGACTGGCTTGAGATTCACTAAGGATATCTATTCTCTTCTATATTTGCAACACCATACAGTATATATGTGTTTACACGTTGCAGAATTATTCTTTATAGTGGAAACGTTGGTGTTATTTACATTATTACCCTGATTAATAATAACAAACTTTTGAATTTTAATTGGGCACAAACTAATACATGTAAGTACTGTTTTTGATCTGAGAGCCACTGAACAGGTGAGTAAAATCCAGCACCTTACTCTGATAGTTTGCTAGATACCTTTGGTTCCAGAGTGTATTTGTGTTCTTCCTTGTGATGGTTCCTTGCTTTAGTGGGTCATAACTGAATCTAAATGATAGGCCTTTGGTGGGTGAAAACAAATTAGCCAGTTATAAATATTAAATCCTAAGCCTATTGAAAATACAGTGAATGAATGATGTGCAGCATAAATTTCAGGGCTATCAACATCATCATTTAACAGTAGGCATTAAACAGCAATGCACAAAATCTGAATGGAAATCAAATACATTTAAGGTGGTTTTCATGTAAATTCACATACAGGGTACTATTACACTGCTGACTGTACCACTGCAGAGAATATTCAATAAGAGAATCATTTTTTAGGAGCTACATTTTTCTAGGTACAAGATGCTTCAGCTGATAAAGAACTTGGGTTTACTGTACCTTATAATCAGATCACTGAATGTAACCAACAAAGAACAATCACACGTATCCGTTTCTTTCAATAACATAGATTGATAAGATCTGCATTTTCCTCGGGAGTTGTTTATCAGGAAATATAGAGTTAAGCGGATACTGCTCCACTTGAATATTTATTTGTACTTTACAAACAGTTCTCTAATGCATCGTTAATTCCTTTTAGGGGAAGCTAGATAATAAGTGCATGAGGGAGGCAGGATAGAATAGAAGGATATGTCGATGAGATGGGAGAATGGCTCGTGTGCAGCGTAAACATCTGCATAGACCTGCTGGGCGGAATGTTCTGTTTCTGTGCTGTAAATACCATTACTGTAAGCAGCTCAGCTCCCAGGGTAGACACAGATTACTCATACTGATCCTTAGAGTAAAGAGGTCAGGTTTTTGACCAAGATACATGCAGCACCTTTTGGCAATTTCTTGTGTAAACCAGGAAAAAATTCAAACAGGAAGTCGGAATCTGTAACATTCATCCTTAAACTCAACAGTGCATTATTGAGAATTATGTTCCAATGTGCTTTACAGAGGGGGAGAAAAAAGTGTATCAGAAATAAAGGAGCCGACTCCAGGAGTGAATTAGGAGAGCTGATCAATGGCTTGGTGAAAATGATGGGGAGTAAAAAGATTTTTAAAGATGAAAAGTGGGGATGCGCACATAATTTATACTGATATCCACTCTATCTAGGCTCCTCATAATTTTATACACCTCAATATGGTCTCCCCTCAGCTTCCTCTGTACCAAAGGAAACAAACCCAGCCTATCCAATCTTTTCCTCATAGCTAAAATTCTCCAGTCCAGGCAACATCCTCGTAAATCTTTGTACCCTCTAGTGCAATCACATCTTTCTTGTAATATGGTGACCAGAACTGCACACAGTACTATAGCTGTGGCCTAACCAGTGTTTTATACAGTTCAAGCACAACCTCCTTGCTCTTGTATTCTATACCTCGGTTAATAAAGGCAAGTATTCCGTAAGCCGTCTTAACCAACTTTTCTATCTGATCTGTTACCTTCAGCGATCTGTGGACCTGCACTCCAAGGTCCCTTTGTTCCTCTACACTTCTCAGTGTCCTACCATTTAATGTGTATTCCCTTGCCTTGTTAGCCCTCCCCAAATGCATTACCCCACACTTCTCCGGATTGAATTCCATTTGCCACTGTTCTGCTCACCTGACCAGTTCATTGATATCTTCCTGAAATCTACAGCTTTCTTCTTCATTATCAACCACACAGCTGATTTTAGTATCATCTGCAAACTTAATCATACCCCCTACATTCAAGTCTAAATCATTGATATATACCACAAAAAGCAAGGGACCCAGCACTGAGCCCTGCGGAACCCCACTGGAAACAGCCTTCCAGTCACAAAAACACCCATCAACCATTACCCTTTGTTTCCTGCCTCTGAGCCAATTTTGGATCCAACTTGCCACTTTGCCCTGGATCCCATGGGCTTTTACTTTCATGACCAGTCTGCCATGTGGGACCTTATCAAAAGTCTTGCTAAAATCCATATACACTACATCATATGCACTGCCCTCATCAACCCTCCATGTTACCACCTCAAAAAATTCAAGTAAGTTAATCAGACACGACCTTCCCATAACAAATTATATTCCAGTTCCACAACAATACAAGGTACTGTCATATCATCCATTCAATGGAGCACGCTTCTTAATTTAGTCATAGTATAATTCTATGCATTCATGCTGGGTATCACAGCTTTGATTTGGACAAGTTCTGGTCCTCTTGAACCTTGCACAACGCTTTAGTTGAGTTGCTGGAGCACTGGAACAACTCTCTGCTCTTGATCCTGTTAAACTGGGATATAATATAAAAACTTGCATTTATATCATGTGTCCTGAGACCTCAGAATGCCCGAAAGTGCTATGAAGTACTTTTGATGTGTAGTCATTGTTGTAAGGTAGGAAACATGGCAGCTAATTTGTGCTTAGCAAACTCCCTTAATCAACAGTGAGATAATGACCAGATAAATCTGTTTTAGTAATGCTGTTTGAGAAAGAACTCCCGTCTTTTACATCTACCTGAAAGGGCAGGTTTAACGTCTCATCTAAAAGACATAACCTCTGACAGTATAGCACTCTCTCAGTGCTGCACTGGAGTGTCAGCCTAGATTATGTGTTCAAGTCTCTGGATTGAGACTTGAACTCACAACCATCTGACTCAGAAGAATGCTACCACTGAGCTAAGGCTGGTGCCTAATATGCTGGTGCTGGACATTAACATAGACATAGAGATAAAGAAGATATTTTATTTGCAGATTCTAACGAAGTTCAGTTCATCTCAACATAAAGAAGTTACATAACCAATCGCCTGATTTTCACTAAAGTAAACAAATTAAGAAAATCAGTCAAAAGTTAGTGTTAATAACATGAAAAAGGCTAAGGTAATATTTTTAAGTAGATTTATTTGAAACAATAGTACCTCACTTAATGAAGATTGATAACTTTAATAAAACAATCATAACTTATCATAAATACAATTGTGGTGGTTTTACTTCCAAGATAATGTCAGCTTTAAAATTCAAGGAGTTGAATGGGTTCCCAAATATTTAATAAGGGCACTTTATTATAGGTTTAAACAGCATCTTAGCCTATCAAAGTTTTCCTTTGTGAATACTGTTTTTAATCAAATACATGTCTTCATAACCCTTTAATTTGGTGCCAAAAATAAACTCCAACATGTGTGTTTATTTCTTATCTGTTTTGGCACATGGAAAAGCAATTGACAAAATTAAAACTAAGAAAAATTATACATTGTGGGGAAATTACAAAACTGATACAAAATAAATGCATTTCTTGAACTCACTACCTCCTTAAGTTGCTATTTTTGTGCATTGTGCACAGTCTCTTTTGGGGCCTGTGTTGCAACTTCCAGAGTTAGTTTTTCTTGTTTAGCAAAATGTAACAATTTGCTGTCTTTAAACACTGATTCAATCACCTGGTTGTATTGATTAAAACAAAAATATATCCCAAGTTTTAAAATGGTACATTTTCCTTTAAACTAGTTCTTGCGCATATACTGCACTCCTCTGTAAATTGCCACAATGAAGCAGTGACACAGTTAATTCAGAGACTAAGGTCCTGAACTTAAAGAAGGGTAACTTCGATGGTATGAGACGTGAATTGCCTAGAATAAACTGGTGAATGATACTTAAAGGGTTGACGGTGGATAGGCAATGGCAAACATTTAAAGATCACATGGATGAACTTCAACAATTGTACATCCCTGTCTGGAGTAAAAATAAAACGGGGAAGGTGGCTCAACCGTGGCTAACAAGGGAAATTAAGGATAGTGTTAAATCCAAGCAAGAAGCATATAAATTGGCCAGAAAAAGCAGCAAACTCGAGGACTGGGAAAATTTTATAATACAGCAGAGGAGGACAAAGGAGGGGGAAAATAGAGTATGAGAGGAAGCTTGCTGGGAACATAAAAACTGACTGCAAAAGCTTCTATAGATATGTGAAGAGAAAAAAATTTGTGAAAACAAACGTAGGTCCCTTGCAGTCAGATTCAGGTGAATTTATAATAGCGGACCAGTTAAACAAATACTTCGGTTCTGTCTTCACGAAGGAAGACACAAATAACTTTCCAGAAATACTAGGGGACTAAGGGTCTAGTGAGAAGGAGGAATTGAAGGAAATCCTTATTAGGCGGGAAATTGTGTTAAGGAAATTGATGGGATTGAAGGCTGATAAATCCCCGGGGCCTGATAGTCTGCATCCCAGAGTACTTAAGGAAATAGCCCTAGAAATAGTGGATGCATTGGTGATAATTTTCCAACAGTCTATCGATTCTGGATCGGTTCCTATGGACAGGAGGGTAACAAATGTAACACCATTTTTTAAGAAAGGAGGGAGAGAGAAAATGGGTAATTATAGACCAGTTAGCCTGACATCAGTAGTAGGGAAAATGTTGGAATCAATTATTAAAGATGAAATAGCAGCACATTTGGAAAGCAGTGACGGGATCAGTCCAAGTCAGCATGGATTTATGAAAGGGAAATCCTGTTTGACAAATCTTCTAAAATTTTTTGAGGATGTAACGGGTAGAGTAGACAAGGGAGAATCAGTGGATGTGCTGTATTTGGACTTTCAAAAGGCTTTTGACAAGGTCCCACACAAGAGATTGGTGTGCAAAATTAAAGCAGATGGTATTGGGGGCAATGTACTGACGTGGATAGAGAACTGGTTGGCAGACAGGAAGCAGAAAGTCGGGATAAATGGGTCCTTTTCAGAATGGCAGGCAGTGACTAGTGGGGTGCCGCAGGGCTCAGTGCTGGGACCCCAGCTCTTTACAATATACATTATTGATTTGAATGAGGGAATTGAGTGTAATATCTCCAGGTTTGCAGATGACACTAAGTTGGGTGGCGGTGTGAGCTGTGAGGAGGATGCTAAAAGGTTGCAGGGCGACTTGGACAGGTTAGGTGAGTGAGCAAACAAGTGGCAGATGCAGTATAATGTGGATAAATGTGAGGTTATCCACTTTGGTGGCAAAAACACAAAGGCAGAATATTATCTGAATGGTGGCAGATTAGGAAAAGGGGAGATGCAACGAGACTTGGGTGTCATGGTTCATCAGTCATTGAAAGTTGGCATGCAGCTACAGCATGCAGTGAAGAGGGCAAATGGTATGTTGGCCTTCATAGTGAGGGAATTTGAGTACAGGAGCAGGGAGGTCTTACTGCAGTTGTACAGGGCCTTGATGAGGCCCCACCTGGAATATTGTGTTCAGTTTTGTTCTCCTAATCTGAGGAAGGACATTCTTGCTATTGAGGGAGTGCAGCAAAGGTTCACCAGACTGATTCCCGGGATGGCAGGACTGACATATGAGGAGAGACTGGATCGACTGGGCCTGTATTCACTGGAGTTTAGAGGGATGAGAGGGGATCTCATAGAAACATATAAAATTCTGATGGGACTGGACAGGTTAAATGCAGGAAGAACGTTTCCAATGTTGGGGCAGTCCAGAACCAGGAGACATAGTCTAAGGATAAGGGGTAGGCCATTTAGGACCGAGTTGTTAACCTGTGGAATTCCCTACTGCAGAGAGTTGTTGATGCCAGTTCATTGGATATATTCAAGAGGGAGTTAGATATGGCCCTTATAGCTAAAGTGATCAAGGGGTATGAGAGAAAACAGGAAAGGGGTACTGAGGGAATGATCAGCCATGATCTTATTGAATGGTGGTGCAGGCTCAAAGGGCCGAATGGCCTACTGCTGCACCTCTTTTCTATATTTCTATGTTTCTATGATATGTTCAATGCACGGAACATAACACCAAAAATAATAACAAGGCATGACATGTACAATAAATGCACTGAAAGGGTGCAAGCAGCTTCTACTTGCACAACTTTATTGAATGTCCTTGTTCATTCGTGTTCAATTTACCAAATTAAAGCAAACGCAAGCCGTAGGCCAAGAGTCCAGATATAAAACAATGCACCATAGGACAGGTCAGATACACCCTCTTCTTGAAGCCATCGGTGATTTGCCATTCCAAAATATATAAAGCATTAGTACATGAGATGAGTCCCATCTCTCAGTACTTGATCTACTCTCAACTGTCTAGCACCAAACTCTCTTGAATCTTTTATCTTCCTGTATTGTGTACAGCTGTTAACATACACATCTACCCTTCTCTCACTCTATCATGTAATAATTGTCATTGTAAGGGCGCACCATTGAGAATGTAATGACACCATATGCTCATGTGGAGAGTGTAATATTCTCCAAATGATAATTATACATTGAGAGGCTGCCAATCCCTTGATTAAACACCCGGTATTATTGTTCTGACTGATCTTGCATGAGTTCAAGGACTCAATAAATGTCCTAAGAGAATTTTCCATAGTTGAAGTGTTCAGTAGTGGGCTTGGTATCAGCCCAAAGTATTGTGCTTTGGGGCCGTCTCAGAAATGATGGAATAATTCCTCCCCCCCCCCACCCCCCACCCACCTATCTACCATCCACTTCAATACCCCCAGTGTCAGAAAGATGGTAGATACAATAAAGCAGAGCCAGGTTACAATAGCATTAATAAATCATTTGATGTGCTACATTTACTGAAGAATCTTGGCTCAATAATGCAGCACATTAATCATTCCTACAGAAAACTGGGTCACTGTGTTTTTTCACAGCAAATATAAAACATGCCGATATTTGTTGAAATGTAAAAACAGCATAAATATTTTGTAATCACAAGCCTCTTGCTGTTCTTTGTTCTTGGAGCCATGGTGAACAGTTTCTCAGCATTTTGTTTGTTAATATCTTTAAAGATCTTGAATACTGCGACAGGATCCCCTCTCAATCTTCTCTTCCCTCGTGTGAACAAACTCTTATTGTAGTTCAGGTGCCTGCTGGCAGGTATCAGATGGGTAGTCCTTTGCTGCACATTTTCCATGTGCTATGATGTCCTCCCTGGAAGATGGTGACCAGAACTCCAAACTAATAATGCCCTGTATAGCTTGACCTCATGTCTTGTGATTTGTGTTCTATTCCACGATCCAAGATCTGGTTTGCTTAGTTACTGATAATAAATGGCTTCAATGATCTTTCCACCAATACCCACAAAACAGTTTACCGTGTTATATTGTGTAGGCTATCATCATTTAGTTCATATTTCTCATGTTGTTTCTCCTTTCCTATTCTCATCACTGTGCTTCATTTTCATGACATATGTTGGTGGATGAGACTGCGCCAGGAGTGCTATTGGGGATAATTGTCCCCGAGAGGATGGTGAAAAGGCAGCTGAAGGTTTGCGATCTACTAAAAAGTCCAAACTTCTTGGGATTAATGACTATTTACTGTCCCCCAAAGTCTTGGTTTTAAACAAATCAATCCACCACAGTTATAACAAAGTCCACAGAATAACAGTACTAAGAGTTGAATTGTTACATGATCTGTTTCAATAACTATATGAAGCTCAGTAAAAACAGTGTAACTATTGTAGACAGGGCTTTAAACTAATGAGGGGGGGGGGAGGATTCAGGAAAGAGTAAATCTAAAAGCAGCAAGAGAAATGCCAAGGCTCTGGAGCAGAGCCGAGTTTGGCTAAAAATAAACAGAGTGGGTGAGGAAGGGATAGAGAGAGTAACAAAGGTGACACCAAGGAAAAATACAAAAATGTCAAAGCTAAAGGCACTATATCTGAATGCGCTAAGCATTTGCAATAAAATAGATTAATTAATAGCGCAAATAGATTTGATCTAATAGCCATTACGGAGACGTGGTTGCAAAGTGACCAAGGTTGGGAACTAAATATTCCAGGATACTTAACTTTTAGAAGAGTTGGGCAAAATGGAAAAGGAGGAGATGTAGCCCTGATAATGAAGGATGCGATGACGACAATAGAGAGAAAGGATCTTAGCTCGGAACATCAAGAAGTAGAATCAGTTTGGGTAGAGCTAAGAAACAGCAAGGGGCAGGAAACATTGGTGGGAGTTGTGTATAGATCCCCAAATAATCGTGGTAATGTAGTGCACAATATAAATCAGGAAGTGACAGGTTAATGTAACAAAGGTAATACAATAATCCTGGGGGACTTTAATCCACATATAGACTAGGCAAACCAAATTTGCAGTAATAGTGTGGAGGACAAATTCATAGATTGTATACAAGATGGTTTTTTAGATCAATATGTTGGGGAACCAAATAGAGAACAAGCTACTTTAGATCTAGTATTGTGCAATGAGAAAGGGTTAATTAATAACCTTGTAGTAAAGGAGCCCTTGGGGAAGAGTGATCATAATATGATAGAATTTTATATTAAGTTTGAAAGGGATTCAGTTAAATCTGAAACTAGGGTCTTAAATCGAAACAAAGCAAGCTAGCTAGATATGAGGGGTGAATTGGCTAATGTACATTGGGAAACTACATTAAAGGTATGATGGTAGACAAGCAATGGCTAGCATTTAAATAATTAATACATAATATACATAATTTACAACAAACATACATTCCTTTAAGGCACAAAAACCCCACAAGAGAAGTTAAAGATAGTATTCAATCAAAGGAAGAGGCTTATAATGTTACCAAAAAGAGCAGTAAGCCTGAGGATTGGGAAGATTTTAGAATTCAGCAAAGGATAGAAACATAGAAACATAGAAAAATAGATGCAGGAGTAGGCCATTCAGCCCTTCGAGCCTGCACCGCCATTCAATAAGCTCATGGCTGATCATTCCTTCAGTACCCCTTTCTTACTTTCTCTCCATACCCCTTGATCCCCTTAACCGTAAGAGCCATTACTAACTCCCTCTTGAATATATCCAGTGAACTGGCATCAACAACTCTCTGCTGCAGGGAATTCCACAGGTTAACAACTCTCTGAGTGAAGAAGTTTCTCCTCATCTCAGTCCTAAATGGCCTACCCCTTATCCTAAGACTATGTCCCCTGGTTCTGGACTTCCCCAATGTCGGGAACATTCTTCCCACATCTAACCTGTCCAGTCCCGACAGAATCTTATATGTTTCTATGAGATCCCCTCTCATCCTTCTAAACACCAGTGAATAAAGGCCCAGTTGATCTAGTTTCTCCTCATATGACAGCCCAGCCATCCCTGGAATCAGTCTGGTGAACCTTCGCTGCAATCCCTCAATAGCAAGAATGTCCTTCCTCAGACTAGGGAGGCCAAAACTGAACACAATATTCCAGGTGAGGCCTCACTAAGGCCCTGTACAACTGCAGTAAGACCTCCCTGCTTCTAATTACAAATCCCCTAGCTATGAAGGCCAACATACCATTTGCCTTCTTTACCGCCTGCTGTACCTGCGTGCCCACTTTCAGTGACTGATGAACCTCCCGTTTTCCTAGTCTGCCGCCATTCAGATAATATTCTGCCTTCGTGTTTTTGCTCCCAAAATGGATAACCTCACATTTATCCACATTATACTGCATCTGCCATGCATTTTCCCACTCACCTAACCTGTCCAAGTCACCCTGCAGCCTCTTAGCGTCCTCCTCACAGCTCTCTCCGCCACCCAGTTTAGTGTCATCTGCAAACTTGGAGATATTACACTCTATTCCTTCATCCAAATCGTTAATGTATATTGTAAAGAGCTGGGGTCCCAGCACTGAACCCTGCGGCACTCCACTAGTCACTGCCTGCCATGCTGAAAAGGACCCGTTTATGCCAACTCTCTGCTTCCTGTCTGCCAACAGGTCCCTATCCACGTCAGTATATTACCCCCAATACCATGTGCTTTGATTTTGCACAACAATCTCTTGTGCGGGACCTTGTCAAAAGCCTTCTGAAAGTCCAAATACACCACATCCACTGGTTCTCCCTTGTCCATTCTGCTGGTTACATCCTCAAAAAATTCCAGAAGATTCGTCAAGCACCTTTCATAAATCCATGCTGACTTGATCCGATCCTGTCACTGCTTTCCAAATGCGCTGCTATTTCGTCTTTCATGATCGATTCCAACATTTTCCCCACAACTGATGTCAAGCTAACCGGTCTATAATTACCCATTTTCTCTCTCCCTCCTTTTTTAAAAAGCGGTGTAACATTAGCTACCCTCCAGTCCTTGGGAACTGATCCAGAGTCGATAGACTGTTGGAAAATGATTACCAATGCATCCACTATTTCTAGGGCCACTTCCTTGAGCACTCTGGGATGCAGACTATCAGGCCCCGGGGATTTATCAGCCTTCAATCCCATCAATTTCCCGAACACAATTTCCCACCTAATAAGGATATCCTTCAGTTTCTCCTTCTCACTAGACCCACTGTCCCCTAGTACCTTCGGAAGCTTATTTGTATCTTCCTTCGTGAAGACAGAACCAAAGTATTGGTTCAATTGGTCTGCCATTTCTTTGTTCCCCATTATAATTTCACCTGAATCCGACTGCAAGGGACCTACGTTTGACTTTACTAATATTTTTCTCTTCACATATTGATAGAAGCTTTTGCAGTCAGTTTTTATATTCCCTGCAAGCTTCCTCTCGTACTCTATTTTCCCCCTCTTAATTAAACCCTTAGTCCTCCTCTGTTGAATTCTAAATTTCTCCCAGTCCTCAGGTTTGTTGCTTTTTCTGGCCAATTTTTATGCCTCTTCCTTGGCTTTAACACTATCCTTAATTTCCTTTGTTAGCCATGGTTGAGCCACCTTCCCAGTTTTATTTTTACTCCAGACAGGGATGTACATTTACTAAAGTTCATCCATGTGATCTTTAAATGTTTGCCATTGCTTATCCACCGTCAACCCTTTTAGTATCGTTTGCCAGTCTATTCTAGCCAATTCACGCCTCATACCGTCGAAGTTACCTTTCCTTAAGTTCAGGACCCTAGTTTCCGAATTAACTTTGTCACTCTCCATCTTAATAAGGAATTCTACCATATTATGGTCACTTTTCCCCAAGGGGCCTCGCACAACAAGATTGCTAATTAGTCCCTTCTCATTACACAATACCCAGTCTAGGATGGCCAACTCCCTGGTTGGTTCCTTGACATATTAGTCTGGAAAACCATCCCTAATACACTCCAGGAAATCCTCCTCCACCGCATTGCTACCAGTTAGATTAGCCCAATCAATGTGTAGATTAAAGTCGCCCATGATTACTGCTGTACCTTTATTGCACACATCCCTTATTTGTTGTTTGTTGCTGTCCCCAACCTCACTACTACTATTTGGTGGTCTATACACAACACCCACTAGCGTTTTTGCCCTTTGGAATTCCGCAGCTCCACCCATACTGATTCCACATCATCCAGGCTAATGTCCTTCCTTACAATTGCATTGATTTCATCTTTAACCAGCAACGCCACCCTGCCTCCTTTTCCTTTCTGTCTATCCTTCCTAAATGCTGAATACCCTTGGATGTTGAGTTCCCAGCCTTGTCTCCCTGGACCTATGTCTCTGTGATGCCAATCACATTGTATCCGTTAACTGCTATCTGCTATCTGCAGGATGGCCATGAAATTAATAAAGAAAGGGAAAATGGAATATGAGTAAACTGGTGAGAGACATAAAAACAGACTGTAAATGTTCAATAGATATGTAAAACGGAAAAGATTAGCAAAAGTAAATGTGTGTCCCCTGCAGGCTGTGAGAGGAGAAATTATAATGGGGAATAAGGAAATGGCAGAGAAATTAAACAAATACTTTGTGACTGTCTTCACGGAAGAAGACACAAAAAACCTCCCGGAAATAGTGAGGAACCAAGGGTCTGATGAGAATAAGAAACTGAAAGAAATTAGTATTAGTAAAAAATTAGTACTGGAGAAATTAATGGGACTGAGAGCCGATAAATCCCCTGGACCTGATGGGCTATATTTTAGGGTTTTGAAGGAGGTGGCTATAGCGATAGTGGATGCATTGGTTGTCATCTTCCAAAATTTCTTAGATTCTAGAACGGTTCCCGCAGATTGGAAGGTAGCAAATGTAACCTCGCTATTTAAGAAAAGAGGGAGAGAGAAAATGGAGAACTACAGACCAGTTAGCCTGACATCAGTATTAGGGAAGATGATAAAATCTATTATTAAGGATATGGTAACATGGCACTTAGAAAATGATAATAGGATTGGGCAGAGTCAACAGGGATTTATGAAAGGGAAATCATGTTGACAAATCTGTTAGAGTTATTTGAGGTTGTAACTCGCAGAATAGATAAGTGTGGTGGGGAGGGCGTGGGTGATGATGGATGTGGTGTATTTGCATTTTCCAAAGGCATTTGATAAGGTGCCAGACAAGAGGTTATTGAACAAAATTATGGCTCATGGGATTGAGGGTAATATACTAGCATGGATTGAGGATTGGTTAACGGACAGAGCACAGAGAGTAGGAATAAACCGATCATTTTCGGGTTGGCAGGCTGTAACTAGTGGGGTACTGCAAGGATCAGTGCTGGGGCCCCAGCTATTCACAATCTATATCAATGATTTAGATGAAGGGACCAAATGTAATATATCCAAGTTTGCTGATGATACAAAGCTAGGTGGGAATGTAAGTTGTGAGGAGGATGCAAAGGGGCTTCAAGGGGATATATAGACAGGCTAAGTGTGTGGGCAAGAACATGACAAATGGAATATAATGTGGAGAAATGTGAAGTTATCCACTTTGGTAGGAAAAATAGAAAATTAGAGTATTTTTTTAAATGGTGAGAGATTGGGAAATGTTGGTGTTCAGAGGGACCTGGGTGTCCTTGTACACGAATCACTGAAAGTTAACATGCAGATACAGGAACTGGTATGTTGGCCTTTATTACAAGAGGATTTGAGTATGAGTAAAGATGTCTTACTGCAATTATATAGGGCCCTAGTGAGACCACACCTGGAGTAGTGTGCACAGTGTGGGTCTCCTTATCTAAGGAAGGATATACATCCATAGAGGGAGTGCAATGAAAGTTCAGCAGACTGAGTCCTGGGATGGGGGGATTGTCCTATGAGGAGAGATTGAGCAGACTAGGCCTATATTCTCTAGAGTTTAGAAGAATGAGAGGTGATCTCATTGAAACATACAAAATTCTTGACAGGGTAGATGTTGGGAGGATGTATCCTCTGGCTGGGGTGTCTAGAACCAGAGATCACAGTCTCAGAATAAGGGGTCGGCCATTTAGGACTGAGATGAGGAGAAGCTTCTTCACTCAGGGGGTGGTGAATCTTTGGAATTCTCTGCTCCAGAGAGCTGTGAAGGCTCAGTCTTTGAGTATATTCAAGACAGAGATCGAAAGATTTTTGTATATTAAGAGAATCAAGGGATATGGGGATATTGCAGGAAAGTGGAGTTGAGGTAGAAGATCAGCCATAATCTCATTGAATGGTGGAGCAGGCTCGAGGGGCCAAATGGCCTACTCCTGCTCCTAATTCTTATGTTCTTCATTTAAACCCATTAACATTGTATCAACCTCTGGGATCTTGTAACTGTTCCCAAGTACCATTTGCTTTTTTTCCATTTGGGAGAAATTATAATTCAACCATCCACTGTGTTGTGTATGCGATAACTGTTAGACTGAGCATTGTTTAACTCCAAGAGGTATGATCTTGGCTCTGTTTTGTTAAGGCCCAAAGTGACTCATATACAAAATGGCTGGCCTTTTATACTTGGGCTGTACACACGTGCATGCAGCCCAATGGCCTCCAACGGTGACGCTATCTAGTGGCTAGTGATCCCAAAAGTACATACATGACAATACACCCCTCTGAGATATTAACACTGTCTTTTACAAATTGAGACGGTCCGGTGTTTTACGCTCCCGGGTTGACCGTCTCAGTTCAATTCCAGCCTTGGGTGAGTGTTCAGAGTCTGTTGTGACTGGTGGCTGGGTGGCTGGCCTGGTGGGAGTGGCAATGGCCATGTCAGGGATTGAAAGTCCATTTTCATTGAACATGTCAGTGATTGAAAGTCCCAATTCACTGATGACCACTGAGTCCTCTGATGACTGGGGTAGGTTGGTTGGTTGTCGATTGTCTCTTCCTCTGACAGTTCGTCTGTGTGCCGCAGCTTTGTCTGATCCATATGTTTCCTGCATGTTTGCCCATTTTTGAGCTTGACAATAAATACTCTGTTGCCCTCCTTGGCCATGACAGTACCAGCGATCCACTTGGGACCCTGACCATAATTCAGAACATATATAGGATCATTTACAGAAATATCACTTGACACAATAACGCTATGTGTGCTGTGTAGCTCACATACAAATTTCTCTCTCCTTTTCTTAGGCATAACAACACGATTGCCCCACAGTATACAATCTGACTGAATAGACAGTTTGTCTTTGCGACAAATGTAAGGTTTGGTCTCCTCGCACATTTGCTTGAGTATGGCAGACCAATCACCTTTGAGGATGCAACTCTTCACCACTGATAAAATCAGGTCCTGGCTGGTCCAGGTCTTAACTTGTTGAGCCGTGACAGGGGTTCCTTCACTCTCAAAAGCATCCCTAACTAACAATAGGTCTGCCGGTTGTGGCATTTCCATCTCCAGTGTGGGCAACGGCAGACGGCTCAAAGCATCGGCACAATTCTCAGTGCCAGGTCTATGGCGAATGACATAATCATAAGCGGATAATGTCAGCGCCCACCTCTGGGTGCGGGATGAAGCATTGGTATTGATACCTTTGTTTTCAGAGAACAGTGAAATTAGCGGCTTGTGATCGGTCTTCGGTTTGAAGTGGAGACAGAACAGATACTGATGCATCTTTTTAACCCCATACTCACAGGCTCGTGCTTCTTTCTCTACCATGCTGTAGGCTCTTTCCGCTTTAGACAAACTTTTTGAAGCATACGGGACAGGTTGAAGTTTACCCGACTCATTAGCTTGTTGGAGTACGCAACCAATTCCATATGACGAAGCATCACAAGCCAAAACTAAACATTTACATGGGTCATAATGTACCAGCAACTTGTTAGAGCAAAGCAGATTAGTGGCTTCCTCAAAAGCTCTGTCTTGAGACGCACCCCACACCCAGCTGTTGCCTTTTCTTAGAAGCATGTGCAGTGGTTCTAATAAGGTGTTCAATTTAGGTAGGAAGTTACCGAAGTAGTTGAGTAGACCCAGGAACTAACGCAGGTCCGTCACATTCTGTGGCTTGTGTGCATTCTTGATGGTTTTCGCGTCCGTGGGCCTGATGCCATCAGCAGCAATTTTCCTCTCCAGGAATTTGAACTCTAGTGCCATGAAGACGCACTTTGAGCGTTTCAGTTTGAGTCCCACTTTGTCCAGACGATATAGAACCTCTTCCAGGTTGTTCAGATGTTCCGCGGAGTCACGACCTGTGATCAGGATGTCATCTTCGAACACGACAGTTCTGGGAACGGACTTCAGTAGCCTCTCCATGTTCCTCTGAAATATTGCTGCAGCCGAGCGAATTCCAAAAAGGAACCTGTGATAAATAAACAGTCCTTAATGTGTGTTATTGCACATAAGTCTCTTCGACGTCTCGACCAGCTCCTGTGTCATGTAGGCCAACCTCAAACCCAGTTTGGTGAATGACTTCCCTCCGGCTAGCATTGCAAACAAGTCATCAGCCTTTGGTAACGGGTACTGATCCTGTTTCGAAACCCTGTTGATTGTAGCCTTGTAGTCTCCACAGATTCTGACTGTGCCATCACTTTTCAGCACAGAAACAATGGGGCTGGCCCATTCATTAAATTCAACCAGTGATATGATCCCTTCACACTGGAGTCTGTCCAGTTCGATGTTGACCTTCCCCCTCATCATATACGGAACTGCTTGGGCTTTATGATGGATGGGTCTTGCATCCGAGTCAACGTGAATCCGCACCTTGGCTCCCATGAAATTGCCGATGCCTGGCTCGAACAGCGAGGGGAACTTGCTCAGTACTTGGGCACATGTATCTTCCTCCGCTGTCGTTCCAGTCGCATCTGATTTTTTTCAAGTCAGTTTCTGCTGGACAGCGTTAGGCCATTGCCTGGGACAATCCCTAGCGGTAACTCGTAAACTGCACCGTCATACGACACTTTAATTGTGGTGCTGCCAATCACTGTTATGAGTTGTTTGGTGTACGTGCGCAACTTGGCATTGACAGGACTCAGCCTGGGCCTCACAGCCTTAGTATCCCACAGCTTGTCGAATGCACTCTGGCTCATTATCAATTGACTCACCCCCATGTCCAGTTCCATCGATACAGGCACCACATTAAATTTCAAGTTGATCATTATCAGTTTGCTCTTAGTTAGGAACGAGTATAGTCCATATACTTCCTCCTCTGGTATCTCGGATTGCATATCCAGATCCGCGCTAGTCTGACCATCACCCTCCACGTGGTGTGTCGCAGCACGCTTGCTCATCTGTCGACACATGCGCTGGAGATGCCCCACTCTCAGACAGCCTATGCAACTATATTGCTTAAATCAGCACTGCTGGTGCCGGTCATTTACCCCATAATACCAACATGGAGAAATCGGATGCATTCCCGCTGGCAGACTTTGGGCAGCTACAAGTTTCGCATATGCAGTCGGGTAGGCCCTGCCATGTGCCGCTGTGCCCAATGCCGAATCAATCATATTTATAGTACTTACCGAGTTTCGATTTTTCACTGATATCTGCTTTAAGACTTCTATCCGTCGTCATGCATGACTGAGCGATCATGATGGCCCTGTTCAAGTCCAACGTCTCCACTGCCAGTAGTTTATACAGGATCACCTCGTGGTTGATGCTGATTATAAAGAAGTCCCGCAGCATGTCTGCCAACACAGCCCAGAACTTACACGGTCCCACTAGATATCTCAGGTCGGCAACAAATTCCGCCACATTCTGGCCCTCTGAGCGAACGTGCATATAAAATCTGTATCTCGAGATGATGATGCCTTCGTCTGGCTTAAGATGGTCCTGTACCAGTGTACACAATTATTCACATGTCTTCTCTGTTGGACTCACAGGCAGGAGTAGATTCTTTATCAAACCATAAATTTTTGGACCGCAAACCGTGAGGAACACTGTCTGGCACCAATCTGCGTCGCCGGCCTCCTCCATTTTGTTGGCCACGATGAACTGGCTCAAACAGCTCACAAAGTCTGCCCAATCTTCTCCTTCCACAAATCGCTCCAACAATCCAATTGTGCTTATTTTGCATGCAAAGGTTCTTGTTGCCTCGTCACCAAATGTTGTAAATGCAATAACTGTTAGACTGAGTACTGTTTAACTCCAAGAGGTATGACCTTGGATCTGCTTTATTAATGCCCAAAGTGACACATATACAAAATGGCTGGTCTTTTATACTTGGGCTGCACACACGTGCGTGCAGCCCAATGGCCTCCAACAGTGACGCCATCTAGTGGCTAGTGATCCCAACAGTACATACATGACACACTGGAAATATAATTCATTCCTGTAGAGTCTCTTCCCACTGCACTTTGTCGCTCTTTTTGAGTAACTGTTTATTCCTATTTCCTAGTTGATGTCTGTATGATATGGTACTTTCTTGTTCATGTGCCATTTTACTATTCTCAACAAAACATATAAAAATAAAGCAGTAAGAATGAGGGACAGCACCAGAATCACAACAGCTACTGTGGGCTCTGCAATATATCAAGACTAGGATAAAATGATGTTGATGTGAACTGTCACTAGAAAAAGTAGCTCAGAGTATTGAAGCATAAATTATACACCAATCTTAAAGGAAATGGATAAATAACAACAAAACATTATATTTTTTTCTATATAAAGTAGGTGCAGGAGTAAGCCATTTGGCCCTTTGAGCCTGCACCACCACTCAATATGATCATGGCTGATCATGCAACTTCAGTACCCCATTCCTGCATTTTCTCCATACCCCTTGATGCCTTTAGCCGTAACTCCCTCTTGAATATATCTAACGAACTGGCATCAACAACTCACTGACTGGCCTCAACAACTCTCTGTGGTAGGGAATTCCACAGGTTAACAACTCTCTGAGTGAAGACGTTTCTCCTCATCTCAGTCCTAAATGGCTTAACCCTTATCCTTAGACTGTGACCCCTGGTTCTGGACTTCCCCAACATCGGGAACATTCTTCCTGCATCTAACCTGTCCAATCCCGTCAGAATGTTTTATGTTTCTATGAGATCCCCTCTCATTCTTCTAAGTTCCAGTGAATATAAGCCTAGTCGATCCAATCTTCCTTCATATGTCAGTCTTGCCATCCCGGGTATCAGTCTGGTGAACCTTCGCACTCCCTCAATAGCAAGCACGTCCTTCCTCAGATTAGGAGACCAAAACAGCACACAATACTCGAGGTGTGGTCTCACCAAGGCCCTGTACAACTGCAGTAAGACCTCCCTGCCCCTGTACTCAAATCCTCTCGCTATGTAGGCCAGCCTGCCATTTGCTTTCTTTACTCTCTGCTGTACCTGCATGCCTACCTTCAATGACTGATGTACCATGACACCCAGGTCTCGTTGCACCTCCCCTTTTCCTAATCTGTCACCATTCAGATAATAATCTGCCTTCCTGTTTTTGCCACCAAAGTGGATAACCTCACACTTATCCACATTATACTGCATCTGCCATGCATTTGCCCACTCACCTAACCTGTCCAAGTCACCCTGCAGTCTCCTATGTTTTATATTTACTTCTTTTGATGCTGGGTAATTCATATCTTGAACAATCTGCTTGTAATATATTGGCATATATTAGCTAGTCATGAAGAAAGTATGCAGGGCTTTAATAAGGTAAATCGAGAAAAATTATTTCCATCGGTTATAACTAGAGATCATAATTGCCAGGTTATCACTAATAGAATGAGGGGAGAGATTAGGACATGCATTGCCCTACCAGATAGAGTGGTGTAAGCAGAATCCATTACAGTTTTTAAAAGCAAACTTAATACACTTCCAAACTTTTATTTTTCAAATATGTATGAGGCAGGGGAATTTGGAAGGTAGCTGTTTCAGAGTTTTCTGATGTGCCAAAGGGCCTCCTTCTGTGCTTTAAAATTCTATGTTCTCGTTTATTCCAAGACAGCAGTATTACAGTTTGAGTTTTTATGGTTTCGTAAGTCACACATTCTCAGGAATTTTCAACATTTACTTATTTTGTTATTCATTATAAGTAAAAATTGTACACCAATGTTAGCTGCATAAAAATAAATATGTGCATTTAATCAATATTTTAGTACCTGTCTACCTGCAGTTACCTATATACATTAGCAGGTCTATTATTATGTTATATGAGCTGCCTTTCAATGTGACTGATTAACATCTTCAAACTTCTGAAAAAGGAATCGAGTATTCTACACTGCTGTTATTTTGGTGGTAAAAACAGAGAGACAGACTATTATCTGAATGGTGACAGATTAGGAAAAGGGGAGGTGCAACGAGACCTGGGTGTCATGGTCCATCAGTCATTGAAGGTTGGCATGCAGGTACAGCAGGCGGTTAAGAAAGCAAATGGCATGTTGGCCTTCATAGCGAGGGGATTTGAGTACAGGGGCAGGGAGGTGTTACTTCAGTTGTACAGGGCCTTGGTGAGGCCACACCTGGAGTATTGTGTACAGTTTTGGTCTCCTAACTTGAGGAAGGACGTTCTTGCTATTGAGGGAGTGCAGCGAAGGTTCACCAGACTGATTCCCGGGATGGCGGGACTGACATATCAAGAAAGACTGGATCAACTGGGCTTGTATTCACTGGAGTTCAGAAGAATGAGAGGGGATTTCATTGAAACGTTTAAAATTCTGACGGGTTTAGACAGGTTAGATGCAGGAAGAATGTTCCCAATGTTGGGGAAGTCCAGAACCAGGGGTCACAGTCTAAGGATAAGGGGTGAGCCATTTAGGACCGAGATGAGGAGAAACTTCTTCACCCAGAGAGTGGTGAACCTGTGGAATTCTCTACCACAGAAAGTTGTTGAGGCCAATTCACTAAATATATTCAAAAGGGAGTTAGATGTAATCCTTACTACTAGGGGGATCAAGGGGTATGGCGAGAAAGTAGAAATGGGGTACTGAAGTTGCATGTTCAGCCATGAACTCATTGAATGTTAGTGCAGGCTTGAAGGGCCGAATGGCCTACTCCTGCACCTATTTTCTATGTTTCTATGTTTCTATGTCTGGGAGCACTAGGTGCAGGAACCCGCTCTTCCCAGAGCAGGCTTTCTAACTTCTTTCCATGGTTATATCTGCTGCTCACATATTTTCCAGAAACCTATGCTGAAATAGGTTCCCATTGAAAAGTCACAAAGTGCAACAGAAAGAAATGAAAAAAACAGAGAGAAGGCAGACATAAGAGCAGTGTCAAGAAACACGGATGGAGAAACAAGAATAAGGTGAGACTTATGCATAACAGAGAAACACGAGGCAGGAAAGGTGCAAGGAAGAAACCCGTACAAGGAAACGTTCTGGAGCAGAAATGAAATTAAAGAGAATAAGGTGTGCTTGGTGAAAAGTTGAGGGAATCAATAGTTGAGAAGTTGCCCGTCACTGATTCTCGGAACTCGTTCACGGCAAGCGTGGCAAAGGTGGCAGAGGAAACATTACCGTGACACCCTGAAAACCTTCTTGATAAAGCGCAACATCCCCACCGACACCTGGGAGTCCCTGGCCAAAGACCGCCCGAAGTGGAGGAAGTGCATCCGGGAGGGCGCTGAGCATCTCGAGTCTCGTCGCCGAGAGCATACAGAAACCAAGCGCAGGCAGCAGAAGGAGCATGCGGCAAACCTGTCCCACCCACCCTTTCCCTCAATGACTATCTGTCCCACCTGTGACAGGGACTGTGGTTCTCGTATTGGGCTGTTCAACCACCCAAGGACTCACTTTTAAGAGGACTCGATTCCGAGGGACCTCCTGTGATGATGATATATTAATGTATAGAGTTTCGTTCTTCAGTTTTTTCTTTACGGCATATTCAGGTTCCTGTGTGCTGAGGGATATTGTAGGTCATAACTCTGTCTCTGCCTTTGTTGTCAGAAGCTTAAAATCAAAATGTTTGCGTTCCTGGTTGCCATGGAGAACAGCCAAAAGAAAACAAGCACAGAACATTTAAACCTTGAAGGATGAGTAGAATATCGAGTGAACAATCAGAAAACCAGTCTTTCTCCCGTGGTTTTAACAGCAATTCCCTGAGGCTCGCCTTATTATTATGCATTTTTTAATATTGTAAAATATTAACGCCATCAATTAAGATTGATTTTCATTGATCGGAAAATCTATTTCTTTTGATTGTATCTAAGAGATATCGGGCTCAAAAGTAATGAATAACAAACAGGGTGGGGCTTCTGCAGCAACTTAATGGGCAAATGATGCAAGATGCACTGAGCTGCATCGACTGTGGGGCTCGCACAAATAGTCCAACCCCAATTGCCAGCATCAGCAACATCTGTACCGGTGGAGGGGACCAAACCTGCCGCATCTTCCCGCTCCTCTATCTCTCGCCACTCCATAGAGTCTAACGCTCCCTCTGATTTTAATGTAAGGAGGCTGCAGAACTGATCCAGGAACCTACTGGGTCTCACCCGAGGCTCTTCTCTCGCAGTATGGAAACATTTGGTGCAGTATAATTAATACAAATCGGATAGTACTGTGTAATATATATTGTATATTATTCTTAATTCTCTGTGGGATGTGTAATGCCCTCTAAGAATACGAGCGAAGCCCCCTGTGAATATTAATTGATGACAGTATGCAGACCTAATGCAGTATAAGGAAAGGCTTCCCATTTCCATGAGCGGGGAGATGCTGTGGAGAGGGGAGGGGGCAGTCTGCAGTGTTGGCATGAATCTGTCGATGTCTGCCCCCAGCTCACTGGCACACACGGCGGCAGAGCCCGCTCGGCGACCCCTGGACCTTGCCCCTCTGTTCTCAGCCCTGAGTCCCCGGGTGAAGTGCTCACCCAGACTGAGACTGAATGAAGCTGCGGTTCATTCTGCATTGTGACTGGACTACATAATTCCCAGATTATACCAGAGTAAAGGGCACCTGCCGGGATACGTTAATACCCTCCGGAATAGTCGTACAGTGACAAGCAGATGAAGTGCCGACAATTGGCTTAGCTGATTGTCAGCATTGTATGGTGTATGCAAAACATATTTAAAGCGCCCATATGTAACTAGAATTCCTTTCGCCCTACTTAGGGTATATCTATCTGTGTGACGCGTGCTTTAAACGAACAGACATGTAGTGACTGGGTCACGACTAACTCCTTCCATCCTTTAGCTATATTTGCTCAGTTAGATTAGTTACAATCGAAATCTGTACAATTTGCATTTTTCGATTATACATCCCAATAATTTCATCAAACTAAGAAGCTGCCACTATTTTATTTAATTATAATCAGCCCCTGTGCAGATGCTGTGAAATGGGTGCAATGTATTTCACCTTTATGGAGGGGCAGGGATTGGCTCCTGGGATTAGGACAGGAATCTGTCATAGCACCTTCATCTTTCTAGTCAGTAATTGAGACACATACTTGGACTGAAAGAGATTGGGGCTTCAATTAATCCCGAGCCTCTGCTAATGTTGAGCAAAAGTGAAACACATTTTTATTAGATTAGCAGGTCCATAAAATGTGTACCGACATGGGATATTGGGCACAGAAACAGGCCACTCGGCCCAACCAGTCCATGCCGGCGTTTATGCTCCATTCGAGCCTCCTCCCGTCTTTCCTCATCTAACTCTATCAGTATAACCCTCTATTCCCTTCTCCCTCATATGTTTATCTAGCCTCCCCTTAAATGCATCGATACTATTCGCCTCAACCACTCCCTGTAGTAAATTTAAGTATTCTGTACCTGGAGATAAACTTGCAGAATGGGCATATAATTGGCAAATGAATTTCAATATAGATAAGTGTGAGGTATTACATTTTGGTAAGGAACTAAGGAGCTCACATATTACTTGCAAATGAAGAAGCTAAATGAGATGGAGGAGCAGAGAGATCTGGGAATACAAATACACAAATCACTAAACATTGCGACACAGGTTAACAAGACCATAACAACAGAAAATCGAGCACTAGTGATTGTTTCTAGAGGGATAAAAATATAAGAATTAGGAGCAGGAGTAGGCCATTTGGCCCCTCGAGCCTGCTCCACCATTCAATGAGATCATGGCTGATCTTCGACCTCAACTCCACTTTCCTGCACTATCCCCATATCCCTTGATTCCCTTAATATTCAAAAATCTATTGATCTCTGTCTTGAATATACTCAATGATAGCGTCTCCATAGCCCTCTGGGGTAGAGAATTCCAAAGATTCACCACCCTCTGAGTGAAGAAGTTTCTCCTCATCTCAGTCCTAAATGGCCGACCCCTTATTCTGAGACTGTGACCCCTGGTTCTAGATTCCCCAGCCCGGGGGAAACATCCTCCCTGCATCTACCCTGTCAAGCCCTGTAAGAATTTTGTATATTTCAATGAGATCACCTCTCAATCTTCTAAACTCTAGAGAATATAGGCCTAGTCTGCTCAATCTCTCCACATAGGACAATCCCCCCATCCCAGGAATCAGTCTGGTGAACCTTCGCTGCACTCCCTTTAAGGCAAGTATATCCTTCCTTTAGAATTGAAAAGTAGAGACGTTAGGCTTTATGGAACCTTGATTAGACCACACTTGGAGTACTGTGCAATTCTGCTCATATTATAAAAGGGATATGGAGGCACTGGAGAGGGAGCTATAACATTTACAAAGATGATGCCAGAACTGTGAGTTGATCTCTATCAGGAAAGGATGAACAGGCTCTTGAAAAGAGAAGGCTGAGGGGCGACCTCATAGAAATATTTAAAATTATGAAAGGTTTTGATAGCGGAGACACAGAGAGAATGTTTCCACCTGTGGGGAAGAGCAAAACTAGAGGCCATCAATATAAGATAGTCACTAAGAAATCAAATAGGGAATTCCAAAAAGCTTCTTTACCCAGAGAGCGGTGAGAATGTGGAACTCACTGCCACAGGGAGTGTTTAAGGCGAATAGTATCGATGCATTTAAGGGGCCGTTCGATAAGTATATGAGGGAGAAGGGAATAGAGGTTTATGCTGATAGAGTTAGATGAGGAAAGACGGGAGGAGGCTGGACTGGTTGGGCCGAATGGCCTGTTTCTGGGCTGTGTATAATCTATGTAATTCTATGTAGGTACAGAATATTGTAATCTATTTATGAGGGGAGGGATTGAGGCTCGCGTTTCCTAAGAGTCTTTCATTGTCACTGCAAACATCAGATGCTGCTCCGTGCAGTTTATTGGTCCTGAATATTTCTGCTGCTGTGTCCAAATGGTACGTTTCATAGTAACACTGTGACATCGGTGGTTGGACGGCAACTGGCTGTCATGAAGATCAGTAATGCTGAGGAGACACTGCCGCGCTGGCGAGGGCGACCACAAATCAAATGAAGCCGACCGTTTCTATGGGGCTCATTTACAAGGGGAGTCGGTAGCTTTGAGTCTGTCCACAGAGTGAATGGCCATTTCAGTCACTGTGTGATTCACTGAGATTAAGCTTAGTTTTTCCACAGCCTCTTACAGAGAGAAACCTACATAACAGCAGGACTGGAAATGTACAGTTCAAGGCTGGTTCACCCATTACTCGTTTCAATTAAGCCAATTCGAGCGGGTATTGTGGCTCAACAATTGCACCAGTTTCCATAGAGACAGAATCATCCTTTCATCCTCACTTCAAGAAACATCCTTCTCTGTAATTATTCAGCAAACAAGGCTTCCAACATCCGTCAGGAATTCAGCCGCACAGTCAACTGTTTATATCCCCCGCATACCATAAACACACACACACATAAATACACACACACAGACATATACACACACACACAGACATATACATACAGATACGCACACACACATACACACACACACACATATAAATACACACACAGACATATATACACACACACACACAGATACACATTCAGAGATACACATACACACACAGACACATATATACACATACATACACACATATATATACACATACACACACGCATACACACACATACACACCCACACACATAAATAGACACATACATACAGTCATACACAGGCACATAAATACATATATATATACACACACAGATACATACACATATATATACACAGACACAAGAACACATACATGCACATAGACACACAGACATACACACAACCATAAATGGATGCACATAGTCACACACACACATACAGATGCACACACACACACATACACACACACACTGACATACAGAGACACACACTGATACATACACACCATCATCATCATAGGCAGTCCCTCGGAATCGAGGAAGACTTGCTTCCACTCTAAAAATGAGTTCTTAGATGACTGAACAGCCCAATACAGGAATTACTCTCTGTCACAGGTGGGACAGACAATCGTTGAGGGAAGGGGTGGGTGGGACTGGTTTGCCGCACGCTCCTTCCGCTGCCTGCGCTTGGTTTCTGCATGCTCTCGGCGATAAGACCCGAGGTGCTCAATGCACTCCCGGATGCACTTCCTTCACCTAGGGCGATCTTTCACCAGGGACTCCCAGGTGTCGGTGGGGATGTTGCACTTTATCAGGGAGGCTTTGAGGGTGTCCTTGGAACGTTTCCTCTGCCCATCTTGGGCTCGCCTGATGTCTAGGAGTTCCGTGTAGAGCACTTGCTTTGGGAGTCTTGTCCATACACATACACAGACATACAAAGACACACATACACGCGTATTCACATACACACAAATATTTTATATTTTGGGCATTTCAGGGAATGTTCAGAGGTGTTACACTTCCTCCCGCCCATCACCTTTTCACTGTTCTGCCGATGTATGGTTTTCCCGCTATCAATTCTACAGATATCGCAGCGCAATTGTTGAATTTCCTTTGGCATTAATGTATTGGTGATGGAGCTGGTAGCAAAGCAAATGTGTGAAGTAACAGATTATCAGCAACCAATCCTTAAATATAAAGAGTTAAAATACTTAAAAGGGTCGTCATGAATATATTTTATTGGCATGGAACTGTGTCTAACACACAAGCCACACGAGATGCATCGCTTTTCCCCAAATGCAATTCTAAATGCACTATTTCAGTATTAAACTCTTATTGTTGAGTATATACAGAGGGATGTCACATAGTTCGCATGCCATACACGAGATTCCCAAAGCAAACACTCTCCTCAGAGATCCTTCATGGCAAACGAGCCAAAGGTGGCCAGAGGAAACGTTACAAGGACACCCTCAAAGCCTCCCTGATAAAGAGCAACATCCCCACCGACACCTGGGAATCCCTGGCCAAAGACCGCCCTAAGTGGAGGAAGAGCATCCGGGAGGGCGCTGAGCACCTCGAGTCTAGTCGCCAAGAGCATGCAGAAACCAAGCGCAGGCAGCGGAAGGAGCGTGCGGCAAACCAGTCCCACCCACCCTTTCCCTCAACCACTGTCTGTCCCACCTGTGACAGGGACTGTAATTCCTGTATTGGACTGTTCAGTCATCAAAGAACTCACTACAGGAGTGGAAGCAAGTCTTCCTCAATTCCGAGGGACTGCCTATGATGATGATAATGACAGAGGGATGGGTGACATTTAAACAGCTAGCTTGTTATTGTCAACCCTTTGCTGCCTTTCTCAAAGATGGAACTGAATATATTGTCCCATTTCCTGCTGGTAAAGAGATGTTCAATGGTGGAGCCCTAAAACTATTAAAATGCAGCGAGCTTTCCCAGTGCAGCCAGAGCCAGTGTTGGTGCTCTGTGTAACTCGGCCACGCTCCTCTGGGTTTTTTCTCCGGGAGATTTTACGAGCTCTAACCTTCCTTCCCTTTCCATCCTAATGCGATTCAGCTCAGCCGGTGACTCAGGGCAACGCAAGCTCCCAGATCCCGCCGGCAGGCACCTCAGGCTTACTCAATGCCTCCTCTGTCCAATGTCGCACATTTTCACCATCCCAGAATGGAGCCAGGAGTTCTCATATTCCTGCTGTACGTGATGATCATCCACGAATTGGTTTGTGGCTGGATGGAATATAAAAGGCAGGCAGCCAAACCCAAAAAGCAAGCACGTCCAGTCTGGTCTTCCAGGTGAGTGCTTATTGCAATACATTCAGTTTCAGAAATCTAAAAAAAATGGAGTTATCCCTATTTAATTAAAATAAAAGTCTAAATACTTACTTAAAATATTCGTATTATTTATTGATATTATTTGAACCAAAGATTTTAGTAGTGCTGACAGCAGATTGTATCTGTATATTTACCAACTAAGAATCGTTTATTTTCAGTAAAAGCAAAGGCTTGCATTTAAATAGCGTCTTTCATGGCATCAGGCCGTCCAAAGAGCTTTACAGCCAATGAAGTATTTTTTTGAAGTGTAGTCACTGTTGTAATTTAGCAAATATCGCAGCCAATTTGTGCACAGCAAGCTCCCTAGACAATAATGTGATAATGAACAGATAATCGGTTTTAGTGATGTGGGTTGAGGGGTAAATATTGGCCAGGACTCCCCTGCTCTTCCTCGAGATTGTGCTATGGGACCATTTATCTCCATCTGAGAAGGCAGACAGGGCCTCGGTTTAACCTCTCATCTGAAAGACGGCACCCTTCTTAATGTGTAGCGACATAATTAAGTAGCCTCCACCTTTTGTGCGTGAATTCTGATGGCAAATCCTAAACCTGGTGAACAACAAGAGTTATAGAAACATACATAGAAAATAGGTGCAGGGGTAGGCCATTCGGCCCTTCTAGCCTGCACCGCCATTCAATGAGTTCATGGCTGAACATGCAACTTCAGTACCCCATTCCTGCTTTCTCACCATACCCCTTGATTCCCCTAGTAGTAAGGACTTCATCTAACTCCTTTTTGAATATATTTAGTGAATTGGCATCAACAACTTTCTGTGGTAGAGAATTCCACAGGTTCACCACTCTCTGGGTGAAGAAATTCCTCCTCATCTCGGTCCTAAATGGCTTACCCCTTATCCTTAGACTGTGTCCTCTGGTTCTGGACTTCCCCAACATTGGGAACATTCTTCCTGCATCTAACCTGTCTAACCCCGTCAGAATTTTAAACGTTTATATGAGGTCCCCTCTCATTCTTCTGAACTCCAGTGAATACAAGCCCAGTTGATCCAGTCTTTCTTGAAAGGTCAGTCCCGCCATCCCGGGAAACAGTCTGGTGAACCTTCGCTGCACTCCCTCAATAGCAAGAATGTCCTTCCTCAGGTTAGGAGACCAAAACTGTACACAATACTCCACGTGTGGCCTCACCAAGGCCCTGTATAACTGTAGCAACACCTCCCTGCCCCTGTACTCAAATCCCCTCGCTATGAAGGCCAACATGCCATTTGCTTTCTTAACCGCCTGCTGTACCTGCATGCCAACCTTCAATGACTGATGTACCATGACACCCAGGTCTCGTTGCACCTCCCCTTTTCCTAATCTGTCACCATTCAGATAATAGTCTGTCTCTCTGTTTTTACCACCAAAGTGGATAACCTCACATTTATCCACATTATACTTCATCTGCCATGCATTTGCCCACTCACCTAACCTATCCAAGTCGCTCTGCAGCCTCATAGCATCCTCCTCGCAGCTCACACTGCCACCCAACTTAGTGTCATCCGCAAATTTGGAGATACTACATTTAATCCCCTCGTCTAAATCATTAATATACAGTGTAAACAGCTGGGGCCCCAGCACAGAACCTTGCGGTACCCCACTAGTCACTGCCTGCCATTCTGAAAAGTCCCCATTTACTCCTACTCTTTGCTTCCTGTCTGACAACCAGTTCTCAATCCATGTCAGCACACTACCCCCAATCTCATGTGCTTTAACTTTGCACATTAATCTTTTGTGTGGGACCTTGTCGAACGCCTTCTGAAAGTCCAAATATACCACATCAACTGGTTCTCCCTTGTCCACTCTACTGGAAACATCCTCAAAAAATTCCAGAAGATTTGTCAAGCATGATTTCCCTTTCACAAATCCATGCTGACTTGGACCTATCATATCACCTCTTTCCAAATGCACTGCTATGACATCCTTAATAATTGATTCCATCATTTTACCCACTACCGATGTCAGGCTGACCGGTCTATAATTCCCTGTTATCTCTCTCCCTCCTTTTTTAAAAAGTGGGGTTACATTGGCTACCCTCCACTCCATAGGAACTGATCCAGAGTCAATGGAATGTTGGAAAATGACTGTCAATGCATCCGCTATTTCCAAGGCCACCTCCTTAAGTACTCTGGTATGCAGTCCATCAGGCCCTGGGGATTTATCGGCCTTCAATTCCATCAATTTCCCCAACACAATTTCCTGACTAATAAGGATTTCCCTCAGTTCCTCCTCCTTACTAGACCCTCCGACCCCTTTTATATCCGGAAGGTTGTTTGTGTCCTCCTTAGTGAATACCGAACCAAAGTACTTGTTCAATTGGTCCGCCATTTCTTTGTTCCCCGTTATGACTTCCCCTAATTCTGACTGCAGGGGACCTACGTTTGTCTTTACTAACCTTTTTCTATTTACATATCTGTAGAAACTTTTGCAATCCGTCTTAATGTTCCCTGCAAGCTTCTTCTCGTACTCCATTTTCCCTGCCCTAATCAAACCCTTTGTCCTCCTCTGCTGAGTTCTAAATTTCTCCCAGTCCCCGGGTTCGCTGCTATTTCTGGCCAATTTGTATGCCACTTCCTTGGCTTTAATACTATCCCTGATTTCCCTTGATAGCCACGGTTGAGCCACCTTCCCTTTTTTATTTTTATGCCAGACAGGAATGTACAATTGTTGTAGTTCATCCATGTGGTCTCTAAATGTCTGCCATTGCCCATCCACAGTCAACCCCTTAAGTATCATTCGCCAATCTATCCTAGCCAATTCACGCCTCATACCTTCAAAGTTACCCTTCTTTAAGTTCTGGACCATGGTCTCTGAATTAACTGTTTCATTCTCCATCCTAATGCAGAATTCCACCATATTATGGTCACTCTTCCCCAAGGGGCCTCGCACAACGAGATTGCCAATTAATCCTCTCTCATTCTCTACCACAGAAAGTTGTTGAGGCCAATTCACTAAATATATTCAAAAAGGAGTTAGATGAAGTCCTTACTACTAGGGGAATCAAGGGGTATGGTGAGAAAGCAGGAATGGGGTACTGAAGTTGCATGTTCAGCCATGAACTCATTGAATGGCGGTGCAGGCTAGAAGGGCCGAATGGCCTACTCCTGCACCTATTTTCTATGTTTCTATGTCTATGTTTCTATTACACAACACCCAGTCTAAGATGGCCTCCCCCCTAGTTGGTTCCTCGACATATTGGTCTAAAAAACCATCCCTTATGCACTCCAGGAAATCCTCCTCCACCGTATTGCTTCCTTATTGGGTAATGGCTGTGACTAGCAGAAATATCAACCAAAGTATCACAACAGTTAGCACATCTGCTGAATCATAAAAATGTAAAATGTGATAACAACAACTGTCATTTATATAGTTGGGAAGCATCCCAGAACACTTCACAAAGGTGAAAATGGGCACAGTACAATTAACCAAGGAGTTAAGGGAAGTGAATAAAGGCATGGAAAGAGAGGAGGGTTTTCAGGATGGATTTGACGGTGGGTGGAGATGTAGCAAGGTGGAAGGGTTTCGGGTGAGTGTTCCAAGGTGTGGGGCCAAGGCAACTAAAGACTCTGCAACCAACGATGGAATGGTGAAAAGAGTCCATTGAGAGGAGCAGCAGGAAAGTTAGCATGCGGGTACAGTAAGCAATTAGGAAGGCAAATGGTATGTTAACCTTTGTTACAAGGTGGATTGAAGGAAGGAAATCTTGCTGCAATTACGTAGGGCTTTGGTGAGACCATGCCTGGAGTACTGTGCACAGTTTTGGTCTCCTTACCTATGGAAGGATTTAGTTGCTTTAGAGGGGGTGCAACAAAGGTTCACTAGATTGTTTCCTGGGATAAGAGGACTGTCCTATGAGGATAGATTGTGTAGAATGGACCTGTATTCTCTGAAAGTTTAGAAGAATGAGAGGTGATCTCATTGAAACATATAAGATTCTGAGGGGGATTGATAGGGTAGATGCAGAGAGGTTGTCTCCCTGGCTGGAGAGACTAGAACTAGGGGTCATAGTCTCTGGTTACGGAGTTCACAATTTAAGACTGAGATGAGGAGAAATTTCTTCAGTCAGTGGGTCGTGAATCTTTGGAATGATCTCCCTCAGAAGGATGTGGATGCTCAGTTGTTGAGTATTTTCAAGACTGAGAGCGATAGATATTGGGCATGAAGCCAATCGCGATATGGGGATAGTGTGGGAAGGTGGAGTTGACATAACCGATCAGCCATGATTTTATGGAATGTTGGAGCAGGCTCGAGGGGCCGTATGGCCTACTCCTGCTCCTATTTTTTATGTTTCTTACGACACATATGGCTGAAGGAGGTTGTGGAAATTGGAAAGGGTAAAGCCATGGGGGACTTGTCAATGAGGACAAGGATTTAGAATTTGTTGCATTGAGGGATGAGGAGCCAGTGGAGATGGGTGGGGACCAATGTTCCCGTTTAGCTGTGCGGCCGTGCAGGCTGCTTGTCGATTTCTCAATGGAAATAACGCACATGCGCGGAAGTTTGAATGGACCTCAAATCAAAAAAATATTAGAGTGAACATTGGAGAGGACAGAGTTGATAGAGGAGCAGGACTTAATGTGGGATAGGACATGGGCATCAGTTTTGGTGAGTGATAGTTACACAGGATGGAATTTCGGAGACTGGCACAAAGAGCTTTGCTGGAGTCAAACCTGACAGTAATAAGTTGTTTGATAATAGTTTCAGCAGCAATTGGGGTAGAGTCAAAGATGCAAATGACATAGATTTTTTGGAGGTGAAAATAGATGTTCTTAGTGCAGGTAATTATGGAGTGCAGTGCACAAATGGGACACCAAGGTTGCACAACATCTGCTTCATCCTATGAGAACAGTGAGTGAAGGAAATATGACCAGGAGTTCGGGTGTGGAGCTTTTGTTGGATACTGAACATGATGGCTTCCACTGTACCAATGCTGAAGAACATTTTTGTTCATCCATGTCTTGGTGTTGGGCAAATAGTCCGAAAGCATAGAAGGTGGTTGTGGAGTCAAGGTGTTCAATGTTCTGAAATAGTGTGAGAGGTTAAATAGTAAAGATTACTTCCAACAGTAGGTGAGTCAGTAACATGGAGGCATAAACTTGAACATCATGCTAAAAGCAGCTGCAGCAAAACTCAAGAAGCTCAACACCATCCAGGACAAAACAGCCCACTTCATTGGCACCCCATGCACCACCTTCAACATTCACTTCCTCCACCACCAGTGCACCGTGGCTGCAGTGTGTACCATCTACAACAATTCACCAAGGCTTCTTCGACAGCACCTCCCAAACTCGCTCCCTCTACCACCTAAAAGGACAAGGGCAGCAGGTGAACACCACCATCTCCACGTTCCGCTCCAAGTTACACACCATCCTGACTTGGAAATATATCACCGTTCCTTCATCGTCGCTGGGTCACAATCCTGGAACTCCCTTCCTAACAGCACTGTGGGAGATCGTTCACCACATGGACTGCAGCGGGCCAAGAAGGTGGCTCACCACCACCTTCTCGAGGCCAATTAGGGATGGGCAATAGATGCTGGCTTTGCCAGCGATGCCCACATCCCCAGAATGAATAAAAAAATAAATGGGTTGGTTAGATTTATTTTCCATGCAAAGAGTTATTGGAAAAGGTAAATCATTACCAATATTGGATGTTGGAGCCGAATCAATCACAATATTGGAAAGGGAATTAGATAAACATAAAGGAAACAAAATATTGAAAGGTACAGGGAAAGAGCAGGGAACTAGGGCTAGAGTAGACATCTCTTGTGCGGACTTATCAAACGTGTACGTGTAAAGGTCACAAGTAATCTACTTCTTAAGTGCTAAGTGTATAATACATGTTAATTACTGCCAGTCAACCTCTCTGGCACTGAAAATTAACTATCACAGGTGTTTCTGTCTCATTCTTTCAGGTTTTAATTGATGTTGGAGATTTTAAAAATATCAAATTTAAAATATTTACATATTTTTTACTTTTCCTCTCTTGTCTTCTTTTTGCCATCCCTCAATCCAATACTTCTCTCCCTCTCTTTATTTCTCTTTCTGTACTTCATTTGGTATTGAATTAATCCACTGTAACTTATACTTTCTTTTCAGTCCTTGCGCTGTTAATTTCACAATCCTTCAACTTGCCCTGTTCACTCAAGTCCCAAATACCCCATTTCTCTCACTGCGACGATATGAGCTCGCACTTTCAGCAACATACCACGCAAAAAATGTAAACGGCAAACATGCAAGGGCAAGTGTAACTAAAGGCAGATGCTGCTAGATACCCTACTACAGTAACATTTGACCCAAATGTGTTCACAAGATTACAAGATAGACACAGATAAAGAAGGCCATTCAACTCGTTCGTGCTCATTCATTCAGAAAGAAATTAAATCACCCCATTCTAGTACCTAACTGTTCCTTAAATGAATTGTCTGCTTTTGCATCCATTAACTTACCCAGAGGTTCGTTCTGTATGTTGATCACTCTCTGTGCAAAGGATTTCCTGAAATCAGACCTATATTTTTCCTTTTTCTTGAATGCACCTATGATCCCTTGTCTGACTGTCACAGTTTAGTTTGAAGCTATGCTGTAGATTTATATTTTGTGTCCTGTTGACTATTTTAAATACCAATATGAGATGCTTTTAAAAGGCTGCCTTCTTTTGATGCTGAATAGCCAACATTCTTGGTCTTTCCTCATAATTCAGCTCTATGACACTGGGGATCAGCCCCATAGTTTTTGTGTGCAATGTCTCCAAGACACAATGTATGGTCTCTGCTATCCTCCAACTCATACTCTACTGTTTAATTCAGCATTCTGTTTGCTTTGCTGATTGATGCTCCATAATGGACATGGATAATCTACTGATACCCTCCTTCAGCATATGTGTGTCACCCAGTTTTCTTCCGATACACTGTACACCTACTAATATTAAATGGCATCTACTACCGGCTATCTCACTTAGTGGTCTGTGTCCAGATTTATTGTTAATATTGGTTAAGGATATATAGTGGATTGAACCATTGTTGTACTGGAAGCTGGAACCATCAAGGGGGTGATATGTCTATTGTCATTCAATGTGACTGGATCATTTTCCACAGTTATTAATTTATGATATCAAAAAAAGTCAGATAATAAATAAATAGTCTTCAACACAATATGTATAGAACAAATGAAAAAAAAATAGGAAATATAGTAAATGATTTGTGATAGTATTCGCTTTTTAATTTGAGAGGAAAGTACCAAGTGTTGCCTTGATCACAGAGCCATCACATGCAATTACATGTGAACATGATTTATATAATTGATTTCCAGCAAATGAAACAACTGATTTCCCAGACATCTTTGTGAAGCCGGTGCCCTCTTAACTACCAAATATTCACATCTCGTGCGTATAAAAGCTAGTATCCTCACAATTTATGCACAGGCTTTACTGATACATGTTTCACCTTACATGGTGACAGTCTCAGTGGTTGGTCTTTTTTATAACTGAAGGATTGGATAATTGCTATGTTATTAGTAAGACCTTTAAAGACATTTGTGAAATAAATCTCTGTTGAAGTGCACACCATGAACTCAACAGATGCTAGGCTGATTCATTAGAACTAATGCAGTGAAGTATTTATTAACTAATCTCTGTAGTTTGAGGTTTGTTAACTCCTTATATACTAACTCTGACATTCCTGGGCTAGGTTGCTTCTAAATGAGGCTACCCCATATTAGGGAATGCTTCACAGAGACAAAGGGCCGACTGCTTCAAGCTAAATTGTCACAATAGGACAGGGGCCACAAGTTCAAATGAGAGAAAGACAAATTTAACACTGATGTCAGTAAGAGCTTGTGATCAGAAAGTAATCAGTACTTGGAATGAACATCTGGTAGGTATTGGAAGCAAAATCCCTGGAACCATTTAAGAAACAGATGCTGTGAAAGGTGTCTCTTTTCTGGATGAATGAGCTCAGATGGACAAATGTCCTTCCTCGTCCAAATTATAACAATTTGGGCTCTCACACAGCTCTTTTTATTCATGGCCACAGCAAGTTGTAGTTTCCATAGATAAACTTGCCTTCCCTATGATCTGAAACTTATAATTTAAAACATGCAATGAACAGGAATTGTGTGTCTCAGATTTAACAATACACCCCTGCATACCTTATACAACCCTGTACTCATACGTTACAAAACATATGGGATTTCTACTGTACCCTTCTGATCTCTTATACAAATACACAATGCTGTCAGACTGTATGGTGTAGGTTAAAACCACAAATCAATTTATTAAAATAAATCAACTCACACCGAGGCAACAAAAAATAGCAGAAGAATGTTAGACTTATGCACAACATATTCCTTGATTAGAAAATAACAATATGTTCCAGAATTGAGTTATTTCTGAGAATGTTTAAACTAAGTCTTTTGGTGATGGTC
Source organism: Pristiophorus japonicus (assembly GCF_044704955.1). Lineage (NCBI taxonomy): Eukaryota > Metazoa > Chordata > Chondrichthyes > Pristiophoridae > Pristiophorus > Pristiophorus japonicus. The sequence continues at coordinate 39,856,802 of NC_091996.1, forward strand.
AATGTATGATAAGCCTCTTCTCCATAGAGTTTTATCTGCTGCAGTGGCCTCTAAGAATGGTTGAATAGAGCAAACTGAAGAACAAGGAGAGCTGGCCACTGCATATATCCCTGAAACTAGCATTTTAGACCTCAGATCAAAGGAGGCCTTTTCACAATAGGGAATTGCTTTGAGGAAATTACAAATTCTCTCTCAAACAACTACTGAGCAATATTAATTACCTCTATTACCTAAGCAAATTAGATGTGAACAGCAGCTCATCCCCCTCTCCCACTGTCTGGAGCATGTTTACTAAGTCAGGTTCAAAGCAACGCCGACTGGAACTGTGCCAGCATCTACAGTGTCTGAGCAGTCTTCCAGATGCTTGGTATCCATATGAAATGAGTGCTGCTTGGGTCGCCACTTTCCTTTGATCACATCCTTGCTGTTAGAGATGTATTGATTATTTTCTGCACAGCTGATTATCATTTACTTGTTCTTTTCGGTATTGCTGCCGTCCCCTGAGAAAGGTTAATGAACTCACTGCAGCCTAACTGACAACTTCCTAAAGCTGCACCCTATCTGTTACTGTGACCTGTTCACCCAGGGTGGTGGATACAGATTCAATAGCAGCGTTCAAAGGAGAATTGGATAAATACATGAAGGAGAAAGAATTGCCGGGATCTGGGGAAAGAGCGGGGGAGTGGGACTAACTTGATTGTTCTTCGAAAGAGCTGGCGCAGATTGGATGGGCCGGATGTGCTGTAGCATTCTATGATTCTATGATATCAATATGTATGACCCAAGCATCCAGACGAGTAGTTGAATACATCAACAAGCAGCATGCTTTTAATATTGACATTTTGCTCAATCTGAACTGATTTGGATACATGCGAGTGTTTTTGGTGGTTCTAGCCTGTTCTTACAACACCACTGACAAATTCTTCCCTAATTCTATCGTAACTAGAAACTGCTGCTATGTTCAATCTTTTTGGGACACTACTGAAAGTTTATTGTTCATTTTGAATTGTGATTAAAACGACTAATTTGTCACATTGTGTAAATAAGAACCTGTTCAGAAATTTACAGCACAGATGCAGGCAGTTTGGCCTGTAGTGTCAATTTGAAGAGATACTAAGCCATCGCACTAACATGGTCTTGATATATTTGAGATTCGTACCGAAGCAGCTACAGGATTTAAAGCCAATCTACTGCATCGCATTAACTAGGGGTTATCACAATCTATGGCCACACAAAGATGTGTAGCAGAATCAACAGTGAGGTTTTACTCAAATTACCATAAACTCTTTCTTTAAAGATGGGTGTCGCATAATAGGTCAACACACAGGAAATTTAGCTTTGAACTATTGAGCAGAAGTTTTGACCGAGTAAAAGCAATGTTAATGTTTCTTTGCCTATTTAAAAATCACCACACTTCAAAATGTAATTCCTTGTGTGAAGCATCTTGAGACAAAGTGATAAGATGCTATTTAAATGCTGGTTAAACATGTCCATCTCTCTAATTGGTAGGTATGTGACGTGCGGAAGACCAGCACAATTCAGGTCTCCGATCCGTCATATAAAACGAGAGAAATTCAGAGGCTGGAAAAAGTCTGGACGCATAGTGAGAAAAGCGTGAACAAAAACTGTAAATCAGAACTGATTATCTGCCTGGAAATCTGTCACACTGTGTGTATGATTTCTGTAATCCCAAGGAGCTGCCTGCATCCACCAGAGTACATTGATACAGTCTGTCACACCAAACACTCTTCCAGTGTCTCATAGTTTCTACCAATGAAACGTCATATGAAAACAATTAGAGTGTTGATGTATTGATCATTTTGCATGAGAAACAAAATATGTTGCATTATTTATTGTAATTCTGTAAGCTGCGATGAATAAATGTATTTCTACATATGACAGAATGATAGTAATATCAGTCGTGTGATTAGCTGATCCACTGACAAAGGGCAGTGCTTTGCATCAATTAGTCACGAAGGCTTGTGATCTCTGCACATTATATTTCTAAAATTGCAATCGTGCAGAGTGACCCATTAGAAAACATCTGCAACACTGGAGATATGCAAGAGAAGTATAGGAGCTTTTTGTTTTGCCACGTTGTAAAGCTTAAGGACAATGAGAATGAATACTCCATTAGGCTGCTGACCTGGCACTTCACATATTGGTAATCTGCCATGGTCTTTGCAGCTAGGACAAGTTAGGGATCAAATGGAGGAAAAAATAAACCCTGGTGTCTGCGAATGATTGTGATTCTATTTCACGCACAAATATCTTTAAATATGGAAGCGTCTCATTCGCAATTCTACAATATACAGTATGGTTCACAATCGACCATAGTTTCCTGGTTCATGGAAGACACGTTAAATGGTATTAAAGAACATCTGAAGCGAAGCCTCATCTCGCAAACCAGGTATTTCTAGTAAGAATGCACCTGTAGTATTAATGTACTATTTCTGTTTTTGAAATATACATATTTGTTTATTTTATAAAGTATGCCAAACTATTTTCTTCAAGGTCCAAATAGTGAATATTAGAACATACGGAAATCTAAAGAGACAAAGTCATTCATCGTGCCCCTGAAATAAATTTTAAAATATCAATCAAAATATTATAAATTTTTAGTACAAAAAATGTCTCAATAACTTACATGACAACAGCTCTGATGTAACAATATAAGATTCCAATCACTTCAGTGTTGTAAAAGAACGATCTCTATTTCAGAAAAGTCTCACATGATCTGTGGAAATTCCACAAAAAGCATCCAAACTTGCACTTTCTGATATTATACGTATGGATGTGGTTATTTATTCTATGATTATTAAATATGTATATTTATCTTGTGTCTATTTGATCTACTGTGTGATGTTTGTTCTAATCTGTGTGGATTTTGTAGGCAATATGTTTGGGTAATTTGTGGTTTAATTACTAAATGTACAAATCATTTGGTATACAATGCTTAGGCTAATCTATAGAACTCCAACTGAAGAGTACAGTATTAGAATACAAGCAGGCTTGGATGGGCTCTTGTGGGTAGGTTTCAGATATTCTCATTTGAACCATTCGATAAAATTTTTACTTTTCAGTTGTGGAATAGGGGAGTTGTTCGAGACTTTTATTAGATATAAGTTGCTTAATAAGCAAATAATGCTGTTTTGCGATCAGTTTGTTGATGTCATCCAAGATAATAGTTCATTTGTTGATAATAAAATGACTAGAGTTAGTTAGTTTCACATTACATTTGAGAACTAAATGAATTATATATTTGCACTCAACATAGGAAACATAGGGTCATAGGAACAAGAATAGGCCATTCAGCCCCTCGATCCTGTTTCACCATTTATGATTATTTGCAGACCTTGAATTGATGCTGGAGGTTTTATGTTTTCAAATATATTTTGGCAATGTAGCCAATGATTGTACTTCATTGATTTACATCTGGGTCCTGGCACCAGTCGAATGCAAGAACATTTTCTTCAGGGGCACAATTATTGCAACACCAGGATTATGCAACTATGTCTGCGATTAGTACAGAGAGATCATTATCGCACTGAGACAGGATGGGTTTGACAAGCTGTCAGACAGTGGCGCTAATTTAGAGAGTCTCTAAGAAGCTGTACTAAATAAAAAGGAAGAAAAACAGAAATTCTGGACCAAAAATAGGAACTGTTGCAAAATTCACAGCAGCTCAGTCAGTAAAAGATAAACTTTGACCCCGAACGTGGTGGACTCACCGCCCGCTACCGCCGACGGCCGCCGAGTTTTCTGGGCGGTCTCCCCTTGGTACCAGTTTCGTCGTGGCCTCCCGCCGGCGGGGAGGGAAGACCGCTGGGAACTGCCTGCTGAAGTCTGCCAGCGCGTAACGCACATAAGTGTCCTATCGCCCGCCGAGCTGCCAGTTTGATCCGGGTGGGAGTAGGCTGCAGCAGGGGTAAGGAGCGCCGTGTGGAGGCAGGTCTAACCCCAACGGTAAGTATGAAGACCTGCAAAAAAAGGTTAGTAAAAGGTTATATTTTTTTTTACAGCGATTCAGGTGGATGGGGGTTCCCTGAAGGTTTTCCTGTTATGTCTCAAATAAAGCAATGTGACTGAGTACTGTAGACTTGAGTAAGTGTGACTTTAGTCTCTTTAGTCTGACTCCAGAGTGCTGGCACATCATGGGAGGCCTGCTTATATGCAGTGCTCCCAAGGGATGCTGGGATCCCTTGGGACTCCAACAGATGTGCCCTCTGGTGGCAGTAGAATGCTGGTTACAAAGTGTTGCATACATAACATCACTCCCCCACAAAATCAATAGTACACTTATTTACAAGGTGAGACGATCTGGGGCTTTCCGCTCCCTAGTCGATCGTCTCGGTATAAACACAGGTGCAGGTGAGTTGGTTGGGCCTTCGCTGGGCTGCTGCGCAGCTGGCCTTGCTGGGCTGCTGGGGATGATGAGTTCAGCTTCATGGTCAACCGTGATGTCGGTTGCCACTTGTGTGTGTATCGGAGGGTCGAAGTTGGTGGTGTCCTCTTCAGGTTGTTCGTGGCAGTCTGTGAATTGCAGTTTGGTTTGGTCCAAATGCTTTCTGCAAGTTAGTCCATTTGCGAGCTTCACCTAAACACTCTACTCCCTTCTTTGGCTATGATGGTGCCAGCAAGCCATTTTGGACCATGTCAAAAATTGAGCATAAATACAGGGTCATTGACTTCAATATCGCGTGACAAATTTGTGCGATCATGGTACATGCGTTGTTGATGCCACCTGCCCTCGACATGATCATAGAGATCAGGGTGGACTAGAGAGAGCCTTGTTTTGAGTGTCTTTTCATGAGCAGTTCGGCAGTGGGAACCCCGGTGAGTGAGTGGGGTCTTGTGCATTGGTAGCTGAGCAGGACTTGACACAGGCGGGTCTGTAGGGAGCCTCCTGAAACGTGTTTGAAGCTTTGCTTGATGGTTTGGACTGCCTGTTCTGCCTGGTCGTTAGATGCAGGCTTGAATGGGAGGGATGTGACGTACTTGATCCCATTGAGGGTCATGAATTCCTTGAATTCAGCGCTGGTGAAGCATGGCTCATTGTCGCTGACAAGGACATCAGGCAGGCCGTGCATAGCGAACATGGCTCGTAGGCTTTCGAAAGTGGCAGTTGACATGCTTACAGACATTATTACACACTCAATCCATTTTGAATAATCATCCACAACAACCAAAAACATTTTGCCTATAAACGGGCCAGCAAAGTCAACGTGGATCCGAGACCACGGTTTGTAGGGCGAGGACCACAAACTTAGTGGTGCCTCCCTGGGTGCATTGCTCAGTTGAGAACAAGTGTTGCATTGGCGCATGCAAAACTCCAAATCTGAATCAATGCCAGGCCACCACACATGGGATCTGGCTACAGCTTTAATCATTGCTATGTCTGAGTGGGTACTCTGTAGGTTGCGTATGAACGTTTCCCTGCCTTTCTTAGGCAAAAGTACACGATTACCCCACAAAAGACAGTCCGCCTGTATGGACATTTCGTCTTTGCACCGCTGGAATGGCTTGATTTCTTCCTGCATCTCTGTTGGGACGCTGGACCAGCTCCCATGGAGGACACTGTTTTTTATAAGGGAAAGTAAAGGATTCTGGCTGGTCCAGATCCTGATCTGGCGGACCGTAACGGGTGACTTTTTGTTTTCAAATGCATCCATCACCAAGAGCAAGTCTGCAGGCAGTGCAATTTTCACCCCGGTGGTGGGCAATGGTAGCCGGCTGGGAGCATCAGCGCAGTTCTCTGTGTCTGGCCTGTGGCGAATTACATAGAAACATAGAAACATAGAAACATACAAAATAGGTGCAGGAGTAGGCCATTCGGCATTTCGAGCCTGCATCACCATTCAATAAGATCATGGCTGATCGTTCCCTCAGTAATCCTTTCCTGCTTTTTCTCCATTCCCCTTGATCCCTTTAGCCGTAACGGCCATATCTAACTCCCTCTTGAATATATCCAATGAACTGGCATCAACAACTCTCTGCGGTAGGGAATTCCACAGGTTAACCACTCTCTGAGTGAAGAAGTTTCTCCTCATCTCAGTCCTAAACGGCCTGCCCCTTATCCTAAGACTGTGTCCCCTGGTTCTGGACTTCCCCAACATCGGGAACCTTCTTCCCGCATCTAGCCTGTCCAATCCAGTCAGAATCTTATATGTTTCTATGAGATCCCCTCTCATCCTTCTAAACTCCAGTGTATAAAGACCCAGTTGATCCAGTCTCTCCTTATATGTCAGTCCAGCCATCCCTGGAATCAGTCAGATGAACCTCCGCTGCACTCCCTCAATAGCCTTCCCTCAATAACCTTCCTCAGATTAGGAGACCAAAACTGAACACAATATTCCAGGTGGGGCCTCACCAAGGCCCTGTAAAACTGCAGCAAGACTTCCCTGCTCCTATACTCAAATTCCCTTGCTATGAAGGCCTTCTTCACCGCCTGCTGTACCTGCATGCCAACTTTCAATGACTGATGAACCATGACACCCAGGTCTCGTTGCACCTCCCCTTTTCCTAATCTGCCACCATTCAGATAATATTCTGCCTTTGTGTTTTTCCCTCAAAGTGGATAACCTCACATTTATCCATATTATACTGCATCTGCCCCTGTATTTGCCCACTCACCTAACCTGTCCAAGTCACCCTGCAGCCTCTTAGTGTCCTCCTCACAGCTCACACTGCCACCAATTTAGTGTCATCTGCAAACTTGGAGATATTACACTCAATTCCATCATCTAAATCATTAATGTATATTGTAAAGAGCTGGGGTCCCAGCACTGAGCCCTGCGGCACTCCACTAGTCACTGCCTGCCATTCTGAAAAGGACCCGTTAATCCCGACTTTCTGCTTCCTATCTGCCAACCAGTTCCCTATCCACGTCAGTACATTACCCCCAATACCATGTGCTTTGATTTTGCACACCTATCTCCTTTGTGGGACCTTGTTAAAAGCCTTTTGAAAGTCCAAATACACCACATCCACTGGTTCTCCCTAGTTACATCCTCAAAAAATTTCAGAAGATTTGTCAAGCATGATTTCCCTTTCATAAATCCATGCTGACTTGGACCAATTGTATCACTGCTCTCTGCTCTCCAAATGCGCTGCTATTTCATGCTTAATGATTGATTCCAACATTATCCCCACCACCGATGTCAGGCTAACCGGTCTATAATTACCTGTTTTCTCTCTCCCTCCTTTTTAAAAAAGTGGTGTTACATTAGCAACCCTCCAGTCCATAGGAACTGATCCAGAGTTGATAGACTGTTGGAAAATGATCACCATTGCATCCACTATTTCTATGGCCACTTCCTTAAGTGGGATGTAGACTATCAGGCCCTGGGGATTTATCGGCCTTCAGTCCCATCAATTTCCCTAACACAATTTCCCGCCTAATAAGGATATCCTTCAGTTCCTCCTTCTCACTAGACCCTCGGTCCCCTAGTACATCTAGAAGGTCATTTGTGTCTTCCTTTGTGAAGACAGAACCAAAGTACGTGTTCAATTGGTCTGCCATTTCTTTGTTCCCCATTATAAATTCACCCGAATCCGACTGCAAGGGACCTACGTTTGTCTTCACTGATCTTTTTCTCTTCACATATCTATAAAAGCTTTTGCAGTCAGTTTTTATGTTTCCGGCAAGCTTCCTCTCATACTATATTTTCCCCCACTTAATTAAATCTTTTGTCCTCCTCTGCTGAATTCTAAAATTCTCCCAGTCCTCTGTTTTGCTGCTCTTTCTAGCTAATTTGTACGCCTCTTCCTTGGAATTAACACTATCCTTAATTTCCTTTGTTAACCACGGTTGAGCCACCTTCCCCATTTTATTTTTTCTCCAGACAGGGATGTACAATTGTTGAAGTTCATCCATGTGATCTTTAAATGTTTGCCATTGCCTATCCACTGTCAACCCTTTCAATGTCATTTGCCAGTCTAATCTAGCCAATTCGCGCCTCATACCATCAAAGTTACCTTTCCTTAAGTTCAGTACCCTAGTTTCTGAATTAAATTTGTCACTCTCCATCTTAATAAGAAATTCTACCATATTATGTTCACTCTTCCCCAAGGGGCCTCGCACAACAAGATTGCTAATTAGTCCCTTCTGATTACACATCACCCAGTCTAGGATGGCCTGCCCTCTGGTTGGTTCGTCGACATATTGGTCTAGAAAACCATCCCTGATACATTCCAGGAAATCCTCCTCCACTGTATTGCTACCAGTTTGGTTAGCCCAATCTACATGTAGATTAAAGTCACCCATGCAGTTAGCGTGAGCACCCATCTTTGGATGCAAGCAGAGGCAGTGGTATTAATACCTTTGCTCTCTGAGAATAGTGATATGAGCGGCTTATAATCAGTTTCTAACTAGTACTTAAGCCCAAACAGATACTGGTGCATTTTTTTCATCCCATAAATGCATGCCAGAGCTTATTTTTCAATCATGCTGTAGGCTCTTTCGGCCTTGGACAAACCCCTGGATGCATAAGCGACCAGTTGCAATGCTTCCGATTCATTTGTTTGTTGTAACACACACCCGACCCCGTACGAAGACGCATCGCAAGCTAGCACTAAACATTTACATGGGTCAGACAGAACAAGCAGTTTGTTGGAACATAACAGATTTCTGTCTTTCTCAAAAGCAGTCTCTTGTGATTTCCCCCATACCCAGTCATCTCCCTTGCGTAGCAACACATATAAGGGTTCTAGCAAGGTGCTTAACCTGGATAGGAAATTGCCAAAATAATTGAGGAATCCCAGGAACGACCGCAGCTCCGTCACGTTCTGTGGTCTCGGTGTGTTCTTGATGGCCTCCGTCTTGGTGCTGGTGGCTCTGATGCCGTCTGCCGCGATTCTTTTCCCTAAGAACTCGACCTCTGGTGCCAAGAAAACACACTTCGAGCGTTTCAACCGGAGTCCCACACGATCTAGCCGACTTAGAACCTCTTTCACGTTCTGCAAGCGTTCGATGGTGTCCCGACCTGTGATCAATATATTCTCCTGGAAAACTGTAGTGACTTTAGCAGACTCTCCATGTTCCTTTGAAAAATAGCCACGGCCGATCGAATCCCAAACGGGCATCTATTGTAGGTGAACAGACCTTTGTGCGTTTTGATGCAGGTGAGGCCTTTCGAAGATTCCGCCAGCTCCTGCGTCATGTAGGCTGAGGTCAGGTCCAACTTGGTGAACGTCTTCCCTCCTGCCAGCATCGCAAATAGGTTGTCTGCCTTGGGTAGTGGGTACTGGTCCTACAGCGAAAAATGGTTAATCGTTACTTTATAGTCCCCACAAATTCTGACCGTACCATCGCCCTTGAGAAGCGGAACAATCGAACTGGCCTACTCGTTGAACTCAACCGGCGCGATGATGCCCTCTCATTGCAGCCTGTCCAGCTCGATCTCCACTTTCTCTTGCATCATGTATGGCACCCCAAGTGCCTTGTGGTGGATGGGTCGTGTACCGGGAACCAAGTGGATCTGCACCTTCGCCCCAGACCCAGAGAAATTTCCGATGCCTGGCTCAAACAACGACGGGAACTTGCTCAAAACCTGGGCACATGAGGTGTCGTTGATGGACGAAAGCACTCGGATGTCGTCCCAGTTCCAGCTGATTTTTCCCAGCCAACTTCTACCGAACAGTGTGGGACCATCTCCTGGTACAATTCATAGTGGTAGTTTGTGCACTGCTCCATCATAGGAGACTTTTACATCAACACTGCCAATTACTGGATACTGGAATTCCATTCAGTTCACCTTTTAACATGATCGATGGACATTTCATGCTGAAGGTGTGTACCCCGTACACTTCTGCCTCCTCGGTTCGAGACTCTAGTTCAGTTTAATCCACCATGGATCGGTCTTCCTCTGCAATGTGGTGGTTTGCAGGGTTTGCAGCTCATCTGCACATTCGCTGGAGGTGTCCCATTGTTCCACAGACTTTGCACGCATAGTGTTTGAAGTGGCATTGATGAGCTCGGTGATCACCTCCGCAGCGCCAACAAGTTGTTAATTGCCTCGTATTCACACTTGATAGCGGACTCTGAGTCATCTGAGGTGATGCAGCTGCAGGTGTGTATGTTCTGCCATATGCATTCCTGCCTGAAAACGACGTTACTTTGTGTACAGTACTTGCCGATGCATCTTTATGCTGCAAAATTTGTTTGGTGTTATCGCTGGTGGACATAAATGCATGGGCCATCGTTATGGCTTTTCAACAGTCAATAGTTTGCAAAGGATAACCTCATGGCCAATGCCAAGCACAAAAAAGACTCTTAGCATTTGCTCCAGGAATCCACTGAATTCGCAATGTCCTGCAAGGCGTCTTAGTTCGGCGACGTAGCTCGCCACTTCCTAACCTTCAGACCGTTGACATGTGTAAAATCGATACCTTGCCATCAGAATGCTCTCCTTCAGATTTAGGTGCTCCAAGGCCAGCGTGCACAATTCTTCTTTTGATTTGGTTGTTGGTTTCACCGGAGCTAGAAGATTCTTCATGAAGTCATAGGTTGTTGCCCCACAGACGGTGAGGAGGATCGCCCTTCGTTTGGCAGCGTTCAAATTCCCTTGTTGGCCACAAAGTATTGGTTGAGTCACTCCACGAAGGCCTCCCAATCGTCACCATGGATTTATGAAAGGGAAATCATGCTTGACAAATCTTTTAGAGTTTTTTGGGGATGTAACAAGAAGAGTGGATAAGGGAGAACCAGTGGATGTGGTATATTTGGACTTTCAAAAGGCTTTTGACAAGGTACCACACAAGAGATTAGTGTGCAACATTAAGGCACATGATAGTGGGGGTAATGTATTGATGTGGATAGAGAACTGGTTGGCAGACAGGAAGCAAAAAGTGGGAATAAATGGGTCCTTTTCAGAATGGCAGGCGGTGACTAGTGGGGTACCACAAGATTCAGTGCTGGGACCCCAGCTATTTACAATATACATTAATGATTTAGACAAAGGAATTGAATGTAATATCTCCAAGTTTGCAGATGACACTAAGCTGGGTGTCAGTGTGAGCTGTGAGGAGGATGCTAAGAGGCTGCAGGGTGACATGGACAGGTTAGGTGAGTGGGCAAATGCATGGCAGATGCAGTATTATGTAGATGAATGTGAGGTTATCCACTTTGGTGGCAAAAACACAAAGGCAGATTATTATCTGAATGGTGACAGATTAATAAAAGGGAGGTTGTTTTAGATTGATAATAATAGATCCAGGTTCAGGATCTGGATGAATGTTAAATAAGAGACAAGACAAATGAAGTAAAGATAAAACACAATTTACTGAGAGAAAAGAAACATAATACAGTTTACAAAGAAAAGAGAAGTATGGTAAGATTCAACAAAGCTCACAGCCTTCGGCCCGTCGGGAACTCCGCAACGACGGCTGGTCAGGAGCCTTGGGGGTCCCGGCACCGCTCGCGAATCACGGTCCAAGGTGAAGTTCAAAGAGCTACTGGACAGTTCCGTTCCTTTATACTATTGAACAAACATGGGTGCATGTGGCTTATGGCCAACTCCTAATCTGTAAGGCCCGAGCTGTTCTTCCATAAAGCATGAGACCTCGAGGCGCCGACCGTCCCATAAACAAGATGGTGTGTGCATCAAGGTCTCTCTCTCTCTTTCTGCATCAACAACATTCCACGAGGCATGAAGATAAAACACACTGTAAATGTTGGAATATCGTAATTCACCCAATGTGATTAACCCGATACAATACAATCCACCATTGATATTTAGACATTCTAAGTAATATAATCGAGTTGAAGGTGTAATGCATCAGTTACACGTTGAGTATGCGCAAGCAACGCCCGCAATCTACACCAAAGATTACATGCAAGCAGTAATATCAGTAATAACGCGACGAGTAAAACAACGATAGGATGTATTAACAGCTTCAAAGCGGCGGATGTTTTTGGGGACCATCCGTAAAAGATGTCCCACCAATGGTGTACCGTAAGGTCAGTGACCGTTGTCGCAACTCTGACCAAGGCGCCTTCACTGTAACTCATAGCAACTTGCAGAGTATGAAGAGTACGCCCTCGTTTGCTCAATTCGTCAGTGACCTTTTGATTATCTTTTAGAAATTGAGCTAAACGAGTTAGGTCTACAGTGGGAGGAAGGTTAGTAATGCCTAGGACGGTGCGATGGTGCATAACATTTTTCCATCGTCCCAATCGATATGACCTATTAGAATGAAGGTCATATATGGTATACACATCTTTAAAGCAAGCATTTAGAGGAGGATCTTTACGGGCGCCGTCAAGATAAATGGGATAGACACTAGTAATACAAACATGATTCTGTCCGATTTCATGTAAAATTGTATCATTGTATGGTACAAGTGTCCAAATACATGCTCCTGCTGTATGCTGTAGGGAGCATGGTTCAAACACAGGTGTGCGCAAAGGACACACCATACCGAAAGGCCATATTTGAAAATCTTGAGCTTGGTGAGTTCTATTGCTAGCATCAATTCATCCATCCTTGAACTCGGGTGCCCACAGATTTTGGCCATACAGATGGGGAAGCACTATAAACTGGCACCAAATGTTGGTTTTTGTGATATTGACTATTCTCATAGTAAAGTTACACCCCTGGTCATCACAATGTGTATGTTGCATATCAAGTTTTACTCCTAGATTTCTATTGCCGAAGTGGAATATTTTGCTCCAACTATTTGCATGCCCTGACATGGCAATACGTTCTAACTCGGCCCTTAATAGTTGCCGGGTTACTTCTTCAAACATGCATTGTGTGTGATGACCTAATTCTTGTTGTCGCCCGGTGACACGTCCTATCTCTTGAATAGTTTTATCTATGTGTTCCCATCGCATTACGTCCGGCAGCCAACTAGAAAACATCTGTCCTATAAGACCTCTGTCCTATGCATTTCGCAATTGAATTGCATCTCCAGTGAGTCCCCTACGTTTTGTATTTTGTTTTGTAAGGTCTCGATATCCATAGAGTTTAATGCTCCTATTCCTGTTCCTAGGCCTCCTAATATTGTGGCTAATATATCACGCCTTTGTCTCACTGACATTTTCAGATTTGCTTTAATTGTTGTTATATTACAAGTGTCAGATGGCTTGTCCGTATACCGGACTTGTAGTGTGAGATTTAATATGGGTGGGATGTAAGCACAGGTGTACATGTAGAGTGTAGTCGTTGCAAATGATCCATGGGGCTCTTAGAATGCTTAACTACATGCAGTGACCAAAAGTGGTCCATAATCCCCCTACCAGTGATTACGGAGGCATTTATACATCCATACCATAGAGACGCATTTGACTTAATTTCGTCTGACATAGTGTCATTGCTTGACATAATGTTGCGGGCCCAACTCCTTAACCATGTGACATTGTGCAATAACGACACATTGGAGTGTACATTGCATATCATTGTCATATCTTTTTGCCACTTGATTGATAATGTGATGTTGGCCCCCGTGCTTACTGTTAATAGCACCTGTCCTGGGCCTCCCCAGTACCCGCATGCATCACAAGTGACGCTCCAGTGTCCTATAGTGCAGGCTTGCCCGGAAGGACAGGTAAAATTGTCTTGCATACAATCAGTGTTAGCTAACCGCCACCCTATACGGCCATCCCATGCTGTGTTTGAGGATGGAAGTAGCACAGTCACAGATAACGAGACACAGAGACTTGCCAGCACGAGTTGGTAAGTCGCCATTTTGGGCAGAATTCCTGTGGGAGGAAGCATAAGTATATTAATTCAGCCCCGTTTAGTCAATTTACCCTTATCAACACAGAGAGGAATATCTTGACCAGTCAGGAGCACCCAATAAGTGTTTCCTTCTCCTTTCGCTAAGATTTCCCCTGCTTGTAAAGGTTTCTGGGGGTACTGCACCCACATTCTTCCTCCTTCACAAACTGTGCCCTGAGTCTGATTTTCTTTTTCAATGATAGGGACACTAACTTTGCCTAACATGTGGCTTATGGGAGGTCTCCCCCGCAATGGTCAGTGATTCAGATTGCGCACTGCTTGTGGTAAGACCTTTAACCACCCTTGCAATGTGTTAGTGGGAGTGAATATTTTAATCTGTTCCTTAAATAGTCCATTCATGCGTTCTATTAATCCTGCAGCTTGTGGATAATAAGGTATGTGAAACATCCAATAGATCCTGTTGTCTACCGCCCACTGTTGCACTGTTTGACATAGAAACATAGAAACATAGAAAATAGGTGCAGGAGCAGGCCATTCAGCCCTTCTAGCCTGCAACGCCATTCAATGAGTTCATGGCTGAACATGCAACTTCAGTACCTCATTCCTGCTTTCTCGCCATACCCCTTGATCCCCCGAGTAGTAAGGACTTCATCTAACTCCCTTTTGAATATATTTAGTGAATTGGCCTCAACTACTTTCTGTGGTAGAGAATTCCACAGGTTCACCACTCTCTGGGTGAAGAAGTTTCTCCTCATTTCGGTCCTAAATGGCTTACCCCTTATCCTTAGACTGTGACCCCTGGTTCTGGACTTCGCCAACATTGGGAACATTCTTCCTGCATCTAACCTGTCTAAACCCGTCAGAATTTTAAACGTTTCTATGAGGTCCCCTCTCATTCTTCTGAACTCCAGTGAATACAAGCCCAGTTGATCCAGTCTTTCTTGAAAGGTCAGTCCCACCATCCCGGGAATCAGTCTGGTGAATCTTCGCTGCACTCCCTCAATAGCAAGAATGTCCTTCCTCAAGTTAGGAGACCAAAACTGTACACAATACTCCAGGTGTGGCCTCACCAAGGCCCTGTACAACTGAAGTAACACCTCCCTGCCCCTGTACTCAAATCCCCTCGCTATGAAGGCCAACATGCCATTTGCTTTCTTAACCGCCTGCTGTACCTGCATGCCAACCTTCAATGACTGATGTACCATGACACCCAGGTCTCTTTGCACCTCCCCTTTTCCTAATCTGTCACCATTCAGATAATAGTCTGTCTCTCTGTTTTTACCACCAAAGTGGATAACCTCACATTTATCCACATTATACTTCATCTGCTATTCATTTGCCCACTCACCTAACCTATCCAAGTCACCCTGCAGCCTCATAGCATCCTCCTCGCAGCTCACACTGCAACCCAACTTAGTGTCATCCGCAAATTTGGAGATACTACATTTAATCCCCTCGTCTAAATCATTAATGTACAATGTAAACAACTGGGGCCCCAGCACAGAACCTTGCGGTACCCCACTAGTCACTGCCTGCCATTCTGAAAAGTACCCATTTACTCCTACTCTTTGCTTCCTGTCTGACAACCAGTTCTCAATCCACGTCAGCACACTACCCCCAATCCCATGTGCTTTAACTTTGCACATTAATCTCTTGTGTGGGACCTTGTCGAAAGCCTTCTGAAAGTCCAAATATACCACATCCACTGGTTCTCCTTTGTCCACTTTACTGGAAACATCCTCAAAAAATTCCAGAAGATTTGTCAAGCATGATTTCCCTTTCACAAATCCATGTTGACTTGGACCTATCATGTCACCATTTTCCAAATGCACTGCTATGACATCCTTAATAATTGATTCCATCATTTTACCCACTACCGATGTCAGGCTGACCGGTCTATAATTCCCTGTTTTCTCTCTCCCTCCTTTTTTAAAAAGTGGGGTTACATTGGCTACCCTCCACTCGATAGGAACTGATCCAGAGTCAATGGAATGTTGGAAAATGACTGTCAATGCATCCGCTATTTCCAAGGCCACCTCCTTAAGTACTCTGGGATGCAGTCCATCAAGCCCTGGGGATTTATCGGCCTTCAATCCCATCAATTTCCCCAACACAATTTCCCGACTAATAAAGGTTTCCCTCAGTTCCTCCTCCTTACTAGACCCTCTGACCCCTTTTATATCTGGAAAGTTGTTTGTGTCCTCCTTAATGAATACCGAACCAAAGTACTTGTTCAGTTGGTCTGCCATTTCTTTGTTCCCCGTTATGACTTCCCCTGATTCTGACTGCAGGGGACCTACGTTTGTCTTTACTAACCTTTTTCTCTTTACATACCTATAGAAACTTTTGCAATCCGCCTTAATGTTCCCTGCAAGCTTCTTCTCGTACTCCATTTTCCCTGCCCTAATCAAACCCTTTGTCCTCCTCTGCTGAGTTCTAAATTTCTCCCAGTCCCCGGGTTCACTGCTATTTCTGGCCAATTTGTATGCCACTTCCTTGGCTTTAATACTATCCCTGATTTCCCTTGATAGCCACAGTTGAGCC
This sequence comes from Pristiophorus japonicus, assembly GCF_044704955.1. Lineage (NCBI taxonomy): Eukaryota > Metazoa > Chordata > Chondrichthyes > Pristiophoridae > Pristiophorus > Pristiophorus japonicus. The sequence continues at coordinate 39,873,028 of NC_091996.1, forward strand.
ACCTTCCCTTTTTTATTTTTACGCCAGACAGGAATGTACAATTGTTGTAATTCATCCATGCGGTCTCTAAATGTCTGCCATTGCCCATCCACAGTCAACTCCTTAAGTATCATTCGCCAATCTATCCTAGCCAATTCACGCCTCATACCTTCAAAGTTACCCTTCTTTAAGTTCTGGACTATGGTCTCTGAATTAACTGTTTCATTCTCCATCCTAATGCAGAATTCCACCATATTATGGTCACTCTTCCCCAAGGGGCCTCGCACAATGAGATTGCTAATTAATCCTCTCTCATTACACAACACCCAGTCTAAGATGGCCTCCACCCTAGTTGGTTCCTCGACATATTGGTCTAGAAAACCATCCCTTATGCACTCCAGGAAATCCTCCTCCACCGTATTGCTTCCAGTTTGGCTAGCCCAATCTACGTGCATATTAAAGTCACCCATTATAACTGCTGCACCTTTGTTGCATGCACCCCTAATTTCCTGTTTGATGCCCTCCCCAACATCACTACTACTGTTTGGAGGTCTGTACACAACTCCCACTAACGTTTTTTGCCCTTTGGTGTTCTGCAGCTCTACCCATATAGATTCCACATCATCCAAGCTAATGTCTGTCCTAACTATTGCATTAGCCTCCTCTTTAACCAGCAATGCTACCCCACCTCCTTTTCCTTTTATTCTATCCTTCCTGAATGTTGAATACCCCTGGATGTTGAGTTCCCAGCCCTGATCATCCTGGAGCCACGTCTCCGTAATCCCAATCACATCATATTTGTTAACATCTATTTGCACAGTTAATTCATCCACCTTATTGCGGATACTCCTTGCATTAAGACACAAAGCCTTCAGGCTTGTTTTTTTAACACTCATTGTCCTTTTAGAATTTTGCTGCACAGTGGCCCTTTTTGTTCTTTGCCTTGGGTTTCTCTGCCCTCCACTTTTCCTCATCTCCTTTCTGTCTTTTGCTTTTGCCTCCTTTTTGTCTCCCTCTGTCTCCCTGCATTGGTTCCCATCCCCCTGCCATATTAGTTTAACTCCTCCCCAACAGCACTAGCAAACACTCCCCCTCGGACATTGGTTCCGGTCCTGCCCAGGTGCAGACCGTCCGGTTTGTACTGGTCCCACCTCCCCCAGAACCGGTTCCAATGCCCCAGGAATTTGAATCCCTCCCTGCTGCACCACTGCTCAAGCCACATATTCATCTGCGCTATCCTGCGATTCCTACTCTGACTAACACGTGGCACTGGTAGCAATCCCGAGATTACTACTTTTGAGGTCCTACTTTTTAATTTAGCTCCTAGCTCCTTAAATTCGTTTCGTAGGATCTCATCCCTTTTTTTTACCTATGTCGTTGGTACCAATGTGCACCACGGCAACTGGCTGTTCTCCCTCCCATTTCAGAATGTCCTCACCCGCTCCTGTGAAGTGCGACCCATTATCGGACTGTACTTCTGCTGGCTCACCGTAATATGTGATTAAATTCTCCAGTCCTTTAATCGTACTTTGTTGATTCGCTTTAGTCACTGGATAAGCTATCAAAAGTCTAGAATAGGTATCAACAGCAGTGAGCAAAGATTGGAACTGTTGTTGCAATGGTAAAGGTCCTACATTATCAACTAGCCATATTTGTGCTGATTGAGTCGCTCTCTTAATCTGGACACTGGGTTGTTGTTGTAGGGGAAAATGCTTCACCTTTTGACAAATTTCACAGGTGTTTATAATCTGTTGAACACCGTCAGTAGTCAAATGTAACCCCCTATTTCGTGCCCATTGTATCGTACCCTGAATGCCCAAATGTCCAGATTTATGGTGGGCCCACTTGCCTATGCCATAGTCTTCCTCTTCCGCCTCTTTGACAGCCCGTACCCGGGCTATAGTATCAACAGTGTTATTATATTCAGAAGTCTTTGAAGTGTTTTTCATGTGAGCATCCACATGATATACAGTTATTTTCATCTTCTGGGCTTTGGACCATATTTGTTCCCATAGGTGCTTTCCCCACAAGTCTTTCCCAGTTATTTGCCAGTTATGTTCATGCCAGTTTCGCATCCAGCTCGCCAAGCCATTGGCTACTGCCCATGAGTCAGTATATATGTGTACTTGTTGCTGTTCCTCTTCTAACGCAAGGACTACAGCTGCTAGTTCTGCTAGCTGGCTGGAGCCTCCCACACCCTCATCATGCTCAATTGTCTGGGTTTTTGGATTGAAGGCAGTGGCTTGCCATCGCCGAAGGCCGTTTCGTCAGACCGCTGAGCCATCTGTGAACCAGGCATGGCTACACTCTTCAGGTGTTAACTGTTCAAAAGACACGCCCCAGGAGATCGGTGACTCTTTGGTTAAACTGACAGATGACTGCGTAAGTTCACTCTCCGCTGCTTTGGGTATTCAGCCACATGCTCAGGTAGTCGGGTGATTCCTTCTTTTCCTTTACTTGCTCTGTCTGCGATATACCATTTCCAGCGCACTATGGAGCTTTGCTACGCTCGCTTGTGTGTCTCATTTTCTGAGAGAACCCAGGATAATATGGGTAGGTCTGCTCTTAAACTGACTTTGTCGTCCCCGGTCTATCCTTCTGTTTCTATTAGGGCGCAATAACATGCTAATAATTGTTTCTCAAATGGAGTGTAACGAGTAGCAGCATCTGTCAATTTTCTAGACCAGAACCCTAACGGTATACAAGTGCCATGTTGAACCTGCCACAAATTCCATACTGCAGTATCATTGGTAACGGATACCTGTTGCTCAAAAGGCTGCCCAGGCACTTGTGGGGCTAGGGGTAAAGCTTGAGCAACGGCTTCTTTGGCTGCATCAAAAGCCACCTGCTGTTCCTTTCCCCACTTGAAGTGGGCCTTTTTTCGTGCTACGGCATACAACGGTTTTAATAACATCGTGAGGTGAGGTATGTGTCTCTTCCAGTAACCCAATAGTCCCACAAACTGTTGTGTCTCAGTTTTATTCATGGGGGTGGCCATTTCTTGAATTTTATTCTTCACAGGCTCGGGTATGATGCGCTCACCCCGAGACCATTGGATCCCCAAAAACTGGACAGTCTGGCTCGGGCCCTGCACCTTCTTTGGATTTATCTCCCAGCCCCTGTCTCGCATGTGTTGGACTAAAGTAGCTAGGGCTTCGGACACTACTGCCTTGGTGGGACCCCTTATTAGTATATCATCGATGTAGTGTGCCAGTGAGACAATAGGAGCCAACGTGCACATGTCCAGGTACCGGGCCACCAATCCGTGGCATATGGTGGGGCTATGTAGGTAACCTTGAGGTAGGCGTTTAAACGTGTATTGCCTCCCTTCCCAAGTGAATGCAAGCTGGTCCTGGGATTCTTCCGCTATTGGAATGGAGAAAAAGGCATTGGCCAGGTCGATTACCACATACCACTCCGCACCTTCTTCAGACAGCCGCTCTGTTATAGTTACTACATCTGGGACGGCGGTTGCTTGGGGAGGGGCAAATTTGTTCAGTTGTCGGTAGTCCACAGTCATCCTCCAACTTTTGTCGGGTTTCTGCACAGGCCAATTAGGGGGACACCGCATGTCGAATGATACCCGCCTCCAAGAGCCCTTGTATGGTTTCCCCTATTTCTTTGTGTCCCCCAGGTATTCGGTACTGTTTCATAGTCACTATACGCGATGACCATGGTATTACCACTGGTTCCCACTTTGCTTCCCCTGCAATCACAGTGATCGCCCGTATCCCGAATGAGAATCGCCTGAATGAGCTGTTGTGTGTGGTTCCCTTTAAAAGGTCCATCCCAATAATATGTTCCTTTACTGCTGATATTAAGACCGTCACCCAGCGCAGAGGCCCATTTCCCAACGCCATTCTGATAGTTGTTCGGACAGCGGGCGTTTCTGCCCCTCCGAACCCATTAATCATCATATGGGTCCCTGTGTGTTTCCTAGTATTTCAATGGATAATAGTAACTTCTGCTCCTGTGTCTAGTAAAGCAACATCTCTTTGTATGTTCCCCCCCCCCCAGCCAATGTATCGTAATCGGAATATGTGGCCTCAGATCCCCGGGAACTTGGGTTGATGTGGTTCTAACGGGTGTGCTCCCGGATCCCGGCCACACCCCTAGTCGAGGGGATTACTAGCCTTCCACAGCTCTTCTACGTTGGGGTATAGGCTAGCGGGAGGTGGTTTCTCCGCATCTGCAGACTTATCGCTATCCGACTTAGTCTCCTTTATCTCCCTCCTTTCACCCTTCCCTGTTCCCGGGACGCAGTGTTGTTTCCACATAGAATACATTGCTCCTGTTGGGATTCCATCAATTTTTTCCTTGGAGACCCCCACCTTCAGTAAAGCCTCAAACATGTCCTTCCGCGTAATTCTTTTTTTTTGTCTTTCCTGACCCTGTACCTTTCCCAGAGGTCGAACCTTGTCGATGGTCTCGATCCCCCTCTACATTCGCCGTCCTCGACTCTTGCACACTATCTTCTACATCCTCTAACTGTCTTAACAATAGACAAATGTGCCCCACCTGCTGCCCCTGGGCTGGTCCCAATAGTGTGAGTAGCGCACCCCTCATCATAGGAGGGCCACTCTTCATCAGCCTTCTCCGCATTCCTGCCGCAAAGAGCTCCTGATCTGGCCCCCCATATGGTTGGTGATATAATCTTTCCTGTGTTGCCATGTTGCGCAACTGTATCGCACCCTCCGCCAATGTATTCCAAGGTTTTACCTCCCCTTCCCAATCAACGGCAGAGGGATATTTTTTCTGGACCCCTGTAGTAACCATGTCCCATAACGAACCTGTGCCCTGGACATTCCGTAGCACTGCTGTGATATGGTGGTCTGTAGTCATAGTCCCCATTTTTGTTAACTCTTCGAGGTTAAGTATTACGCCTGATGCTCCCTAGTCCCAAATCCGAGTTAGCCATTCTGATAATGATTCCACGGGTTTTTGGCAAAATCGAGACCCTATTTCTTGTAACTCACTAGTGGTGAAGTCACGCACCCCTCTAGTGGTTACCGGCTGTTCCCCATCTTGCTGTTTCATCTTATTTGTCATCAGGGGTCTAGCTTCCGTGCCCGGAGCGTATGGGGGAGGGTCTTTAGTTTCCTCCCATTCCCCCCCTCTCCATCTGTCCACTCATATTCTGAGTCAAAGGAGTACCAGATATTTTTGGTGCACCACCCACAATTTTTCCCGGCTTGTATACATTCCCCACATGATTTTGCATTGGCTTTTAAACACTCACTGGGATCTGATTGAGCAAGTCCATACCACATGCAGCAGCAAATCAGTGCAGTACAAAGGATATATTTCAAATCCATCTGTAATTTCCGTCGTCTGGCTTTCTTTTTATTTTGTACTGTCGCCAGATGGCATATTAAAGTTTCTGATTGTTCATTGACTTTGTCCACCTGTTCTTGTGCAGTGCAGACTGCTTCGGTCAGAGTCGAGTTTTGACTTTCCAAAACCTTCAACTGTTTTTAACTGTAGGTTTTCTGTCTCACTTTCCTTAAGGTGTTTACACATCGCCCTTAATGCTGTCAACAAAATCCATCCCATTTGTGGGGGACTACTTTTCTCCTGTGGGAAGCCCGTTTCCTCCAGGAGGGACAGTACCGCGTGGGGTACGGTTCTATCTTTGCTCTGTTCCAATAATTGCATATCCCAATGTTGCGGGGATCCAAACCGGGCTAGCACATTGGCAAGAGAGCCAAAACCCTCATCCCTCGTACTCCATCCTGGTATTCTATACTTTTCTCCCGCAGGAGGAGACTGCTTCGTGTCTTTTCTCTTAAACATTTTACCAGATCCTGTTCGTGACGCCAAAATGTTTTGGATCGATAATAATAGATCCAGGTTCGGGATCTGGATGAATGTTAAATAAGAGACAAGACAAATGAAGTAAAGAATAAAACCCGTTTACTGAGAGAAAAGAAACATAATACAGTTTACGAAGAAAAGAGAAGTAAGATAAGATGCAACAAAGCTCACAACCTTCGGCCCGTCGGGAACTCTGCAACGACAGCTGGTCAGGAGCCTTGGGGGTCCCGGCACCGCTCGCGAATCACGGTCCAAGGTGAAGTTCAAAGAGCTACTGGACACTTCCGTTCCTTTATACTATTGAACAAACATGGGTGCATGTGGCTTATGGCCAACTCCTAATCTGTAAGGCCCGAGCTGTTCTTCCACAGAGCCTGAGACCTCGAGGCGCCGACCGTCCCATAAACAAAATGGTGTGCGCATCAAGGTCTCTCTCTCTCTCTCTCTCTCTCTCTGCATCAACAACATTCCACGAGGCATGAAGACAAAACACACTGTAAATGTTGGAATATCATAATTCACCCTATGTGATTAACCCTATACAATACAGAGGTGCAACGAGACCTGGGTGTCATAGTACATCAGTCACTGAAGGTAGGCATGCAGATACAACAGGCAGTAAAGAAAGCAAATGGCATGCTGGCCTTCATAGTGAGAGGATTTGAGTATAGGAGCAGGGAGGTCTTACTGCAGTTGTACAGGGACTTGGTGAGACCGCACCTTGAGTATTGTGTGCAGTTTTGGTCTCCTAATCTGAGGAAGGATGTGCTTGCTATTGAGGGAGTGCAGCGAAGGTTCACCAGACTAATTCCCAGGATGGCAGGACTGACATATGAAGAAAGACTGGATCGGCTAGGCTTATATTCACTGGAATTTAGAATTTCAGAAATGGCAGACCAGTTAAACAAAAACTTTGGTTCTGTCTTCAAGAAGGAAGACACAAATAACCTTCCGGAAATACTAGGGGACCGAGGGTCTAGTGAGAAGGAGGAACTGAAGAAAATCCTTATTCGGCGGGAAATTGTGTTAGGGAAATTGATGGGATTGAAGGCCGATAAGTCCCTGGGGCCTGATGGTCTGCATCCCAGAGTACTTAAGGAAGTAGCCCTAGAAATCGTGGATGCATTGGTGATCATTTTCCAACAGTCTATCGACACTGGATCAGTTCCCAAGGACTGGAGGGTAGCTAATATAACAGCACTTCTTCCGAAAGGAGGAAGAGAAAAAACGTGTAATTATAGACCGGTTGGCCTGACATCGGTACTGGGAAAAATGTTAGAATCAATTATTAAAGATGAAATAGCAGCACATTTGGAAAGCAGTGACAGGATCGGTCCAAGTCAACATGGATTTATGAAAGGGAAATCATGCTTGACAAATCTTCTGGAATTTTTTGAGGATGTAACTGGTAGAGTGGACAAGGGAGAACCAGTGGATGTGGTGTATTTGGAGTTTCAAAAGGCTTTTGACAAGGTCCCACACAAGAGATTGGTGTGAAAAATTAAGGCATATGGTATTGGGGGTAGTGTAATGACATGGAAAGAGAACCGGTTGGCAGACAGGAAGCAGAGAGTCGGGATAAATGGGTCCTTTTCAGAATGGCAGGCAGTGACTAGTGGGGTGCCGCAGGGCTCAGTGCTGGGACCCCAGCTCTTTACAATATACATTATTGATTTGGATGAGGGAATTGAGTGTAATATCTCCAAGTTTGCAGATGACACTAAGCTGGGTGGCGGTGTGAGCTTTGAGGAGGACGCTAAAAGGCTGCAGGGTGACTTGGACAAGTTTGGTGAGTGGGCAAATGTGTGGCTGATGCAGTATAATGTGGATAAATGTGAGGTTATCCATTTTGGGGGCAAAAACACGGAGGCAGAATATTATCTGAATGGCGGCAGATTAGGAAAAGGGAAGGTACAACGAGACCTGGGTGTCATGGTACATCAGTCATTGAAAGTTGGCATGCAGGTACAGCAGGTGGTGAAGAAGGCAAATGGTATGTTGGCCTTCATAGCTAGGGGATTTGAGTATAGGAGCAGGGAGGTCTTACTGCAGTTGTACAGGGACTTGGTGAGGCCTCACCTGGAATATTGTGTTCAGTTTTGATCTCCTAACCTGAGGAAGGACGTTCTTGCTATTGAGGGAGAGCAGCGAAGGTTCACCAGACTGATTCCTGGGATGGCAGGACTGACATATGAGGAGAGACTGGATCGACTGGGCCTGTATTCACTGGAGTTTAGAAGCATGAGGGGTTTTTCATAGAAACATATATAATTCTGACGGGACTGGACCGGTTAGATGCAGGAAGAATGTTCCCGACGTTGGGGAAGTCCAGAACCAGGGGACATAGTCTTAGGATAAGGGGTATGCCATTTAGGACTGAGATGAGGAGAAACTTCTTCACTCAGAGAATTGTTAACATGTGGAATTCCCTGCTGCAGGGAGTTGTTGATGCCAGTTCATTGGATATATTCAAGAGGGAGTTAGATATGGCCCTTACGACTAAAGAGATCAAGGGGTATGGAGAGAATGCGGGAAAGGGGTTCTGAGGTGAATGATCAGCCATGATCTTATTGAATGGTGGTGCAGGCTCGAAGGGCCGAATGGCCTATCCCTGCACCTATTTTCTATGTTTCTATGTTTCTATGTTATGTCTCTAATAAAGCAATGTGACTGAGTATTGCAGACTTGAGTAAGTGTGATCTTAGTCTCTTTATTCTGACTCCAGAGTGCCGGCACAGCATGAGAGACCTGCTTATATACACTGCTCCTAAGGGATGCTGGGATCCCTTGGGTCTCGAACAGATGCGCCCTCTGGTGGCGATAGAATGCTGGTTACAAGGTATTGCATATATAACATTTCCAATGGGGATTTTTAAAGTAAATTTTTATTTTTATGTGTTCTCTTCTCCATGGTCCCGACTCAATCATCAGCGGTACTTTGCCGAGGATTGCATTTGCCGGCGAGATTGGGAGCTCCCGCCCGCTGCTGCCCAGATTCAGGGCATAAGTTGTTTTTTTGCCGCCGGGTGGTCATTCCAGGACTTTTTAACGAAATTCCCTCCCAAAGTACTGTCGGGTCTCTCAGCAGTTCTTTAGGCGGTACTTGGGCAGAACTTATCTTCCACCAAGTTCAGGCCCAAAGAAGAAACACAGGTTAACATTTTGGGTGTAAGACTCTCCCTGAGAACTGAGAGAGGGTCTTATATCGGAAACGTTAAACTGCCCTTTCTCTTTACAGATGCTGCTGTTCCTGCTGTGTGATTGCAGCACCTTCTGTTTTTATACCTAACTAAAAGTTCAGCTCAAAAGTGAGGTTATCAATATTGACATTACTTTTATCTTGGATATAATGTATTAAAGTAAATGTAACATATATCGGGAGGAGGAACTAATGACAAATAAAACACAGTCGTCCTCTGTTTCTGTTGGTTACTTAGTGGAACCGTAACCCATGAAGCACAAACTGTCAGTCTGCAGTCGCACATTCCACAAATAATATCAAGACAGGAAAGCAGCCATTGCCATTTGGGGGAAACAAATGACTTCTGATGTACTTCCTCATACTTGCTTCTGTCGAGCTGCTTCCCTGTCTGGGCTGTACATTGCCCTGCACACACAAGTCCATCTATGGCATCACTTTCTGCAGTGCCACCATTGCTTCCAAAGAAGGATAAAACCAATCTGAAGGAAATCCGCACTGTCAATTGTGAAGCTTAAACCAGAAGTTGTGGTCAACAAGAGCTAACATGTGATGCTGGTATTGGATTGAGTGTGTAGAAACCATTCTTAAAAGGGAACTTCTACCCAATGTAATGCATCTATTTTTTCTATTTCATAAGCTTACTGCTGAACAAAATCTCCTGTCAAATGCTGTGAATTGTGCATCCCTCTGTAGCGGAGATGTTTATTACATAACATAGATTTCTCCATAGGTGCAGTAAAATCTTGCCTTCTTCCTGGTCACTTGCTAATTTTATCAGAACTAGATTTTCCAGGAAACATGGTACGGAGTCTTTACTTTTGAAATGATTGCTGCTGCCTGTGAAAATGAGCTGATTATTTCATCTACCTTACAAAAATGTGTGCAGCCAATGACAAAGTACAACAGACGGTACCACCCACAACTGCCTCTGCGAAGCTGGATATTGTGAGACAGCTAAAGAAAGACAACAGCCGACAGACTTATTGCTGAATAGGATTCAATTTAGCACATGTTGTCTGGTGTGCTCTTGGTTCGAGCGACTCTAATATTGTTTGACCTGCAAATGTATTATCCACAAGTCAAGAACATTCAATTTTATGATAAAATGCGTTGTAAAAATAAAATAAATGGGAAATTTTCAAGACTAGATGATATGATTACAAAATATACTAGGCCTAAAAACCTTGTAATTATTAAATACAATGGCCACGTAAGTTAAGCACCAGAGGATGTCGGTGTTGTACTCTAGCAGACATAGAAACATAGAAAATAGGTGCAGGAGTAGGCCATTCAGCACTTCGAGCCTGCACCGCCATTCAATAAGATCATGGCTGATCATTGCCTCAGTATCCCTTTCCTGCTTTCTTTCCATGCCCCTTGATCTCTTTAGCCGTAATGGCCATATCTAATTCCCTCTTGAATATATCCAATGAACTGGCATCAACAACTCTCTGCGGCAGGGAATTCCACAGGTTAACAACTCTCCAAGTGAAGAAGTTTCTCCTCATCTCAGTCCTAAGTGGCCTACCCCTTATCCCAAGACTATGTCACCTGGTTCTGGACTTCCCCAACATCAGGAACATTCTTCCTGCATCTAACCTGTCCAGTCCCGTCAGAATCTTATACGTTTCTATGAGATCCCCTCTCATCCTTCTAAACTCCAGTGTATAAAGACCCAGTTGATCTAGTCTCTCCTCATATGTCAGTCCAGCCATCCCAGGAATCAGTCTCCTTCAATAGCAAGAACGTCCTTCCTCAGATTAGGAAACCAAAACTGAACACAATATTCCAGATGAGGCCTCACCAAGGCCCTGTACAACTGCAGTAAGACCTCCCTGCTCCTATACTCAAATCCCCTAGCTATGAAGGCCAACATACGATTTGCCTTCTTCACTGCCTGCTGTACCTGCATGCCAACTTTCAATGACTGATGAACCATGACACCCAGGTCTCGTTGCACCTCCTCTTTTCCGAAGCTGCCGCCATTCAGATAATATTCTGCCTTCGTGTATTTGCCCCCAAAATGGATAACCTCACATTTATCCACATTATACTGCATCTGCCATGCATTTGCCCACTCACCTAACCTGTCCAACTCACCCTGCAGCCTCTTAGCGTCCTCCTCACAGCTCACACTGCCACCCAGTTTAGTGTCATCTGCAAACTTGGAGATATTACACTCAATTCCTTCATCTAAATCGTTAATATATATTGTAAAGAGCTGGGGTCCCAGCACTGAGCCTTGCGGCACTCCTCTAGTCACTGCCTGCCATTCTGAAAAGGACCCGTTTATCCCGACTCTCTGCTTCCTGTCTGCCAACCAGTTCTCTATCCACGTCAGTACATTACCCCCAATACCATGTGCTTTGATTTTGCACAACAATCTCTTGTGCGGGACCTTGTCAAAAGCCGTTTGAAAGTCCAAATACACTACATCCACTGGTTCTCCCTTGTCCACTCTGCAAGTTACATCCTCAAAAAATTCCAGAAGATTCATCAAGCATGATTTCCCTTTCATAAATCCATGCTTTCCAAATGCGCTGCCATTTCACCCTTAATGATTGATTCCAACATTTTCCCCACTACTGATGTCAGGCTAACCAGTCTATAATTACCCGTTTTCTCTCCCTCCTCTTTTAAAAAGTGGGGTTACATTAGCTACCCTCCAGTCCATCGGAACTGATCCAGAGTCGATAGACTGTTGGAAAATGATCACCAATGCATCCACTATTTCTAGGGCCACTTCCTTAAGTACTCTGGGATGCAGACTATCAGGCCCCGGGGATTTTTCGGCCTTCAATCCCATCAATTTCCCTAACACAATTTCCTGCCTAATAAGGATATCCTTCAGTTCCTCCTTCTCACTAGACCCACTGTCCCCTAGTACATTCGGAAGGTTATTTGTGTCTTCCTTCGTGAAGACAGAACCAAAATATTTGTTCAATTCATCTGCCATTTCTTTGTTCCCCATTATAAATTCACCTGAATCCGACTGCAAGGGACCTATGTTTGTCTTCACTAATCTTTTTCTCTTCACATATTTATAGAAGCTTTTGCAGTCAGTTTTTATGTTCCCTGCAAGCTTCCTCTCGTACTCTATTTTCCCCCTCTTAATTAAACCGTTAGTTCTCCTCTGTTGAATTCAAAATTTTGCCCAGTCCTCAGGTTTGTTGCTTTTCCTTGTATGCATCTTCCTTGGTTTTAACACTATCCTTAATTTCCCTTGTTAGCCACGGTTGTGCCACCTTCCCCGTTTTATTTTTACTCCAGACAGAGATACAATTGCTGAAGTTCATCCATGTGATCTTTAAATGTTTGCCATTGCTTATTCACCGTCAACCCTTTAAGTGTCCTTTGCCTGTCTATTCTAGCCAATTCACGCCTCATACTGTCGAAGTTACCTTTCCTTAAGTTCAGGACCCTAGTTACGAATTAACTGTGGCACTCTCCATCTTAATAAAGAATTCTACCATATTATGGTCACTCTTCCCCAAGGGGCCTCGCACAACAAGATTGCTAATTAGTCCCTTCTCATTACACATCACCCAGTCTAGGATGGCCAGCTCGCTAATTGGTTCCTCAATATATTGGTCTAGAAAACCATCCCTAATACACTCCAGGAAATCCTCCTCCACAGCATTGCTACTAGTTTGGTTAGCCCAATCTATATGTAGATTAAAGTCGCCCATGATAACCACTGTACCTTTATTGCACACATCCCTTATTTCTTGTTTGATGCTGTTCCCAACCTCTCAACTACTGTTTGGTGGTCTGTACACAACTCCCACTAGCATTTTCTGCCCTATGGTATTCCGCAGCTCCACCCATACCGATTCCACATCATCCAGGCTAATGTCCCTCCTTACTTTTGCATTAATTTCCTCTTTAACCAGCAACACCACCCCGCCTCCTTTTCCTCTCTGTCTATCCTTCCTAAATTTTGAATACCCCTGGATGTTGCGATCATGGCCTTGGTCACCCTGGAGCCATGTCTCCATAATGCAGCTGAAGAAGAAAGCGAGAGGGGAGGAGAAAATTGGCAGGAAATAAAAGGGAGATTTAAAAAGTAGGTTTTGCACTGGCTGCAGTTATTCTATGAATATATATATATATGTTTTATTCACTCCCGAGATATGGGCATCACTGGCAGTCCGTGTGGTGATTTTTTTTGTAATGGTTTGATACAACTGAGTGGCTTTCTAGGTCATTTCAGCAGGCAGTTAAGAGTCAAAAAAACCATAAGAACATAAGAAATAGGAGCAGGAGTAGGCCATTTGACCCCTCGAGCCTGCTCCCCGCTCCCCGTGACCCTTTATTCCCTTATCACTCAAAAAATCTGTCTATCTCCACATTAAATATATTCAATGACCCAGCCTCCACAGCTCTCTGGGACAGAGAATTCCACAGATTTGCAACCCTCTGAGAGAATAAATTCCTCCTCATCTCAGTTTTAAGTGGACGGCCACTTATTCTAAGACATGCCCCCGACCACATTGCTGTGGGTCTGGAGTCACATATAGACCGGACAGGGTAAGGGTGGCAGATTTCCTTCCCTAAAGGATGTTAGTGAACCAGTTGGGCTTTTACGACAATCCGATAGCTTCACGGTCACCATTACTGATACTCGCTTTTTATTGCAGATTTAATGAATGAGTCAGGCTGAAAATGGAGTTTGTAAGGAAGCAGCGAGCTATTGAATGTCAAGATATTTTCAACCATCATACATCTAATTGGAATGTTAGGAACTGTAACAACAATACAAGAATCTTACAGAAAAGAAGGAAAAAAATTGAAAAACAAGAGGGAATGGACAGCCAGGAAACTCTTCAGGTATGTTGTAGCAAACAGGTCATTATGGCAGAAAGATACAAAATTATTACAGGGCTTGACAGAGTAGATGTAGGGAGGATGTTTCCTCTGGCTGGGGAGTCTAGAACCAGGGGTCACAGTCTCAGAATAAGGGGTCGGCCATTTAGGACTGAGATGAGGAGAAATTTCTTCACTCAGGGGGTGGTGAATCTTTGGAATTCTCTACCCCATAGGGCTGTGGAGGCTCAGTTGTTGAGTATATTCAAGACAGAGATCGATAGATTTTTGGATATTGAGGGATATGGGGATAGTGCATGACAGTGGAGTTGATGTAGAAGATAGGGCTGTAGAGAGGGCTTTAAGCTAATTAGTGGGGGAGAGGGGGGAGGGGTCAGCTGAGCGAAAATGTAAAAGTCAAAGAATAAGGAGAAGGCGATAGATCAGGGCAACACCGGAAGAAATGAAAACCAGAGCATGACAAGAAGACACAGAATGTATAAACATCAAAGTAAATCAGAAAGTGGGGTCAAAGCAGGAAAAAATTGTAAAGAAACAAATTTAAACGCTCTTTATCTGAATGCATGCAGCATTTGTAACAAAATAGATGAGTTGACGGCACAAATAGATACAAATGGGTATGATCTGATAGCCATTACAGAGACATGGTTGCAAGGTGATCAAGGCTGGGAACTAAATATTAAGGGGTATTTGACAATTCAGAAGGACAGACAGAAAGGAAAAGGAGGTGGGGTAGCTCTGTTAATAAAGGATAAGATCAGTGCGGTAGTGAGAAATGATATTGACTCAGAAGATCAAAATGTTGAATCAGTTTGAGTGGAGATAAGGAATAATAAGTGGAAAAGTCGCTGGTGGGCGTAGTCTATCATCATCATCATCGGCGGTCCCTCGAACGAGGATGACTTGCATCCACATGAGTTCACAGATGTTTCAATAAAGGACCCGATGTTCCAGTTCTGGACTCCAATTGAAGGGGTGGAAGAGGCCTGAGCATGGATTTTTTTAACGTGGGGTGGTCGTTGCACATCAGCCACCACACGGGCTTGACAGAGCCAGGTCTTGGCCCAGTGGCAAGGGTTAACCAGGAAGACTGGGGACCGGATTGGTTGGGCTGGGTGCTCTTTGCCTTTCCGTCATTGTTCATAGGTTTATATGTAACCTTCAGGGCTGCTGACCAAGGGCCGTGCAACTCTTTGTCGGCCGGCGTGGACACGATGAGCCAGAATGGCCTCCTTCTGCGCTGTAAATTTCTATGTTTCTATGTTTCTATATGCAGTGTGGGCTGGCCCGTGCTGCCCCAGGCTCTTCTGGGCTCCGTACCCTCATTTGCCGCTCCTCCGCCACGATCTCTCACCGCTCCTCTGCACCAACCACTCGCCGTCCTCCGCCACCATCACCCACCGAGCACCCTAACAGTAGCCACACTGTTGGAGAGAGTATAAATCAAGAAATAATGGAGGCTTGTAAAAAAGGAACGGCAATAATCATGGGCGATTTTAACCTTCATATTGATTGGACAAAGTAAATTGGCCAGGGTAGCCTTGAGGAAGAGTTCATAGAGCGTATCCGGGATAGTTTCCTTGAACAGTACGTTGCGGAACCAACCAGGGCGCAGGCTACATTAGATCTGGTACTGTGTAATGAGACAGGATTATTAAATGATCTCCGAGTAAAGGATCCTCTAGGAATGAGTGACCATAACATGGTTGAATTTCAAATTCAGTTGGAGGGTGAGAAAGTTGGATCTTAAACTAATGTCCTGAGCTTAAATAAAGGAGACTACAAAGGTATGAAGGCAGAGTTGGCTAAAGTGGACTGGGAAAATAGATTAAAGTATGGGATGGTTAATGAATAGTGGCAGACATTTAAGGAGATATTTCATAACTCGCAACAAAAATATATCTCAATGACAAGGAAAGACTGTAAGAGAAGGGATAACCATCCATGGATAACTAAGGAAATAAGGGATGGTATCAAATTGAAAACAAGGCCATACAATGTGGTCAAGACTAGTGGGAGGCCAGAGGATTGGGAAACTTTTAAACGCCAACAAAGACCGACTTTAAAAATAATAAAGAGAGGGAAGATAGATTAAGAAAGTAAACAAGCACAAAATATAAAAAACAGATAGTAAGAGTTTCTACAGGTACATAAAAAGGAAAAGAGTGGCTAAAGTAAATGTTAGTCCCCTAGAGGATGAGACTAGGGAATTAATAATGGGGAACAGGGATATGGCAGAGACATTGAACAAATATTTTGTTTCAGTCTTCATGGTAGAAGACACTAAAAACATCCTAATCAAGGGACTATAGGGAGGAAGGAACTTAATACAATCACTATCACTAAAGAAGTAGTACTCAGTAAAATAATGGGACTAAAGGTGGACAAGTCCCCCGGACCTGATGGCTTGCATCCTAGGGTCTTAAAAAAAGTGGCTGCAGAGATAGTGGATGCATTGGTTGTAATCTGCCAAAATTCCCTGGATTCTGGGGCGGTCCCAGCAGATTGGAAAACCGCAAATGTAACACCCCTATTTAAAAAAGGAGGCAGACAGAAAGCAGGGAACTATAGACCAGCTAGCCTAACATCTGTCATTGGGAAAATGCTGGAGTCCATTATTAAGGAAGCAGTAGCAGGACATTTGGAAAAGCATAATTCAATCAAGCAGAGTCAGCATGGTTTTATGAAAGGGAAATCATGTTTGGCAAATTTGCTGAAGTTCTTTGAGGGTGTAACGAGGAGGGTAGATAAGGGAGAACCAGTAGATGTGGTGTATTTGGATTTCCAGAAGGCATTCGATAAAGTGCCACATAAAAGGTTACTGCACAAGATAAATGTTCACAGGGCTGGGGGTAATATATTAGCATGGATAGAGGATTGGCTAACTAACAGAAAACAGAGGGTCGGGATAAATGGGCCATTTTCCGGCTGGCAAACAGTAACTAGTGGGGTGCCGCAAGGATCGGGGCTGGGACCTCAACTATTTACAATCTATATCAATGACTTGGATGAAGGAACTGAGTGTAAAGTAGTTAAGTTTGCTGATGATACAAAGATGGGTGGGAAAGCAAATTGTGAGGAGGACACAAAAAATCTGCAAAGGGATATAGACAGGCAAAAATTTGGCAGATAGAGTATAATGTGGGAAAATGTGAGGTTATCCACTTTGGCAGAAAAAATAGAAAAGCAAATTATAATTTAAATCGAGAAAAATTGCAACGTGCTGCAGTACAGAGGGACCTGGGGGTCCTTGTGCATGAAACACAAAAAGTTAATATGCAGGTACAGCAAGTAATCAGGAAGGCAAATGGAATGTTGGCCTTTATTGCAAGGGGGAAGAATATAAAAGCAGGGAAGTCTTGCTACAACTGTACAAGGTATTGGTGAGGCCACACCTAGAGTATTGCGTACAGTCTTAGTCTCCATATTTAAGGAAGGATATACTTGCATTGGAGACTGTTCAGAGAAGGTTCACTAGGTTGATTCCGGAGATGAGGAGGTTGACTTATGAAGATAGGTTGAGTAGGTTGGGCCTATACACATTGAAGTTCAGAAGAATGAGAGGTGATCTTATCAAAACATGTAAGATAATGAGAGGGCTCAACAAGGTGGATGCAAGAGGATAATTTCCACTCATAGGGGAAACTAAAACTTGGGGACATAGTCTCAGAATAAGGGGCCACCCATTTAAAACTGAAATGAGGAGAAATTTCTTCTCTCAGAGGGTTATAAATCTGTGGAATTCTCTGCCCCAGAGAGCTGTGGAGGCTGGGTCATTAAATATATTTAAGGTGGAGATAGACAGATTTTTGAGTGATCAGGGAGTAAAGGGTTATGGGGAGAGGGCAGGGAAGTGGAGCTGAGTCCATGATCAGATCAGCCATGATCGTATTAAATGGCGGAGCAGGCTCGAGGGAGCAAGTGGCCAACTTCTGCTCCTATTTCTTATGTTCTTATTTCCTATTTCTTAAATCAAACCTCCTGAAGCAGCGAGAGGGGAATCAGCAATACAGGAGAACGGTATGGTTGAATCTTTACATAATATTTTCCTCATAATTAGTCACAAAAGCTCTTTCCAGAAACTAAACAGAGAAGATTTACAGAAGTTGCTTTAGTTCACTGCAACATTTTAATTTTTAAATTGTGGTTACTCTCTGTGAAAATGAGCTTATTATGACATTTTGTTATAAGACTTTGTATGGCCAGTGTTAAAGACCATCAGGTGATGCCCTCCACAACTGTCTCTGAGCAACAGGGTGATGTGATTGAGTGAAACAAAACTACCAGCCAACAGTTTGAAGGCTGATTACTTGACATGATATAATTTGAGTTGAACGAGAGAGCCAATTAAAATTATGTTTTGATAATAGAGTTAATCATGATAGAATGTGTTGGGTACTGAGGGACTGCTGGTGCTACTTCACATAGCCTTTAAAGTGAGTGGTTAACACCAAACTAATGAAAACTAACTACAGGATGAACCTCCCTTAACCAGAACTCCCTTATCCAGAATCACCTCTCGTCCAGAACCATTCCCGGCTACCGGGTGGCGTATGTGCAGAACTCCGACATGAACAAATTGAAGTCCTTCTTCGCTGCTGACTCCCGCAGTCGCTGGCCTGACCCCGCAATCCACCGCCACCACTCCCCCCCCTACCCCCGCCATGATCTCTCTGCCGCACTCCCAGCCCAAGCCAGCCAGCCCCGATATCCCCTTGCTCAGTACCTGCAACATCCAATTTAACGTGATCACCCCTCGTCCAGAAAAATCCCTTATCCAGAACAGGCCAGGTCCCGAGGGTTCCGGATAAGGGAGGTTCAACTTGTAACATGATTGCAGTCTTTAAGAAATGAAGTTGGTAACCCCCTCAGGATTATAGGCTGTTTCGATTGAAAACCAATACAAACCTTGAGTCAATAATTAAAGAAGCAAATTGGGATCAGTAAGCAAAAGTATAGATAATAAATGGCAGCTGGTAAAGCTTCATGGTGGGGAGGGGGTGGGGGGGGGGGGAACGGGGTGACGGGGGAAGGAACATTTGTTAATTTCCAACAAATTAACTGGCATCTTTTGAGGAGGTAATTGAATTGGTCAAGTTAGAAAATTGGGGCTAGACTTTCCACTTTGTGGCTAAGGCCGGAAAAAATGGGCCTTGTTCCAGCGATGTGGGAACTGTCGCCCGTGCTAATCGCCGGCTCAAGGCCCATTTTTTTTTTGTTGCGATTTTCCACTCGGCCTTAGCCCAGTGATGTGAAATGGGCGATGTGATTTGTCGGCGATCTCATGATCGCCCAAAGAAAATGGAAGTGAATGAAAAAAATTTTTCCCTGGCAACGCATTACTGCGCATGTGCAGGTTGATTTTTTTTTCAGGTTGATGCTCCTTCCCGCGTTTTGAGAGGTCAAGGGTCTTCACACATGTTCAGAAGCTCTGTGTGGGTCTGGGGGAGAGAGAGAGAGTGAGAGAGGAGAAAGAAAGCAGGTTATCTAGTGCTATTGAAAATACAGATAAATTTAAAGAATGGAGGGAGGTGCAGGAAAGAGAAGGGCCAAACCCTTCAGCAAAGAAGCAAATGAGGCCCTGGTGAATTGTGTAAGCGCGAGGTGGGAGGATCTGACACGGGGTGGGCATGGGAAACCTCCACCCCGTGCATATCGGAGGATTTGGGCAGAGATTGCCGACGTGGTCTCATCGGCATCAAATGAAGCCCGGACACCGGACCAGTGCCGGAAAAGATGGAACAGTCTACTGGCGGCTGCAAGAGTAAGTTGAAATTTAAATTAGAAATCATCCATATTTATTATTTAATGTTGTATGGAAAATCTAATTAGAATCTGCAATGTTATATCGTAATCTTTAAGCATGGCTAAGTAACTAAATTAGGATTAAATTATGATTATATTTATGACCGCAACATAAATTTTAATGTTACAGTATGAAATATCTCCCTATGCAATGTATTGCAAACTTGAAATTGAACTTATAAATCTGTCAGTCCTAAATGTTTATTGCCAAATCCATCTGCTTATGCCGTGCAATGTTACCTTATCTATTACAGAAGAAGATTTCCATCAACCAGCGAGAGCAACGCAGGACGGGCGGGGGCTGTGCCATGCTGCAGTCGCTCAATGCATACGAGGAGCTTGCAGTGGCCTTGGTGGGGCCAGAAAGCCGTTCGGTCACAACCCGTGGTGTGGCCGAACCCACCCTAGCGTCACGTGAGTAATGAGAACTGTGCATTGTGCAATGTGTGAATCAGTAGTAAATATATGTTACGTGGGTAATCCTATGCAATGATACTTTAATTTGATATTTAATTGAGTTATACTACTGAGATGTACTATTGATCTTCAAATGAGGTCATGTTAGACCTGGTGACCGCTTGTGCATATGGGCTATTGGTAATGTTTTGAGTTCTTAATTGAGATGAATTGATTTGCATTGTTAAACATTGTTTATAACTTCCAGTTGTCTTTCAAAGGTCAATAAGTACTGATGGAGCCAACGGACACTTCCAATGACCAGTTGGGGCACTCCCAGGATGACGAGCCAGAGGAGGAGCAAGTGCAGACTCCTTCTGCAGCTTTGCGAGAGCAGGAGGAGGAGGAGGAGGAGGAGGAGGAGGAGGAGGAGGAGGAGGAGGAAGTGTTATGTATCGATATGTGTATCGTCCTGCGACCTGGGGGGGGATGTGAGATGTTATGTATTGATGTGTGTATCGTCCTGGTACCTTAAATGTATAATAAGCACAATGGTGCACCACAGAGGGCGCTGTGGTGGGAGACCTGAAAGTACCTGCAAGAGGCAGTATAAAAGGCTGACCACCATACCTGAGAGTCACTCTGGAGCTGTTCAATAAAGGACCAAGGTCACAGCAGTTAGATCAGCACCAGACCATGTGGAGTCAGTGATTTGTGTGCTACATACATCACAGGAAGAACAGGAGATTTTTTTTGTGGTGGGGGGAACAACCTGCGGCCATCTCTTCTGAGACAGATGAGGCACCGGGACCAAGCGGTGTGCAGGTGGTGACGCCGAGGCACGTGATATTGCAGATGCTGACCCCACGGTGGTCCGGTCAGCGTTCTATGCACTCGCCTGCCACGGAGGACCAGACAGAGAGCTTACTATCCCTGTGCAGGGAGACGGTCGCGATCGGTCGCGACCTTATCCAGGGGTTCGCGGGTTTCTCAAACAATTGGAGCCATTTCCCCACATCCTGGAGCGAGTTCTGCTCGCGCTTCTCCAGCTGGTCTTCTGAGCAGTCACAGACTGCTCGGGAGACATTGGCAGACAGCCGCAACAAATGCCCTACGTCATGCGTTGCTGGCTGGACACGGTGCTGCACCCCAAGGTGTCGTTTCCGCTCGCAGTGAGACGCCAAGCACGCAAGCGAGTACGGAGGACACAGTTCCTCTTGACTCAGAAGTAGAGCCTGAGGCTTCTGCTTCAGCTCCGTCACCTCCACCACGGCAGGAAGTCTTGCCGTCCCACTCTGCACGACGTCTTGGTGTCGGTCTGCGGAGACCAAAATGGGCGGGTGGGGTGCGAACAAGGGGTGGGACAGGATCTGGAGGGAAACGTGGCCGCAGGTAGGGAGGGGGGAGTGCTTCTCAATAGTTCATTTGTTTTAAAATATTCACTTGTTATTATCACTTTATCACTTTATTTTCCTCTTGTTATTGTTACTGTTATTGTTATTGTTACTACATTGGCCACTTGTATTCAATAGTTAAATGTTCACTTGTTATCATTACTTAACTGTTCACTTTCCATTCTTTCTGAAATGTTCACTTGTTGGCATGACTGAAATGGTCACTTGTTATTATTATTTAAATGGCCACTTGTTCTTTAAAATGTTCAATTTGTTCTTCTTCTAATGTTTTGGGGATTTTGAGGGAAGGGTGGGTTGGTGCATGGGGTGGGGGTTGGAGGGAGGGTGTTGTTCATTAGTTCTTTAAAAAATTCATGTTTCTTAATAAAAAAATGTTTTTCTACAACTTTTGTACCTTCTCTCTTACTTACATAAGTTTTACAACATACAGTTTTTCATGCATATTTGTTTGCTAATTCTGTTTCCCCACGGAAATGAAACTTTTGTTTAAACGTAACTGTAATTGAACATTTGAAAATCAACAATAATAGTTCATGCGAAGCGTTCATTAATGAATTGCTGATGCAAAAGCTTAGTGGCCGTGTAACTGCCACTGGCTACTGGTCTTCGGGAAGGGTGTGGTGGTACCGGTGCTAGATCGCTATTATGGTTAAGCTCCCCTATGTACTCAATAAACTCTCGGTCTGTGCCTCTCTGGTCATTGGGAAGCTTTCCATCCTGCGAGCGTAATGGGCTTCAGTCACCTGTCGAATGCAGCAGTGTGTAGCGTGCTGAGAGATATGGCAGATATCGCCAGCTGAAGCCTGAAAAGATCCCGATGCGTAAAAGACTAGGGCAGCAGTAACCTTCACCTCAATGGACAGTGCGATTCTGATGGTGCTGGAAGGCTGCAGATCACCCTTGACCTCTTTCCGGAATTGCAGCCTCTAAGACAAGCATTTTCAGACAAGTTCAGGTAGGATTGCTTTTCCAAGTACCTCCGTTGGCTATACGGTCTCCTCCTCTGTCTTCATCTCCGTCTACGTGTTACTCTGCCACCCCTTCGATTGATCCTTTCTGTAACCAGTGTGTAAGCAGTTGCAATTAAAGGCAGGGAAAGCCTGGGCCTCATCACTATCAATATTAATAATTACTTTCACTGATTTTAATAATCTCTGCACTCTATACTCTCTAATCACTGTAAAAGTGCCCTTTCTGTCATCTCTAAGCTGTATACCAGTCAGTTTGATAGGCACCAACAATATCATTAAATAACTTCACTATGTAAAAGCTATTTACTAAATAATTCCAATATATGAGATCTATTTAGCATAAATAAGTTGATAATACCTATTTATATTCCCTGTCCCAAATTTCTGAGTACAATTTGCTTCAATTTTACTCTCTAAATAACTCAGAATTAATTCTTCACCCTTCCTCAGAAGCTAAAAATGGCGTCCGTAGTGCCGATTTCCCTGTCTAAGGCCCTGAAAAAGCAACTATTTTTGAGCACTCTTTTGGGCCTTGCATTGGCCCAGCGAAGTGCACGCTAGGTGCCGAAACTTGGGATGGGCCTTGTGTGGGCGATCATTTGGGCGATCATCTCGGCGATCAAAGTGGAAACTTGGGGGCCTATTTTTCCAGCGATATTTTCGGCCTAGTTTCCACTTTTTGTTCAAAATGGGCGATAAAGGTCCGTTTTGGGCGATAGATGGGCCTTAGATGGGCGATGTGAAGTGGAAAGTCTAGCCCTTGGTTTAATATTCTATAGCTTCAATCTCACAAAAACTGGTAAGTAAAGTGAAGGGGTGACATTGCAAAAAAATACATGGTTACAGAATTCAAGAATTATAAATAATTAATTTTATTGAGGGATCGGTCCTAGAGCCTGCGCTGTTCTTCATATTAAGTTAAGGCCTTAACTGACAGAGTTTTTAATGAAGTGTTATATTTTCTGCTGATAAATTGTGCAAATAAGTGAGGAAAGGAATAACATTCAAAGGCGTTTTTAGAGAAATAGCACTGATACACGTTTCTATACTCGACAAACAATGTATAAGGTAAGGTAAGGAGAGCACATATCTCTGTCTTCAGAGGGCTCAGCTTGTAGGAATATGATCAGGAGGAAGTTCAGAGTATTCTTGATCAATTGGGCATTTTGATTTGATTAGAAGTTTAAAGAAAAACTGCTGGCTAATTTTGTTGCAAGTGTTTAAAATTATGAATGGAATGGACTAGCTGGAAGGTACCTTCTGTGTGGCAAACCATGAGCAAAGAGATTGGGGTAATCACAAAAGGGGTCCTAGGCTGCAGTGTGGTACCTTCAGCAGCCACCTCAGAGTGACATCGAAATACAACAACATTGTAATTACAAAGCGCCTTTAACGTAGTAAAACATTCTGAAGCACTTCACAAGAGTGTTATAAGACAAACATTTGACACCGAGCCACATAAGAAGAAATTACGGCAGATGACCAAAAGCTTAGTGAAAGAGGTGGGTTTTAAGGAGCATCTTAAAAGAGATAGAGAGGTGGGAGTTCCAGAGCTTCAGGCCCAGGCAGCTGAAGGCACGGCCACCGATGGTTGAGCGATTATAATCAGGGATGCTCAAGAGGGCAGAATTTGAGGAGCACAGATATCTCCAGGGGTTGTGAGGCTGAAGGAGATTACTGAGATAGGGAGGGGCGCAGCCATGGAGTGATTTGTAAACAAGGATGTGAATTTTGAAATCAAGGCGTTGTATAACCGGGTGCCAATGTCGGTCAGCGAGCACAGGGATAATGGGTGAACAGGACCTTGTGCGAGTTAGGCCACGGGCGGCCGAGTTTTGGATGATCTCTAGGTTATGTAGGGTAGAATGTGGGAGGCCAGCCAGGAGTGCATTGGAGCAGTCAGGTCTAGAGGTAACAAAGGCATGGATGAGGGCTTCAGGGAAAACAATGTTATGGAGGTGGAAATAGGCGATATGTGGTGGGAAACTCATTTCAGGATCAAATATGACACCAAGGTTGCGAACAGTGTGGTTCAGCCTCAGACAGATGAAAGGGAAAGGAATGGAGTCAGTGGCTAGGGAACGGAGTTTATGGCGGGGCCCAAAGACAATGGCTTCGGTCTTCCCAATATTTAATAATAGAACATTTCTGCTCATCCAGTTTTGGATGTCGGACAAGCAGTCTGACAATTTAGAGACCGTGGAGGGGTGGAGAGAAGTGGTGGTGAGGTAGAGCTGGGTGTCGTCAGAGTACATGTGGAAACTGACGCTGTGTTTTCAGATGATATCGCCAAGGGGCAACATGTAGATGAGAAATAGGAGGGGACCAAGGATAGATCCTTGGGGGACACCAGAGGTAACGATGCGGGGGCAAGAAGAGAAGCCATTGCAAGTGATTCTCGGGCTACGATTAGATAGATAAGAATGGAACCAGGCGAGTGCAGTCCCACCCAGCTGGACCATGGTGGCGAGGCGTTGGAGGAGGATGGAGTGGTCAACCGTGGCAAATATGCCAGAGACCAGGTTATGTATCTGAGGATGCAGTTCTACGTTCATTTTTGTGTTGTTACAAAGCTCCTTCTTGCATTGTTCTGGTTGGAGATCACATGGTCTAAAACTCCAGTGTGGTGTCATGTCTTGTTTTAAAGCCTCCTGACCATTTTGTAAACTGAGACTAATTTAAATGTCGTAAGAAAACAAGGCACTCTCTATACTTTTAAACTTGCTGATTGTGAAGATCAACATCTACAGTACAACTGCAACCTGTGAAGCACATTCGGATGTTTTTATTACATTGAAGGTGCTATATAAATGCAAGTTGTTGTCAGAGATGCACTGGAAGAAAATAGTTCTGTAGCCTAAAAAAATTAAAAAGAAACTCATTAGAACAGTAGTAATGTTGTTTACTGGGCATTTTATGGTAAATCAATGATTTTTCCATACAATTTAGCACCCAGATGAATGCATGGTTCTATGCAAAAGAAAATGAAATCTTTAGAGTTATAACATGGAATAAGCCAATAAATGTTTTTACAAATCTCTGCTGGAAGAGAATTTTAAAATAAATATATGCAACTCTCGATTAGATTGTAACATAGTCATGTATTTCAGGCTGAGGAAGTGCATTGGTTGTTATAGTTATTATCTAATTATCCTCTTTCTTTCCTGGCAATTTGTCTCGTATGTTGATTAACTTTTTGCTTATAAAAGTACGTTAGAAGCCTCTGTTCTTTCAAATTGTCCAACCATGCACCGCACATGACAACTAGTCAGCAGAATATTTACTTGGATCTGCATCCAGCAGCATCATTTTGAATATCATTTGAAATTTTTAAATATAGCTATGTCCTCCCACTAATCATTACCTTTCCTCCTTTGCTTAAAACATAATTTATTTTGCTGTGCAGTTTTTTTCAAAAGTGGGGTTGTGTCCCATGACAAGACACATGACTATGTTTACATACAGGGGAGAGTGCAGCAGCGTGACTGGTAATATAATGAGATTATGTCACTCAGATGGAACTGATGATACGCATTTATTGACTTTTATCCCAATTAAAATTGGATTGGAGCCTTGGTAGGATTAAACAAGTTAGTAGAAAGTAAATTCTGCAAAACTTCCTGCAATAGAGCTCTTCCCTTATTTGTTTTTGTTAACCCCTCACGGTTGGAATGTCTGCAACGATACAATGCTTACACAAATGTGCAGAAGTATGTAAATAAACTAGCTGCATTTTCTATTTCAGTAATCAATAATTTAAATATACTTCTACCGTACTATTTTCTATGAACTGGCAAATGCATCTGGGTGAATTCTTTGCTTGTTATTTTAAGAGAGTCATTACCCTATTTATTTTAAAAAGGATTTGTTACTTGGTTACTATATAATATGGAGGAATTTCTATTTTCCCAAATAGTTTATCCTCTAAATCTTTGGAATATAGTACGTTTGGCAACATTCATTTAGTGACATGTTTAGTTCATTCAACAACAAAAACTTGTATTTATATAGTAAAATGTCCCAACGCACTTCACTGAACTTGACAACAGATGGAGGACAGATGAAAGAGGTAAGGTTTTAAAGAGCATCTTAAAGGAGGAGAGCGAGGTGGAGAGGCGGAGAGGCTTAGGGAGGGAATTCCAGAGCTTAGGGCCCCGGCAGCTGAAGGTACGGCCGCCACTAGTGGAGCAATTAAAATCGGGGATGCTCAGGAGGGCAGAATTGGAGGACTTTCTCTGCAATATAGGTTGGGGAGAGTGGGGGGCGGGGTGAGCAGAAGTGAGCCACTATAGTGCTGCTACTGATGGGAGGGTGTAATTACAGCGTGACAAGTTTACAATGGCAGTTTCTATTATAAATGTGGACATAGGAATTTGTCATGGAAAAGTTGGCAGTAACATGTGACCATAAGAAGTAAAGTTTTATAGACAGTAAGTATGTGCAAATGTAAGATTTTAAATATAGAGGTTAGTCTCTCTGTTAGAATAACAAGCAAAGGAATGTTGTACTGTTGCTGATTCCACCTCATTGGAGGTAAAATGAAGCGAGGCTGAGCAAGTCTGTGAGGCGTGGAACCACACAAAGAAAAACTATTAAAGTATTCTAATGGTAGGCACAATCTTTAAAAATATCACATATGATGTGTTTAAGAGAAGACTGAACTATTAAAATGGAAACTGCGTTTAGCTGCTCTTCATCTTTAGGGGCAGACTGGCATTGTTAAGAAAGTGTTTATCTTTTCGCATTCAAAATAATGTTGCAGCTTTCGTCGGTTGATGAACAGTGGTGTACATTTAAGGAGATATTTCACAACTCTCAAGAAAAATATATTCCAGTGAGGAGGAAAGGGTGTAAAAGAAAAGATAGCCATCCATGGCTAACTAAAGAAATAAAGGACGGTATCCAATTAAAAACAAGGACATACAAAGTGGCCAAAACTAGTGGACAGAAGATTGGGAATCTTTTCAAAGCCTGCAAAGAATGACTAAAAAATGATTAAGAAAGGGAAGATAGACTATGAAAGTAAACTAGCACAAAATATAAAAACAGATAGCAAGAGTTTCTATAGGTATATAAAAAGGAAAAGAGTGGCTAAAGTAAATGTTAGTCCCTTAGAGGACGAGACCGGGGAATAATGGGGAACATGGAGATGGCAGAAACTCTGAACAAATATTTTGTATCAGTCTTTACAGTAGAGGACACAAACAATATCCCAACAGTGGATAGTCAAGGGGCTATAGGAGGGGGGAGGGCCGGGAGGAGGAACTTAACACAATTAAAATCACTAAGGAGGTGGTACTCAGTAAGATAATGGGACTAAAGGCAGATAAATGCCCTGGACCTGATGGCTTGCATCCTAGGGTCTTAAGAGAAGTAGCGGCAGGGATAATGGATGCATTGGTTGTAATTTACTAAAGTTCCCTGGATTCTGGGGTGGTCCCAGCAGATTGGAAAATTGCAAATGTAATGCCCCTATTTAAAAAAGGAGGCAGACAAAAAGCAGGAAACTATAGACCAATTAGCCCTACATCTTTGATTGGGAAAATGTTGGAGTCCATTATTAAAGAAGCAGTAGCAGGACATTTGGAAAAGCATAACTCAGTCAGGCAGAGTCAGCATGGATTTATGAAGGGGAAGTGATGTTTATCAAATTTGCTGGAATTCTTTGAGAATGTAATGAACAGGGTGGATACAGGGGAATCATTGGATGTGGTGTATTTGGACTTCCAGAAGGCATTTGACAAGGTGCCACATAAAAGGTTACTGTACAAGATAAAAGTTTACGGAGTTGGGGGTAGTATATGGATAGAGGATTAGCTAACTAATAGAAAACAGAGCATCGGGATAAATGGTTCATTCTCAGGTTGGCAATCAGTAAATAGTGCAGTGCCACAGGGATCAGTGCTGGGACACCAACTATTTACAATTTATATTAACGACTTGGAAGAAAGGACCGAGTGGAATGTAGCCAAGTTTGCTGATGATACAAAGATGGGAGGAAAAGCAATGTGTGAGGAGGACACAAATAATCTGCAAAAGGACATAGACAGGCTAAGTGAGTGGGAAAAAATTTGGCAGATGGAGTATAATGTTGGAAAGTGTGTGGTCATGCACTTTAGTGGAAAAAAAATCAAAGAGAAAGTTATTATTTAAATGGAGAAAGATTGCAAAGTGCTGCAGTACAGCGGGTCCTGGGGGTACTTGTGCATGAAATACAAAAGGTTAGTATGCAGGTGCAGCAAGTGATCAGGAAGGCCAATGGAATATTGGCATTTATAGCAAAGGGGATGGAGTATAAAAGCAGGGAAGTCTTGCTACAGTTATACAGGGTATTGGTGAGGCCACACCTGGAATACTGCGTGCCGTTTTCGTTTCCATATTTATGAAAGGATATACTTGCTTTGAAGGTAGTTCAGAGAAGGTTCACTAGGTTGATTCCGGGGATGAGGGGGTTGACTTATGAAGATAGGTTGAGTAGGTTGGGCCTCTACTCATTGGAATTCAGAAGAATGAGACGTGATCTTATTGAAACGTATAAGATTATGAGGGGGCTTGACAAGGTGAATGCGGAGAGGATGTTTCCATTGATGGGGGAGACTAGAACTAGCGGGTATAATCTTAGAATAAGGAGCCGCCCACTTAAAACAGAGATGAGGAGAAATTTCTTCTCTCAGAGGGTTGTAAATCTGTGGAATTCGCTGCCTCAGAGAGCTTTGGAAGTTGGGCCATTGAATAAACTTAAGACAGAGATAGACAGTTTCATAACCAATAAGGTATTAAGGGATTATGGGGAGCGGACAGGGAAGTGGATCTGAGTCCATGATCAGATCAGCCATGATCTTATTGAATGGTGGAGCAGGCTCGAGGGGCCGTATGGCCTACTCCTGCTCCTATTTCTTATGTTCTTATGTTCTTATGCCTCCATTGCAAAATGCTGTCAGTCTCGTATCCATAGTGATGGAGACCGTGTTCATCCTCCTTTTACTATACAGATAATTTTGGTGCAAGTTTACAGCAACAAAAAAAAACCCTTGACAGCTGGTCCTCTCCTGAGCCACTGATACTGTTTTATTACCTTAAGGCAAGTATTCTCCCATCCCCTGATCATTTATTTGTTCCATCCCACCTTGAATAAAAAGAGAAAGCCTCCCGGTCAAACCAGCACCTACTTCTGTTCCAGCAATATTGTTCTTCATACCCATACTCGTCTTCCTGTTCCGTAAACTGGAGCTCATCCTGAACTCTGCTGCCCGTATCCTAACTAGCACCAAGCCCCGTTCACCCAACAACCCTGTTCTCACTGACCTACATTGGCTCTCGGTCCGGCAACGCCTTGATATTGAAATTCTTATCCTTGTTTTCAAATCCCTCCACAGCCTCGCCCCTCTGTATCTCTGTTGTTATGTATGTATGTAAACCTCACCAAAATATAAGACTTGCCATTAGGGGGCACACCTGTGGGAGACCTAAGGGTCACCAGTGCACCCTGGGGCAAGCAGGTATAAAAGGTGACTCACCATGCTGCTCCCCACTCTGGAGTCTGAATACAGTGACCAAGGTCACAACAGTTTGAGCTTGCAATATAGTCCTGTGGATTTATTCTGAACAAATTGGCGATGAGTAACTGATCATGAACTTTCACACGGTAATGGCTGCCATTGGTATTCTTTAGAGATTTGTTGCGGGTGATGATTGGGAAGTCTTCATTGAGTGCCTCGACCAGTACTTTGTGGCCAATGAATTGGACACGGTTGAAACAGAGATAAAATGCATGGCAATTCTCCTCACCGTATGTGGGTCATTGGTATAAAGCCTCCTTAAAAATTTTCTGGCACCGGTTAAACTAATGGACAAATCTTACGCAGAGCTGTGTACGCTGGCTAGGGAACACCTCAAACCAAAGGAGAATATCCTGATGGGCGGATACCGCTTTTACATGCAGCATCACTCTGAGGGCCAGAACGTGGCGAGTTTTGTCACCGACCTAAGACGCCTTGCGGGACAGTGCGAATTTGCAGGATCCTTGGGGGAAATGTTGGGGGACCTTTTCGTGCTTAGAATTAGCCACGATGTCATTCTTCGCGAACTACTGTCTGCCGAATCCCTAGATCTGAGCAAGCCCAAGCCTTCATATCCACGAGCGATAGCACGAAACAGATATCTTCACAGAATCGAGGCTCGTGCACAAAATAATATTTGTAACAGGTAGAACGGCACAGGGCAGAGCCCACACGACCGCAGAGGCCAGACCTAGGCCTAGCGTGACTCAGAGTCCGCTGTGGGGCGTAAATACGTATCCATTAGCACCACGTTGGCGTTGCGGAGGCAGCCATAGAGCTCATCAATGTCGATTCAAGCCCTATGTGTACAAGGGCTATGGGACAATGGGGCACCTCCAGCGAATGTGCAAACGATCTCTGACCCACCACGTGGCAGAGTCAGGAGAGAACGACCGATCCAGCGAGGATCATGCTGAACAAGCAGGAGAGGCAACTCAACCTGAGGATGAAGGAAGTATATGGGATACACACCTTCACCACCAAAAGCCCTCCAATAATGTTAAAAGTTGAACTTAATGGCACTCCAGTCTCCATGGAAGTAGACACGGGGGCGAGTCAATCAGTTATGAGCCAGAAGTTATTCGAGAGGCTGTGGGACGACAGAGCACAATGACCCAAGCTGATTCCGATTCAGGCAAAGCTGCACACCAAGGAACTGATACCAGTTATTGGTAGTGTGGATATAAGAGTATCCCATGAGGGAGCGGTGCACGATTTACCACTGTGGATTGTTTCAGGTGATGGGCCAATGCTGCTTGGCAGGAGATGGATGGGGAAGATTTGATGGAACTGGGAAGACCTCTGTGTACCTTCTCCGGCATACGACGTCTCCCCTTCTCAAAAGCTGAGCAAACCCCCACCTTCAGCTAAACCAGGCATCGAAGTGCAGATCCATTTGCAGATCCCCGAGGCACAGGCCGCTCATCACAACCACGAGGAGGTAAAGTTCAACTGAGCATCGGTACAGGCATGGTACCTGTTATGTTCAGAATAACTCCACGAGGCTGTGTTCTAAACTTAAACCATTGTGACCTTGGTCTGTTTAATATAACTCCAAAGTGAGGCAGCCACATGGTGGCCTGCCTTTTATACCTGCTTGCACCAGGGTCTCCCACAGGTGTGCCCTCTGGTCTTACACACAGGTGAGGTTCACATACATAACAGTATCCACCACCCAAAGCCGACAACCTGTTCGCGACAATGGAAGAGGCTCCAGGTTGACCATGCGGAGTGGGACTCTGGCCAAAATGATCTGAATGCGTCTTCCTGACGCCAGAGGCAAAATACCTGGGGAGGAAGATCATGGCAGTCGGCATCACGGACACGGATGACAGGGCGTCCAGACCACGGGACGAGAGAGCGTTCAGACTATGGGCCGAGAGAGCGTCCAGACAACGGGCAAAGAGAGCGTCCAGACCACGGGCTGAGAGAGCGTCCAGACAACGGGCAAAGAGAGCGTCCAGACCACGGGACAAGAAGGCATCCAGACCACGGGACGAAAGTGCGTCCAGACCACGGGACGAAGATGCGTCCAGACCACGGGACGAAGATATGTCCAGACCACGGGACGAAGATGTGTCCAGACCATGGGACGACAATGCGTCCAGACCACGGGACGAGAAGGCGTCCAGACCATGGGACAAAGATTCATCCAGACCACGGGACGAGAAGGCGTCCAGACTACGGGACAAAGATGTGTCCAGACCACGGGACGAAGATGTGTCCAGACCACAGGACGAGAAGGCGTCCAGATCACGGGATGAAGATGCATCCAGACCACGGGACGAGAAGGCGTCCAGACCATGGGACGAAGATGTGTCCAGACCACAGGACGAGAAGGCGTCCAGATCAAGGGATGAAGATGCGTCCAGACCATGGGACGAGAAGGCGTCCAGACCATGGGACGAAGATGTGTCCAGACCACAGGACGAGAAGGCGTCCAGATCACGGGATGAAGATGCGTCCAGACCATGGGACGAGAAGGCGTCCAGACCATGGGACGAGACGGTGTCCAGACCATGGGACGAAGATGCGTCCAGACCACGGGACGAAGATGTGTCCAGACCACGGGACGAAGATGCGTCCAGACCACGGGACGAAGATGTGTCCAGACCACGGGACGACAATGCGTCCAGACAATGGGACGAGAAGGCGTCCAGACCACGGGACGAAGATGTGTCCAGACCACAGGACGAGAAGGCGTCCAGATCACGGGATGAAGATGCGTCCAGACCATGGGACGAGAAGGCGTCCAGACCATGGGACGAGACGGTGTCCAGACCATGGGATGAAGGTGTGGCCAGACCATGGGCCGAGAGAGCGTCCAGACCACAGAACGAGAGTGCGTCCAGACCACAGGACGAGAGTGCGTCCAGACCACAGGATGAAGATGCGTCCAGACCATGGGACGAAGATGCGTCCAGACCATGGGACGAAGGTGTGCCCAGACCACGGGCCGAGAGAGCGTCCAGACCATGGGACGAAGGTGTGCCCAGACCACGGGCCGAGAGAGCATCCAGACCATGGGCCAAGAGAGCGCCAAGACCATGGGATGAGAAGGTTTCCAGACCACAGGACGAGAGTGCGTCCAGACCATGGGACGAGAGTGCATCCAGACCATGGGATGAGAGTACGTCCAGACCACAGGACGAGAGTGCGTCCAGACCATGGGACGAGAGTGCATCCGGACCATAGGATGAGAGTGCGTCCAGACCACAGGACGAGAGTGCGTCCAGACCATGGGACGAGAGTGTGTCCAGACCATGGGACGAAGATGCATCTAGACCATGGGACGAAGGTGTGCCCAGACCACGGGCCGAGAGAGCGTCCAGACCATGGGCCAAGAGAGCGCCAAGACCATGGGATGAGAAGGCGTCCAGACCACGGGACAAGAGTGCGTCCAGACCACAGGACGAGAGTGCGTACAGACCACGGGACAAGAGTGCGTCCAGACCACGGGATAAAGCAGCGTCCAGACCACGGGACGAGAAGGCGTCCAGACCATGGGACGAAGATGCATCCAGACCACGGGACGAGAGTGCATCCAGACCATGGGATGAGAGTGTATCCAGACCATGGGACGAGAGAGCGTCCAGACCACGGGACGAGAGTGCGTCCAGATCACGGGACAAGAGTGCGTCCAGACCACGGGACGAGAGTGCATTCAGACCATGGGATGAGAGTGTATCCAGACCATGGGACGAGAGAGCGTCCAGACCACGGGACGAGAGTGCGTCCAGACCACAGGACAAGAGTGCGTCCAGACCACGGGACGAAGATGCATCCAGACCATGGGCTGAGAAGGCGTCTAGACCATGGGTTAAAAGAGCGTCTAGACCATGGGACAAGAGTGCGTCCAGACTGCAGGACGAGAGTGCGTCCAGACCATGGGACGAAGGTGTGCCCAGACCACGGGCCGAGAGAGCGTCCAGACCATGGGCCAAGCGAGCACCAAGACCATGGGACGAGAGTGCATCCAGACCATGGGATGAGAGTGTATCCAGACCATGGGATGAGAGTGTATCCAGACCATGGGACGAAGATGCGTCCAGGCCACGGGACGAGAGTGCATCCAGACCATGGGATGAGAGTGTATCCAGACCATGGGATGAGAGTGTATCCAGACCATGGGATGAGAGAGCATCCAGACCACGGGACTTGAGTGCATCCAGATCACGGGACAAGAGTGCGTCCAGACCACGGGATGAGAAGATGTCCAGACCACGGGACGAAGATGCATCCAGACCACGGGATGAGAAGGCATCCAGACCACGGGACAAGAGTGCGTCCAGACCATGGGACGAAGGTGTGCCCAGACCACGGGCCGAGAGAGCATCCAGACCATGGGCCAAGCGAGCACCAAGACCATGGGACGAGAGTGCGTTTAGACCATGGGATGAAGATGCGTCCAGACCATGGGCCAAGAGAGCGCCAAGATCATGGGACGAGAAGGCGTCCAGACCACGGGACGAGAGTGCGTCCAGACCGCGGGACAAAGTGCGTCCAGACCACGGGACGAGAAGGCGTCCAGACCACGGGTGAGAGTGTGTCCAGACCATGGGACGAGAGCGCGTCCAGACCATGGGATGAGAGCGCGTCCAGACCATGGGACGAGAGTGTATCCAGACCACGGGACGAGAGTGCTTCCAGATCATGGGACAAGAGTGCGTCCAGACCACGGGACGAGATTGCATCCAGACCATGGGACGAGAGTGCGTCCAGACCATGGGACGAGAGTGCGTCCAGATCATGGGACAAGAGTGCGTCCAGACCACGGGATGAGAGTGCGTCCAGACCATGGGACGAGAGTGCGTCCAGACCATGGGACGAAGATGCGTCCAGACCATGGGACGAAGGTGTGCCCAGACCACGGGCCGAGAGAGCGTCCAGACCATGGGCCAAGAGAGAACCAAGACCATGGGACGAGAAGGCGTCCAGACCACGGGACAAGAGTGCGTCCAGACCACAGGACGAGAGTGCATCCAGACCATGGGATGAGAGTGCGTCTAGACCACGGGCCAAGAGAGCGTCTAGACCATGGGACAAGAGTGCGTCCAGACTACAGGACGAGAGTGCGTCCAGACCATGGGACAAGAGTGCGTCCAGACCACGGGATGAAGATGCGTCCAGACCATGGGCCAAGAGAGCGCCAAGACCATGGGACGAGAAGGCGTCCAGACCACGGGACGAGAATGCGTCCAGACCGCGGGACAAAGTGCGTCCAGACCACGGGACGAGAGTGCATCCAGACCATGGGGTGAGAGTGTATCCAGACCATGGGACGAGAGAGCGTCCAGACCACGGGACGAGAGTGCGTCCAGACCACAGGACAAGAGTGCATCCAGACCACGGGACGAAGATGCATCCAGACCACGGGCTGAGAAGGTGTGCCCAGACCACGGGCCGAGAGAGCGTCCAGACCATGGGACGAGAGTGCATCCAGACCATGGGATGAGAGTGTATCCAGATCATGGGATGAGAGTGTATCCAGACCATGGGACGAAGATGCGTCCAGGCCACGGGACGAGAGTGCATCCAGACCATGGGATGAGAGCGTATCCAGACCATGGGACGAGAGAGCGTCCAAACCACGGGACGAGAGTGCGTCCAGATCACG
Source organism: Pristiophorus japonicus (assembly GCF_044704955.1). NCBI lineage: Eukaryota > Metazoa > Chordata > Chondrichthyes > Pristiophoridae > Pristiophorus > Pristiophorus japonicus. Next base: position 39,908,613 of record NC_091996.1, read on the forward strand.
GGACAAGAGTGCGTCCAGACCACGGGACGAGAAGATGTCCAGACCACGGGACGAAGATGCATCCAGACCACGGGATGAGAAGGCATCCAGACCACGGGACAAGAGTGCGTCCAGACCATGGGACGAAGGTGTGCCCAGACCACGGGCCGAGAGAGCATCCAGACCATGGGCCAAGCGAGCACCAAGACCATGGGACGAGAGTGCGTCTAGACCATGGGTCAAGAGAGCGTCTAGACCATGGGATAAGAGTGCGTCCAGACTACAGGACGAGAGTGCGTCCAGACCATGGGACAAGAGTGCGTCCAGACCACAGGATGAAGATGCGTCCAGACCATGGGCCAAGAGAGCGCCAAGACCATGGGACGAGAAGGCGTCCAGACCACGGGATGAGAGTGCGTCCAGACCGCAGGACAAAGTGCGTCCAGACCACGGGACGAGAAGGCGTCCAGACCACGGGCGAGAGTGTGTCCAGACCATGGGACGAGAGCGCGTCCAGACCACGGGACGAGAGTGCGTCCAGACCACAGGACAAGAGTGCGTCCAGACCACGGGACGAAGATGCATCCAGACCACGGGCTGAGAAGGCGTCCAGACCACGGGTCAAGAGTGCGTCCAGACCATGGGACGAAGGTGTGCCCAGACCACGGGCCGAGAGAGCGTCCAGACTATGGGCCAAGCGAGCACCAAGACCATGGGACGAGAGTGCGTCTAGACCATGGGTTAAAAGAGCGTCTAGACCATGGGACAAGAGTGCGTCCAGACTACAGGACGAGAGTGTGTCCAGACCACGGGATGAAGATGCATCCAGACCACGGGACGAGAAGGCGTCCAGACCATGGGACGAGAGTGCATCCAGACCATGGGATGAGAGTGTATCCAGATCATGGGATGAGAGTGTATCCAGACCATGGGACGAAGATGCGTCCAGGCCACGGGATGAGAGTGCATCCAGACCATGGGATGTGAGCGTATCCAGACCATGGGACGAGAGAGCGTCCAGACCACGGGACGAGAGTGCGTCCAGATCACGGGACAAGAGTGCGTCCAGACCACGGGACGAGAAGATGTCCAGACCACGGGACGAAGATGCATCCAGACCATGGGATGAGAAGGCATCCAGACCACGGGACAAGAGTGCGTCCAGACCATGGGACGAAGGTGTGCCCAGACCACGGGCCGAGAGAGCATCCAGACCATGGGACAAGAGTGCGTCCAGACTACAGGACGAGAGTGCGTCCAGACCATGGGACAAGAGTGCGTCCAGACCACGGGATGAAGATGCGTCCAGACCATGGGCGAAGAGAGTGCCAAGACCATGGGACGAGAAGGCGTCCAGACCACGGGACGAGAGTGCGTCCAGACCGCGGGAAAAAGTGCGTCCAGACCACGGGACGAGAAGGCGTCCAGACCACGGGCGAGAGTGTGTCCAGACCATGGAACGAGAGCGCGTCCAGACCATGGGACGAGAGCGCGTCCAGACCATGGGACGAGAGTGTATCCAGACCACGGGACGAGAGTGCGTCCAGATCACGGGACAAGAGTGCGTCCAGACCACGGGACGAGAAGGCGTCCAGACCACGGGACGAAGATGTATCCAGACCACGGGATGAGAAGGCGTCCAGACCACGGGACGAGAGAGCGTCCAGACTATGGGCAAATAGAGCGTCCAGACCATGGGCCGAGAGAGCGTCCAGACAACGGGCAAAGAGAGCGTCCAGACCACGGGCTGAGAGAGCCTCCAGACAACGGGACAAGAAGGCGTCCAGACCACGGGACAAGAAGGCGTCCAGACCACGGGACGAGAGTGCGTCCAGACCACGGGACGAAGATGTGTCCAGACCAAGGGACGAAGATGTGTCCAGACCACGGGACGACAATGCGTCCAGACCACGGGACGAGAAGGCGTCCAGATCATGGGACGAAGATGTGTCCAGACAACGGGACGAAGATGCGTCCAGGCCACGGGACGAGAGTGCATCCAGACCATGGGACGAAGATTCATCCAGACCATGGGACGAGACGGTGTCCAGACCATGGGACGAAGATGCGTCCAGACCACAGGACGAGAAGGCGTCCAGACCACGGGACGAAGATGCGTCCAGACCACAGGACGAGAAGGCGTCCAGATCACGGGATGAAGATGCGTCCAGACCACGGGACGAGAAGGCGTCCAGACCACGGGACGAAGATGCGTCCAGACCACAGGACGAGAAGGCATCCAGATCACGGGATGAAGATGCGTCCAGACCACGGGACGAGAAGGCGTCCAGACCATGGGACGAGACGGTGTCCAGACCACGGGACGAAGATGCGTCCAGACCACGGGACGAAGATGTGTCCAGACCACGGGACGAAGATGTGTCCAGACCACGGGACGAAGATGCGTCCAGAACATGGGACGAAGATGCATCCAGACCACGGGACGAGAAGGCGTCCAGATCACGGGACGAGAAGGCGTCCAGATCACAGGACGAGAAGGCGTCCAGACCACGGGACGAGAAGGCGTCCAGACCACGGGACGAGAAGGCATCCAGACCATGGGACGAAGATTCATCCAGACCACGGGACGAGAAGGCGTCCAGACCACGGGACGAAAATGTGTCCAGACCACAGGACGAGAATGCGTCCAGATCACGGGATGAAGATGCGTCCAGACCATGGGACGAGAAGGCGTCCAGACCATGGGACAAGACAGTGTCCAGACCATGGGATAAAGGTGTGGCCAGACCATGGGCCGAGAGAGCGTCCAGACCACAGGACGAAGATGCGTCCAGACCATGGGACGAAGATGCATCCAGACCATGGGACGAAGATGCGTCCAGACCATGGGACGAAGGTGTGCCCAGACCACGGGCCGAGAGAGCGTCCAGACCATGGGCCAAGAGAGCGCCAAGACCATGGGATGAGAAGGCGTCCAGACCACAGGACGAGAGTGCATCCAGACCACAGGACGAGAGTGCGTACAGACCATGGGACAAGAGTGCGTCCAGACCACGGGATAAAGATGCGTCCAGACCACGGGACGAGATGGCGTCCAGACCATGGGACGAAGATGCGTCCAGACCATGGGACGAGAGTGCATCCAGACCATGAGATGAGAAGGCATCCAGACCACGGGTGAGAGTGTGTCCAGACCATGGGACGAGAGCGCGTCCAGACCATGGGACGAGAGTGTATCCAGACCATGGGACTAGAGTGTATCCAGACCATGGGATGAGAGAGCATCCAAACCACGGGACTTGAGTGCGTCCAGATCACGGGACAAGAGTGCGTCCAGACCACGGGACGAGAAGGCGTCCAGACCACGGGACGAAGATGCATCCAGACCACGAGATGAGAAGGCGTCCAGACCACGGGACAAGAATGCGTCCAGACCATGGGACGAGAGTGCGTCCAGACCACGGGACAAGAATGCGTCCAGACCATGGGACGAGAGTGCGTCCAGACCACGGGACAAGAGTGCGTCCAGACCACGGGATGAGAAGGCGTCCAGACCACAGGACAAGAGTGCGTCCAGACCACGGGATGAGAAGGCATCCAGACCACAGGACAAGAGTGCGTCCAGACCATGGGATGAAGGTGTGCCTAGACCACGGGCCGAGAGAGCATCCAGATCATGGGCCAAGCGAGCACCAAGACCATGGGACGAGAGTGCGTCTAGACCATGGGACAAGAGTGCGTCCAGACTACAGGACGAGAGTGCGTCCAGACCATGGGACAAGAGTGCGTCCAGACCACGGGATGAAGATGCGTCCAGACCATGGGCCAAGAGAGCGCCAAGACCATGGGACGAGAAGGCGTCCAGACCACTGGACGAGAGTGCGTCAGACCGTGGGACAAAGTGAGTCCAGACCACGGGACGAGAAGGCGTCCAGACCATGGGACGAAGATGCATCCAGTCCATGGGACGAGAGTGCATCCAGACCACGGGTGAGAGTGTGTCCAGACCATGGGACGAGAGCGCATCCAGACCATGGGACGAGAGTGTATCCAGACCATGGGACGAGAGAGCATCCAGACCATGGGATGAGAGTGAGTCCAGATCATGGGACAAGAGTGTGTCCAGACTACGGGATGAGAAGGCGTGCAGACCACGGGATGAGAGTGCGTCCAGACCACAGGTGAGAGTGTGTCCAGACCACGGGACAAGAGCACGTCCAGACCATGGGACAAGAGTGTATCCAGACCATGGGACGAGAGAGTGTCCAGACCACGGGATGAAGATGCATCCAGACCACGGGACGAGAGAACGTCCAGACCACGGGACGAGAATGTGTCCAGACCACGGGATGAGAAGGCGTCCAGACCACGGGCGAGAGTGCGTCCAGACCACGGGACAAGAGTGCGTCCAGACCACAGGACGAGAGTGCATCCAGACCACAGGATGAAGATGCATCCAGACCACGAGATGAGAAGGCGTCCAGACCACGGGACAAGAGTGCGTCCAGACCATGGGACGAGAGTGCGTCCAGACCACAGGACAAGAGTGCGTCCAGATCACGGGACGAGAAGGCGTCCAGACCACGGGACGAAGATGCATCAAGACCACGGGACGAGAAGGCGTCCAGACCACGGGACAAAGATGCGTCCAGACCACGGGACGAGAAGGCGTCCAGACCATGGGACAAAGATGCGTCCAGACCACGGGACGAGAAGGTGTCCAGACCACGGGACGAGAGAGTGTCCAGACCACGGGACGAGAAGGCGTCCAGACCACGGGACGAGAGAGCGTCCAGACCACGGGATGAGAAGGCGTCCAGACCACGGGACGAAGATGCATCCAGTCCATGGGACGAGAGTGCATCCAGACCACGGGTGAGAGTGTGTCCAGACCATGGGACGAGAGCGCATCCAGACCATGGGACGAGAGTGTATCCAGACCATGGGACGAGAGAGCATCCAGACCATGGGATGAGAGTGAGTCCAGATCATGGGACAAGAGTGCGTCCAGACCACGGGATGAGAAGGCGTGCAGACCACGGGATGAGAGTGCGTCCAGACCACAGGTGAGAGTGTGTCCAGACCACGGGACAAGAGCACGTCCAGACCATGGGACAAGAGTGTATCCAGACCATGGGACGAGAGAGTGTCCAGACCACGGGATGAAGATGCATCCAGACCACGGGACGAGAGAACGTCCAGACCACGGGACGAGAATGTGTCCAGACCACGGGATGAGAAGGCGTCCAGACCACGGGCGAGAGTGCGTCCAGACCACGGGACAAGAGTGCGTCCAGACCACAGGACGAGAGTGCATCCAGACCACAGGATGAAGATGCATCCAGACCACGGGATGAGAAGGCGTCCAGACCACGGGACAAGAGTGCGTCCAGACCATGGGACGAGAGTGCCTCCAGACCACAGGACAAGAGTGCGTCCAGATCACGGGACGAGAAGGCGTCCAGACCACGGGACGAAGATGCATCAAGACCACGGGACGAGAAGGCGTCCAGACCACGGGACAAAGATGCGTCCAGACCACGGGACGAGAAGGCGTCCAGACCATGGGACAAAGATGCGTCCAGACCACGGGACGAGAAGGTGTCCAGACCACGGGACGAGAGAGTGTCCAGACCACGGGACGAGAAGGCGTCCAGACCACGGGACGAGAGAGTGTCCAGACCACGGGACGAGAGAGCGTCCAGACCATGGCAGGTCGCCGCAAGGGAACGGAGGAATGTGTTGCCCAGAAAGGAAGGTGGCTGGGTTCGGGGCAAAGGTAAAGGGTCGGCCGCTGAGAAGGCCACGAACCCACCACACTCAAATAAATTGTGTGCACTATGTAACCCATGTGAGCAGTCCTTCACAGCCAATGATGTACCATTATATGTGGGTTGTGGATACCTTACAACAAGCCAAAGTAGTGGGTGAACACCAACCAGTCATATATGTATCTGACAAAGTACTTGTAACAAGTGATGTGTTATCACACAGGGTCGGGTGTGTTGTACAACAAGCCAAAGTAGCGGGCGAGCCCCAAAGGATTGAACATGTATCCAATAAATTAACCAAGGCAGCAGCCTGTGTTCACGGGACTAAAGAGACGTACCAAAGAGTGTCCCAATATGTGCTCGAGTCAGACAAGCTGCTCATCCCACAAATTTAGGAGAGCAGAGGCACCATTATCGATGCGTTGTTTCGAGAACGTCTAACATTGTCTGTGCACTGTAACATGATCTGCCATGGGCCAGGCACTGAGAGCAGAACTAATGCCCTCAGTTGGCTACCATTGCCCACCACTGGGGTGGAAACGGCGCAGCCCGCAGACCCATTTGTGGTCGCGGAAGTGCTAGAAAGCGAGGGGCCCCCAGCTTAGGACCTGGACCAGCCAGGATCCCATGTTACTGCCTGCCAAAGGTGAACTGCTGGACGGTATGTGGCAACCTATCCATCGTAGAGACGAAAGACCCATCCCAACGTTGCAAACTAAGGCAGGGCGGCTACACACAGTCGGTGGTCCGGGGCCCCCATACTACGGCCTAGGTCCACGGGGACCACTAGGCCTCCCGCCACTACCGAAAGTCTCAAGGCCATTGCGGCCATCCTGGGCTTGCCAGACCTCAGGGTCAGCGACACTAGCCCGGAGCAGGCAGCCCAAATCACTAAACCTAGCACCATGTGTGTCACGGTAGACTCCCTACAGACCTGGCTATCCCGGGTGCTACGCAGTCACCAGACAGAATCACTCAGAACCGAGCTTTCTGTAGGCCATCAGCAGAGAATGCACCATGATTACACGGCCCCTACATGCGACATCAGAATAAGTGTTGTAGACCATGTTCAGGGCCCCAGTTGGGCCACTAGCATTGCATTAGCCATGGGGGGGAATGAAGTGTATGTGATGAAAAATAGAGCGTTTGATTGTGAAACCATGTACCGGGGTTAACGAGTAAAGCATTTGGACAAGACCAAACTGCGAACTATAGATAACCAGGAACCACTGTGAAAGGACCTGGCCCCCAGCGACCCACTAGCACAATCGATCTCGCCGTCAACCACGAGGATGAACCCACCACGTCAGGACTTCAATCCAGGCGATCGACCTGGGGATACGGGGTGCCAGATCGCCTTAACTTGCAAATAACTTGCACATAAGATTTTGGGGGGAGGAGTGATGTTATGTAAGTATGTAAACCTTACCAAAATGTAGGACTTGCCACTAGGGGGCACACATGTGGGAGACCTAAGGGTGGCCTGTGCACCCTGGGCAAGCAGGTATAAAAGGTGACTCACCATACTGCTTCCTCATTCTAGAGTCTGAATAAAGAGGCCAAGGTCACAACAATTTGAGCTTGCGATATAGTCCTGTGGATTTATTCTGAACATAACATCTGTAATCTCCTTCAGCTCTACCACCCTCTGAGATCTCTGTGCTCCTCCAATTCTGGCCTCTTCTGCATCCATTATTTTAATCATTCCACCATTGGCGGCCATGTCTTCAGCTGTCTAGACTCTAAGCTCTGGAATTACCTCACTAAATCTCTCCCCCTCTCTACTACTTCGAGCTGTCCCTTAAAACCTACATCTCTCCACCTATCCTAATATCTCCTGGTGTCAAAATTTGTTTGATAACGCTCCTGTGAAATGCCTTGTGATGTTTTACTACGTTAAAGTCGCTATGTAAATTCAAGTTGTTGTTTCTGCATCTACACCTTGGCCCCACAGTGCTGTCCCTTTACCAAGGCAGACTGTTAAGGCTGCCCAGATAGAGGTGTTGTACAGCAGGATGTGACATTCAAAGTAAAATAATCAAAGGCAGCAAAAACCTTCAAATGTTTGCGTCTGTCTGCCACAACGGATTAAATGCTGACAATTACTCATTATCATCTGACATCTGACAATATTAAATTCATGATTATATAACTTGTGAAATACAGATGAATCTATTAATTTCTTGCATAGGGCTTTTACTGCACCTGCCCCTTCAATGCTGCGGCTGCCTTTGAGGGCTCAGAACTGCCCAGATTTTCTCTTCCCTCTGGTCCTGTGCCCAATGGTACACCCCAAAATATACCCGGTGGGTGCCAGTAACAATTAAATTGAGACAGATAGGAAATTCAGATGCTGAGATCATGGTCTTGTCACTTGTGTGTCTCCATTCTTTCTCATCCTCTCCAAGATTCTGAATACAAGAATATCTGAAAGTGATGATTCTTGCCAGGGTACAATTCGAAGGGTGTTGTCAGCCATCTGTTATCTCAGCCAAGTTACAATTCTTCATGCATATACAGGGTCAGTGTGTGCTGGCTGGCTGTTCATGGTGGAGGACATTACAGTTGAGAGTGATCCCAGCCTCACACAATGTCGATATGTGCACACTTTTGAATAGGACTCACTGAGCAGTGATTAGGAACAGGAAGCCTGGCTGATGCCCTCCCTCTCTCACTTCCTCCCTCACTCCCACTCTCACTCCCCCACTCACTCCCTAGCCAGCGACCTCGAGGGAAATTCTAGTGCCCATTACTGCCTTGTGTGAGATCAGCTAACTCAGCACAGACCAGGAACCAAACTAAGACTGTCTGATCTCTCTGGCTCGATGCAATAGCAGGCAGTGCCTTTACTCACCAAACCATTGGAGAGGTGCAAAACTTTGCTTGTTTGGTGAAGAGTTTTGAGCAAAAGCTTTTTTTCCAGGAAAATACAACCAAGAATCAGGTAACTACCCGAGACTGAATTTATGATCATGTTGGTGAGTAATTCCATTGTAAACCAGGCTCCATCTTTGTTAAAGTGTTCAGGAAACGTCTTTCTTTACTAAAATACAGCCTGATACAAGCCACATGGAAAAGCATCATCTCACTTGTAAGAGGAAATGGTCGCATAGTTCTATGCGATAAATAAAAATTATTTACTGGACATTTTTTTCCATGAAGACTCTGCCCTATTTAAGAGGGGAAATGTTTAATTTTCCTGTCTGGAATTGTAGAAGAGAAAGTGCAGGAAGAACAGTTTATGCTGTTCTGTGGACTCTGCATTTATATTTCTTCCAAAATTGGACTAATTAGGAAATTAATTTGATTACCATCAGTGCAGAGCACATTTCATATTGAACAAATGGAGATTATGTAGAGATGAATTAAAGACTTAAATGGTTCTGTTCTGCTATGTGTCTTTGTACAGGTACTTTTTTCTTGGTATTGAAAAAACTGTGCTTGAAGGCCAGAAGAAAACATAACATTTTACCTCAGCTTTGGCAAATGTGAGCAGCCTTTTTCCTGGGAGAATGTGCCTTTTCCCAGGACAAAATGGTTTCCATTCCAGGGTTTTAAAGTAAGTAGATGAGAACATTGCAGTTGCTTTAACTATAATCTTCCAAAGTTCTCTGATTCAGGAACTCTCTTTTACAAACAACAGTCGATGCTGGATTATTTGTTAATGTTAAATCTGAGATTGATAGAGCTTTGCTAACTAAAGGTATTAAGGGATATGGAGTAAAGGCCGAGAAGTTAGGTCACAGATCAGCCAGGATCTAATTGAATGGCAGATCAGGCTCGAAAGGCCAACTCCTGTTCCTATGTGTCTGTGTTCTCCTTGGAGAATGGATAGTCCACGAAGTAGAAGGCTTCGGCAGGAAAATCCATGATGAGGGACTGCTGACACCTTTGAAAAGAACTGAGAGAAATCAAGACAGCAGAGAGGGAATAAGTAATTCAACTGAACAGTTGGTAGGTAATGTATTTGCTTCATGGATTCTTTGCTTAAGAATTCATAGCAACACATTGCTATTAAGAACTAATTGGTTTATTAGCAGAAGGTTTGACAATCACACGACACATTACCACCGGGCTCACAACCTCCTGCGTCTTCATGGCTCCCCCAAACCCAACTGGCTGAGGTTTTATTGAGTCTTGTGAACATCATGCCACTCCCAACTCAACAGCTCTACAACTATTTTAATAAAATTATGAAGCCGAGTGCCCCCTTATGTAAAGGCTAATAGAACCGACAAATTAATAAATACAACTCTTTGTATATTAAGCGGTCAAATTAAAATTTGGTTGCCGGGGGTGATGATGCACTCCAGTCCCTCCAGTGCCCACCTCTCATAAGAACATAAGAATTAGGAACAGGAGTAGGCCATCTAGCCCCTCGAGCCTGCTCCGCCATTCAATAAGATCATGGCTGATCTGGCCATGGACTCAGCTCCACTTACACGCCCGCTCCCCGTAACCCTTAATTCCCTTATTGGTTAAAAATCTATCTATCTGTGACTTGAATACATTCTATGAGCTAGCCTCAACTGCTTCCTTGGGCAGAGAATTCCACAGATTCACAACCCTCTGGGAGAAGAAATTCCTTCTCAACTCGGTTTTAAATTGGCTCCACCGTATTTCGAGGCTGTGCCCCCTAATTCTAGTCTCCCCGACCAGTGGAAACAACCTCTCCGCCTCTATCTTGTCTATCCCTTTCATTACTTTAAATGTTTCTATAAGATCACTCCTCATCCTTCTGAACTCCAACGAGTAAAGACCCAGTCTACTCAATCTATCATCATAAGGTAACCCCCTCATCTCCGGAATCAGCCTAGTGAATCGTCTCTGTACCCCCTCCAAAGCTAGTATATCCTTCCTTAAGTAAGGTGACCAAAACTGCACGCAGTACTCCAGGTGCGGCCTTACCAATACCCTATACAGTTGCAGCAGGACCTCCCTGCTTTTGTACTCCATCCCTCTCGTGGAAGGCCGCGAGCGTACCGATGGACACCACGTGCTCCATCTCCAGGGACACCCTGGCTTAGATGTAACCGCGGAAGAGAGGCAGGCAGTCAGGCTGAATGACCCCCTTGACCGCCCGCTGCCTGGACCGGCTGATGGCCCCCTTGGCCAGGTCCAGGAGCAGTCCTACGAGGAGGCCTTCCGACCTGCCCGCTCCCCTCCGCACACGGTGCCCAAAGATCAGGAGTGTGGGACTGAAGTGCAGCTAAAAATTGAGGAGCGACCTCTTCAAATAATGGAAGAGGGGCTGCAACCTCGTACACTGTATATACACATGGAACACGGACTCTTCCAGACTCAACAACTCTACAAACCTGTGAGCATATTCATAGGTGCATACATCACAGTAGGAAACATTGTTGAGGTATAAAGTGAGGAAAATGATTTCCTAGGCAGCCTGTATATGAAGATTCTGGTCTGGTTTTGTTTCCTCGATGAGCCCTATTGACCTTTTGTAAACTGTGAATATATGTTTGAATGTAACCCACATACTCAGATGTATGTACTTCCCTTTTATATTTGCTGAAACATAATGATTTGCAACTTTATTCCAAATACTTCTCTTTTCTTGTAATTGGCCGCACTGGAGAGACACAAGGTAGGTCGACATTGTGCTTTAGCGCTGGCTAGAAATTATATACATATATATTTTTCACCAAATTGCTGACATGATCATAGTTGTTGTTTAGGTAGCATGTGTTTATTAAAATTAAAAGGAGTACTGTGATTGTAAGGTAGTTCAATATTCTGGCCACTGTGTTAGATATAAAAGGGCACGTAACGTTTAAAGATTTACATGTCAGCTTGAAAGCGACTCCTGGTACTTCGGAAGCAAATGAGTGCCACTGGGGGACAGTACTTAACCTGAGAAAGGTGAAGCACGGAGGAAGTGCCCAAAGGAGAGAAAACAGGTATGATGCAGAAGGAGGCAGTCAGAGAAACATGACAGTCATTATAAATTAGGGGTTTACATAGAAAGCTGCATCTTTTAGTGACTTCAATATGCGTGTCAATAAACTACAATGAATTTGTGACAGAGAATTCAAGTCTTGAGGTACTTAGAAAGGTACGAATTTCCTTCCGAATGCAATACATGACAGTATTTACAATCATAATAAAACATGAACTGGTTTGTTGTCAACAAGAATGGCACCGTGACGGTGAAAGCCTGAGACCAGTTAACACATAGATCAAGAAATAAACTGTAGCTGACAGCTCCCTTAATGGTCCAGTGAGTAAAGAGATTGTATATAGACTCGAGGCCGAAGGTTCAACTCCCAGCCTGTGGTGAATTATTAAATATGGCACCAGTTCCCCCAAATACCTCTATACCAGCAATGCATGGCTAAACAGTTGTGCACCAGTTGTGCTGTAGTCTGCATCCCTTGGGCCTGAGGGAGCGAAGGTGGGGGCCATACTCAGGAGGGGGTGGTGGTGATGACTGGAATTGGAGAGTGTAAAGGTTTTGCTGGGGATAGGAGGTAAAATTGGAGATGAGGGAATGGTTAAGCAGATTAATGGCTGCAGAAATATTATGGTGAAACAAAGACTAGGAATTTTGGAGTTTGAAAGTGCAGTTGTAAGCAGCTGAATTTTAGTCAGAAGCTCTGTATGTTGTAGACCTACTCGATAATAGATGCTTAGATAAGTACGAAAGGAGAATGAGACTCTAAATATGTATAATTACCATCCCAGGTGGCAGCTGAAGAAAATGAACTTGCTGGATGTTATAATCAAATCAATCTGGCGGCAAGTAAAAATGCAAGCATTCTGCACCGTACCCGATTTACCAATAACAATACCATTGGTAAATCTGCTTCTGGCCATCTGTGGGGAGGAGCGGCTAGGGGTTTGACCAATTATTGACTGAACACATTTCTGGCCAGAGGTCAATCGTGATATTTTATTCATCTCTAAGCATAATTATATTGATTAGTAAGACTGGCCTGTCCACAATTTACTCTGAGCATCCAATCGAAGAAAATTTTATTTTAGGCTATTTCCAGACACATCTGGACTGGTGTATTTTGGACCCGAGGTGATAGAAATGATGAAGTCTTCCATGGATGGCTCTGGGTAAATCTAGTGAGCCAAATAAACCAAGGAGGCCAGGATAGATCCTACTCTTTGTTAATTTAGCTCATTCAGTCTGGCTGGCTGTATAATTAAACATTTAAGATCGCTGTTAGGAATCTGAACAGGTGAATACTACGTGACAGCAGAAGCAACTTGCACTGTTTTTTTTTCTCTTTCTAATTGGAGATTTTATTCAGTAGAAACTTTGACATTATTATAGATTTTGTACCAAAGATCAGTTTGGGATTAAAGTAAAAGTTCATAATTTTATTGCAAACTGAATTTCTGTTGCGAGTCGCTGAATTAAGGGGAAAGATGACACACAGCATTTCTTAAAAGGACACTGCAGCGCCGAGAACACCATCAGCAATATATCCGGAATATTAAAGTCCAGCCCAGTTATAGGGTTATTATCAGCAGAAACAAACCCCAACTGTCAGAACAAACATGGTTCAGTCAGGATGTGATTAACAGCAGCACTAACAGAGATTTCAACACTTGCAGTCACTTGTGAACTCGCTGGTGTGTCAGCAGGTCGGATGACCGAGTGAATCCCTTCCCACACACGGAGCAGGTGAACGGCCTCTTCCCAGTGTGAACTCGCTGGTGTGTCAGCAGGTCGGATGACCGAGTGAATCCCTTCCCACACACGGAGCAGGTGAACGGCCTCTCCCCAGTGTGAACTCGCTGGTGTGTCAGCGGGTCGGATGACCAAGTGAATCTCTTCCCACACACGGAGCAGGTGAACGGCCTCTCCCCAGTGTGAACTCGCTGGTGTGTCAGCAGGTCGGATGACCAAGTGAATCTCTTCCCACACACGGAGCAGGTGAACTGGGTGTGACCTTTCCTAGCTGCTTCTTGAAGTATGAAGATAGAGAAACCAACTTCAGTTTGTATGAAATGAACTTTAGTTGCATAGCAGTGGTCGAAGTGAACAATACAGCAGAGTTTTCATCACCACAAGATAGATTTCACTAGTAGCACATGACTCATTGCAACATTTAGCTGCGACTATGCTTGTCCATGGAAGCCACTGAGTGGTGACCACTACCTCAGGCAGCATAAAGGTCTGTGCGTTTATCCAATTGGCTATTTTCTCTGTATATGACACTTGCAGCCAATCAGAGTGTTTGGTCACACTGATGTAACAAGTAATAATAAGACCAATTTCTCTGGGCAGGTGCTGTTATGGAGCAATGGCAAGGTAGTGTACTGGAAGCCTACCATGCCTGGAATTTGAATTTCCTGTGGCCCCTCACCTGTATGTCTTTAGGTGCGCACAGAAGTGTACTATTAAACAAGGTCAATGAGGAGAGGAAGTTTGAGAGCAATTTGATCCTAAAGGCAGCGGCATTCAAGGGACAGGCAAAGTACATGCCTTGTGCCAGAATTACTTTCATGCAAGTACTTTATACTGTTTATTGAAGCTTAATTTTTATTATGGCAACTGCTTCTCGATAATTGAGAGTGATGTATGCACTTTATCAGCCAGAAGCAAAAATGTGAAGGTCTTTGCTGTTCCTAATTTTTAAAATTCCTACTCACTGTGAATATCTTTGTGCTGCCATGCCTTGGCTGAGATGGCAGTAACACACGAAGGAGGCCTCTGGGCAACTGTGCAGGCTGTCATAGGGAGAGCTGGAGAGAGTGTTGGTAATGCGTTACCAAGCAGTAGGTGGAGGCACAGGGGAAGTAAGTGTGGTGTTGAAGAATGATAGTGGGAATATAACAAGGCTGCTATTTTGACTGTGAGGCCTCTTAGGTGGTATGGGACACTTGGTATGATCTGGGGGTGGTGATAGGGAAATCTGTACTGAGTTACAGGCCAATCGTTAATGGCACAGAAGAGACCCAGATGAATTTCTTTAGCAATTATAACAGGGGCTTGTAGTTGTTGCTCCTCATCTGTTTCCGAATGAACTATCTCGCAAAATCGTAGAATCACAGAATGATACATCTGAGAAGGAGGCCATGGGCCCATCATGCCCGTGCGGGTCTTTGAAAGAGCGATCCAATTAGTCTCTCTGCCCTGCTCTTTCCCCACAGCCCTGCAAATTTTTCCACTTCAAATATTTATGTCCTTCCCTTTTAAGAGTTATTATTGAATCTGCTTCCACCACCCTCTCAGGCAGTGCGTTCCAGGTCATAACAACTCGCTGCGTAAAAAATGTTTCCTCCTGTCGCCTCTGGTTTTTTTTGCTAATTACCTTAAATCTGTGCCTTCTGGTTTCTGACCCTTTTGCCACTGGAAATACTTTCTCTTTACTTACTCTGTCAAAACCCTTCATGATTTTGAACACCTCCATCAAATCGCCTCTGAACCGTCTCTGCTCTAAGAAGAACAACCCCAGCTTCTCCAGTCTCTGCTGAACTGAAGTCCCTCATCCCTGGTGCCATTCTAGTCAATCTCCTCCGCACCCTCTCCATGGCCTTCACATCCTTCCTAAAGTGTGGTGCCCAGAATTGGCCACAATACTTCAGCTGGGGTCTAACCAGTGATTTATAAATGCTTATCATAACTTCCTTGGTTTTGTAATCTATGTCTCTACTTATAAAGCCAAGGATCCTGTATGCTATTTTAACAGCCTTCTCAATGTCCAAAAGATTTGTGTACGTACACCTCTAGGTCTTTTTGTTTCTGCAACCCTTTAAACTGTACCATTTAGTTTATTACCATTTCATTTAATGTCCCACGCCTCATTCTTCCTACCAAAATGAATCACTTCACACTTGGCTGTGTTAAATTTCATCTGCCATTTGTTTGCCCATTTCACCAGTCTCTCTTTGTCCTCTTATGTCCTCCTGTTATTATCCTCTACACTGTTTACTATATTTCCAACTTTCATGTCATCTGCAAACTTTGATATTATGCCCTGTATTCCCAAGTCCAGGTCATTAATATATATCAAAAAGAGCAGTGACCTAGTACCGACCCCTGGGGTCACCACGACACACTTCACTCCATACAATCCTAGAATGGTTACAACACAGCAGGAAGCTAATCAGTCTGTCGAACCCGTGCCGGCTCTCTGCAAGAGCTGCTCAGCCAGTTCCACTGCCCCACCTTTCCCCATAGCCCTGCAAATCTTTTTCTTTCAAGTACTTATACAATTCCCTTTTGAAATTCCAATCTGAAAAACAACTGTTCACCACTATTCTCTGCTTTCTGTCTCTTAGCCAATTATGTATCCATGGAGCCACTGCCCCTTTAATCTCATGGGCTTCAATTTTGCTAACATAATATGGTGGAATTCTGCATTAGGATGGAGAATGAAACAGTTAATTCAGAGACCATGGTCCAGAAGTTAAAGAAGGGTAACTTTGAAGGTATGAGGCGTGAATTGGCTAGGATAGATTGGCGAATGATACTTAAGGGGTTGACTGTGGATGGGCAATGGCAGACATTTAGAGACCGCATGGATGAACTACAAAAATTGTACATTCCTGTCTGGCGTAAAAATAAAAAAGGGAAGGTGGCTCAACCGTGGCTATCAAGGGAAATCAGGGATAGTATTAAAGCCAAGGAAGTGGCATACAAATTGGCCAGAAATAGCAGCGAACCCGGGGACTGGGAGAAATTTAGAACTCAGCAGAGGAGGACAAAGGGTTTGATTAGGGCAGGGAAAATGGAGTACGAGAAGAAGCTTGCAGGGAACATTAAGACGGATTGCAAAAGTTTCTATAGATATGTAAAGAGAAAAAGGTTAGTAAAGACAAACGTAGGTCCCCTGCAGTCAGAATCAGGGGAAGTCATAACGGGGAACAAAGAAATGGCGGACCAATTGAACAAGTACTTTGGTTCGGTATTCACTAAGGAGGACACAAACAACCTTCCGGATATAAAAGGGGTCAGAGGGTCTAGTAAGGAGGAGGAACTGAGGGAAATCCTTATTAGTCGGGAAATTGTGTTGGGGAAATTGATGGGATTGAAGGACGATAAATCCCCAGGGCCTGATGGACTGCATCCCAGAGTACTTAAGGAGGTGGCCTTGGAAATAGCGGATGCATTGACAGTCATTTTCCAACATTCCATTGACTCTGGATCAGTTCCTATGGAGTGGAGGGTAGCCAATGTAACCCCACTTTTTAAAAAAGGAGGGAGAGAGAAAATAGGGAATTATAGACCGGTCAGCCTGACATCGGTAGTGGGTAAAATGATGGAATCAATTATTAAGGATGTCATAGCAGTGCATTTGGAAAGAGGTGACATGATAGGTCCAAGTCAGCATGGATTTGTGAAAGGGAAATCATGCTTGACAAATCTTCTGGAATTTTTTGAGGATGTTTCCAGTAGAGTGGACAAGGGAGAACCAGTTGATGTGGTATATTTGGACTTTCAGAAGGCTTTCGACAAGGTCCCCCACAAGAGATTAATGTGCAAAGTTAAAGCACATGGGATTGGGGGTAGTGTGCTGACATGGATTGAGAATTGGTTGTCAGACAGGAAGCAAAGATTGGAGTAAATGGGTACTTTTCAGAATGGCAGGCAGTGACTAGTAGGCTACTGCAAGGTTCTGTGCTGGGGCCCCAGCTGTTTACACTGTACATTAATGATTTAGATGAGGGGATTAAATGTAGTATCTCCAAATTTGCGGATGACACTAAGTTGGGTGGCAGTGTGAGCTGCGAGGAGGATGCTATGAGGCTGCAGAGTGACTTGGATAGGTTAGGTGAGTGGGCAAATGCATGGCAGATGAAGTATAATGTGGATAAATGTGAGGTTATCCACTTTGGTGGTAAAAACAGAGAGACAGACTATTATCTGAATGGTGACAGATTAGGAAAAGGGGAGGTGCAACGAGACCTGGGTGTCATGGTACATCAGTCATTGAAGGTTGGCATGCAGGTACAGCAGGCGGTTAAGAAAGCAAATGGCATGTTGGCCTTCATAGCGAGGGGATTTGAGTACAGGGGCAGGGAGGTGTTGCTACAGTTGTACAGGGCCTTGGTGAGGCCACACCTGGAGTATTGTGTACAGTTTTGGTCTCCTAACCTGAGGAAGGACATTCTTGCTATTGAGGGAGTGCAGCGAAGGTTCACCAGACTGATTCCCGGGATGGCGGGACTGACCTATCAAGAAAGACTGGATCAACTGGGCTTGTATTCACTGGAGTTCAGAAGAATGAGAGGGGACCTCATAGAAACGTTTAAAATTCTGACGGGGTTAGACAGGTTAGATGCAGGAAGAATGTTCCCAATGTTGGGGAAGTCCAGAACCAGGGGACACAGTCTAAGGATAAGGGGTAAGCCATTTAGGACCGAGATGAGGAGAAACTTCTTCACCCAGAGAGTGGTGAACCTGTGGAATTCTCTGCCACAGAAAATTGTTGAGGCCAATTCACTAAATATATTCAAAAAGGAGTTAGATGTAGTCCTTACTACTAGGGGGATCAAGGGGTATGGCGAGAAAGCAGGAATGGGGTACTGAAGTTGCATGTTCAGCTATGAACTCATTGAATGCCGGTGCAGGCTAGAAGGGCCGAATGGCCTACTCCTGCACCTATTTTCTATGTTTCTATGTTTCTAAGTCTATTATGTGGTATTTTATCAAATGTTTTGTGCAAGTCCATAAACACAACATTTCTGAAATACGGCCTTTGTTAATAAGTGAAAAGACTGAAAGCATTCTGCAAAAGCACTGAAGCACCAAAATCATTTATAATACAAAAAACTAAAAAGACAGATATTTATTGACAATACCAGCCTGTTCCTTAACAGTGATGGCAGCTAAATGACAGCTCTGGAAATATTAGCACCAACTTGTATCTGGGAGCAGTCTGTCCATGGTGCTTGGTGCTGTAGCAGGGAACTGTGTGTATCTGACATTCAATTGCATTTACCGTACATTTCTGTCCCCTCTTCAGGCGCAGTCAAGTGCAGCTATCTAAAAATAACTTGCAGAAAATGTAGGATTTGTGTATTCAGGCAGTGAGGGCAAATGGTTAATGCCAAATTTTCCTATGAATTATGCCTGCTTTCCTATATGCTGCTAAACCCTGGAAAATAGGCCCCAATATGATTTATATGGTACCCCCCCAGGTTCTGAGCCTGATGAGGAGCAGTGCTTTCATTCACTAATCTCTGTTCACAGAGGCAGTTAACACCTTTCATGGGTAGACGTCTCTCATTATTTCATGCAACTTTATCTTTGTAAGAGCTGTGTGAATTTATAACAGACTGGCCAACTGGCATGCCAATTATTAATTTGCATGTGTGAGTATTTGATTCATTACAAGGCAATTAAAGAAACACACTGAAACTTAAATCAGCTAACTATGCCATATTAAGAAAGGGGGCATTTTCCGGCCTTAACTTGGTCACCTTTTTCAAGTTGTGGAACTTTTTGCAAACTTCCCCAATGATCCAATGGTGACTGTAGACCCTAAGTTCACCTTGTGTACTATTGTTTACTTTAGCACTATTGTTGCCAAATTAAGTTAATCTCGGGGTTAAGTCATGGCAGAAGAACTCGGATATGTGTTATGCTCCTCCTGCACTATGTGGGAAGTCAGGCACACTTCCAGTGTCCCTGACGACTACATATGTGGGAAGTGCATCTGCCTGCAGCACCTGACAGACCGTGTTGCGGCACTGGAGCTGTGGGTGGATTTACTCTGGAGCATCCACGATGCTGAGAATGACGTGAACAGCATGTTTAGTGAGTTGGTCTTACCACAGGTAAAGGGTACATAGCCAGATAGGGAATGGGTGACCAACAGGAAGAGCAGTGCAAGGAAGGTAGTGCAGGGGTCCCCTGCAGTCATCCCCCTGCAAAACAGATACACCACTTTGGGTACTGTTGGGGGGGATGACTCATCAGGGGAGAGCTGCAGCAGCCAAGTTCATGGCGCCGTGGGTGGCCTGCTGCACAGGAGGGCAGGAAAAAGAGTGGGAGACCTATAGTGATAGGGGACTCTATTGTAAGGGGAATAGATAGACATTTCTGCAGCAGCAACCGAGACTCCAGGATGGTATGTTGCCTCCTTGGTGCAAGGATCAAGGATGTCTCGGAGCGGGTGCAGGACATTTTGAAAAGGAAGGGTGAACAACCAGTTGTCGTGGTGCATATAGGTACCAACGATATAGGTAAAAAACGGGATGAGGTCCGACAAGACGAATTTAGGGAGCTAGGAGCTAAATTAAAAAGTAGGACCTCAAAAGTAGTAATCTTGGGATTGCTACCAGTGCCACATGCTAGTCAGAGTAGGAATCGCAGGATGGCTCAGATGAATATGTGGCTTGAGGAGTGGTGCAGAAGGGAGGGATTCAAATTCCTGGGATATTGGAACCGGTTCTGGGGGAGGTGGGACCAGTACAAACCGGATGGTCTGCACCTGGGCAGGACCGGAACCAATGTCCTCGGGGAAGTGCTAGCTAGTGCTGTTGGGGAGGAGTGAAACTAATATGGCAGGGGGATGGGAACCTATGCAGGGAGACAGAGGGAAGTAGAATGGGGACAGAAGTAAAAGATAGAAAGAAGAAAAGTAAAAGTGGAGGGCAGAGAAACCGAAGGCAAAAAGCAAAAAGGGCCATATTACAGCAAAATTCTAAAGGGGCAAAGTGCGTTCGAAAGACAAGTCTGAAGGCTCTGTGCCTCAATGCAAGGAGTATTCGGAATAAGGTGGACGAATTAAATGCGCAGATGGCAGTTAACGGTTATGATGTAATTGTAATCACGGAGACAGGCTCCAGGGTGACCAAGGCTGGGAACTCAACATCCAGAGGTATTCAACATTTAGGAAGGATAGACAGAAAGGAAAAGGAGGCGGGGTAGCATTGCTGGTTAAAGAGGAAATTAATGCAATAGTAAGGAAGGACATTAGCTTGGATGATGTGGAATTGGTATGGATGGAGCTACGGAATACCAAAGGGCAGAAAACGCTAGTGGGAGTTGTGTACAGACCATCAAACAGTAGTAGCGAGATTGGGGACAGCATCAAACAAGAAATGAAAATGCATGCAATAATGGTACAGTATTTATCATGGGTGACTTTAATCTACATATTGATTGGGCTAACCAAACTGGTAGCAATGTGGTGGAGGAGGATTTCCTGGAGTGTATTAGGGATGGTTTTCTAGACCAATATGTCGAGGAACCAACTAGAGAGCTGGCCATCCTAGACTGGGTGATGTGTAATGAGAGAGGACTAAAAGGACGGTTGTGCGAGGCCCCTTGGGGAAAAGTGACTATAATATGGTAGAATTCTTAATTAAGATGGAGAGTGACACAGTTAATTCAGAAACTAGGGTCCTGAACCTAAGGAAAGGTAACTTCGATGGTATGAGGCGTGAATTGGCTACAATTGACTGGCAAATGATACTTAAAGGGTTGACGGTGGATAGGCAATGGCAAACATTTAAAGATCACATGGATCAATGCCAACAATTGTACATCCCTGTCTGGAGTAAAAATAAAACGGGGAAGGTGGCTCAACCGTGGCTGACAAGGGAAATTAAGGATAGTGTTAAATCCAAGGAAGAGACATATAAATTGGCCAGAAAAAGCAGCAAACCTGAGGACTGGGAGAAATTTAGAATTCAGCAGAGGGGGACAAAGGGTTTAATTAAGAGGGGGAAAATAGAGTACGAGAGGAAGCTTGCCGGGAACATAAAAACTGACTGCAAAAACTTCTATAGATATGTGAAGAGAAAAAGATTAGTGAAGACAAACGTAGGTCCCTTGGATTCAGGTGAATTTATAATGGGGAACAAAGAAATGGCAGACTAATTAAACAAATACTTTGGTTCTGTATTCACAAAGGAAGACACAAATAACCTTCAGGAAGTACTAGGGGACCGAGGGTCTAGTGAGAAGGAAGAACTGAAGGATATCCTTATTAGGCGGGAAATTGTGTTAGGGAAATTGATGGGATTGAAGGCCGATAAATCCCTGGGGCCTGATAGTCTGCATCCCAGAGTACTTAAGGAAGTAGCCCTAGAAATAGTGGATGTATTGGTGATCATTTTCCAACAGTCTATCAACTCTGAATCAGTTCCTATGGACTGGAGGTTAGCTAATGTAACACCACTTTTTAAAAAGGGAGGGAGAAAGAAAGCGGGTAATTATAGATCAGTTAGCTTGACATCAGTAGTGGGGAAAATGTTGCAATCAATTATTAAGGATGAAATAGCAGCGCACTTGGAAAGCAGTGACAGGATAGGTCCAAGTCAGCATGGATTTGTGAAAGGGAAATCATGCTCGACAAATCTTCTCGAATTTTTTGAGGATGTAACTAGTAGAGTGGACAAGGGAGAACCAGTGAATGTGGTGTATTTGGACTTTTAAAAGGCTTTCAACAAGGTCCCACACAAGAGATTGGTGTGCAAAATCAAAGCACATGGTATTGGGGGTAATGTACTGATGTGGATAGAGAACTGGTTGGCAGACAGGAAGCAGAGAGTCGGGATAAACGGGTCCTTTTCAGAATGGCAGACAGTGACTAGTGGAGTGCAGCAGGGTTCAGTGCTGGGACCCCAGCTCTTTACAATATACATTAACGATTTAGATGAAGAAATTGAGTGTAATATCTCTAAGTTTGCAGGTGACACTAAACTGGCTGGCAGTGTGAGCTGTGAGGAGGACGCTAAGAGGCTGCAGGGTGACTTGGACAGGTTAGGTGCGTGGGCAAATGCATGGCAGATGCAGTATAATGTGGATAAATGTGAGGTTATCCACTTTGCGGGCAAAAACACAAAGGCAGAATATTATCTGAATGGCAGCAGATTGGGAAAAGGGGAGGTGCAACGAGACCTGCGGGTCATGGTTCATCAGTCATTGAAAGTTGGCATGCAGGTACAGCAGGCAATGAAGAAGGCAAATGGTATGTTGGCCTTCATAGCTAGGGGATTTGAGTATAGGAGCAGGGAGGTCTTACTGCAGTTGTACAGGGCCTTGGTGAGGCCTCATCTGGAATATTGTGTTCAGTTTTGGTCTCCTAATCTGAGGAAGGACGTTCTTGCTATTGAAGGAGTGCAGCGAAGTTTCACCAGACTGATTCCTGGGATGGCTGGACTGACATATGAGGAGAGACTGGATCAACTGGGTCTTTATACACTGGAGTGTAGAAGGAATAGAGGGGATCTCACAGAAACATATAAGATTCTGATGGGACTGGGCAAGTTAGATGTGGGAAGAATGTTCCCGATGTTGGGGAAGTCCAGAACCAGGGGTCACAGTCTTAGGATAAGGGGTAGGCCATTTAGGACTGAGATGAGGAGAAACTTCTTCACTCAGAGAGTTGTTAACCTGTGGAATTCCCTGCCGCAGAGAGTTGTTGATACCAGTTCATTGGATATATTCAAGAGGGAGTTAGATATGGCCCTTATTGCTAAGAGGATGAGGGGTATGGAGAGAAAGCAGAAAAGGGGTACTGAGGGAATGATCAGCCATGAACTTATTGAATGGTGGTGCAGGCTCGAAGGGCCGAATGGCCTACTCCTGCACCTATTGTCTATGTTTCTATGTTTCTATGTTTGCCAGGTGCATTGGGTCATCATGGACAGTCCCCAGATCATAAAGTGCAGCATGTGTTTCCCATACATTATCTATGAGGGTATTCAGGCACAGGTCAATGAACGTTACTTTAAGGAAGACATTCCTTTCAGAACCCGTGCCCTCCACTGCTGGGCAAATGAATGATTCACCATGTGAACCAAGTAAATGACAATTCATGTGTTGAACAAATGTAAACCCAGCTTTATTGCAGGCGGATCCTTGACGGCCTGTGCTCTTCTAACAGAGTCAGATATCACGGAGACCACCTTGGCAAAATGGCCCACAATCACCATTTTAAACTGGTCTGTTAACTTCCACAGGATCTGTCTATTTCTGAAAAGAGAAAACTATACCTCTTGGTATTAATAAGTGTTATTTTTTATGGAAGTAATATTTCAATTTTCTCCCAGATTCAAGTGCTGAAGATGAATGGTTCATCCTCCACATCTTCCTACTGGCAAGTGAGTGCCAATGATTCGACTGGGAACCCTCCCTGTAGACCTGAGGAGCTCGGTATTTTCATTCCCATTTTTCTAAGTTTGGTTTTTTCAGTGGGTTTCATTTTGAACAGCATCAGCCTGTGGATCTTCTGGTTTTGCATCAAGAAATGGAGTGCTGGAATGATTCTGCAGTTCAATCTGGCTTTAACAGATGCCATTATAACTCCTGCTGCACCATTTATGATCGCCTACTTCTCACTGTCGCACTGGCCCTTTGGGCAATTTCTCTGTCAGCTGAAGGTCTTCTTATTGAGCACCAACATGTACGGCAGTATTTACTTTCTCACCCTAATTAGCATACACCGGTATATCGCCGTTGTGCACTGTACAAAGAAGACCATCTTTAAGGAGGAGACGTTTGTCAAGCTCCTTTGTGTGGGAGTCTGGGTTTTTCTGTTTGCCCAAGGAATTCCATTCTTTTTTGTCCTCAAGACCAGCGAAATGAACAATTCCACCCAGTGTTTGAACATACATCAGGATGAGATGATGGTTTTGTATTTTGTGTGGAACACAACTATTTTATTCACTGGCTACCTTATTCCATTTGTTGTCTCCATTGTTTGCTATAGCTTACTTGGCAGCTTCATTGTTCAACTGAACCCCAATCAACTTAAGAGTAAATATATGAAGATGAAGTCCATGCAAATGATTGTGGTGTCCCTGATGATTTTTATAATCTGCTTCCTGCCTGTACATGTGTCCCGAACAGTTGGAATTACAATTAAGCTCTTTCACCCTGATCAGTGTCAATTATTGAATATCATCGAGCTTGTCTATTACAAGTGTTTGGCGCTGTCGAGCTCAAATTGTTGCCTAGACCCCTTATTGTATTTTTTTGCTTCTAAAAAATTCAAGGAGTCGTTCAGCAGTGTTGTGCGTTCTGTAAGATGCTAGAACAAGAAGTGCAAATGAGTATTTCCTTTTCTTGTCAGACTTGCATGCTGCCCCAATCACTTGTCTTTGATGAAAGGTTGTGGACATGAAACGTTAACTCTGTTTCACTCCCCACAGATGCTGCCTGACCTGCCGAGTATTCCCAGCATTTTCTGTTTTTATTTTAGATTTCCAGCATCTGCGGTATTTTGCTTTTGTACTTGTTTTCCTAATTGTCCTTGGGTTAAATAAAACATAATTATGTATTTTATACGATTCAAAATATTGCTATTTTATAACAATAATTATAATTTATGCAGATCATTCTACTTTTAAAATCAGTATCAATATAAAATAGAGGAGAATCCAATATCTGTGGAGGATACTGAGTTTGGCAGTGTAGTGTCATTTTTTTAAAATTCGTTCTGGGATGTGGGCGTCGCTGGCAAGGCCTGTATTTATTGCCCATCCCTAATTGCCCTCGAGAAGGTGGTGGTGAGCTGCCTTCTTGAACCGCTGCAGTCCATGTGGAAGGTGCTCCCACAGTGCTGTTAGGGAGGGAGTTCCAAGATTTTGACCCAGCGACGATGAAGGAACGGCCGATATATTTCCAAGTCAGGATGGTGTGTAACTTGGAGGGGAACGTGGAGGTGGTGGTGTTCTCATGCACCCGCTGCCCTTGTCCTGCTAGGTGGTAGAGGTTGCAGGTTTGGGAGGTACTGCCGAAGAAGCCTTGGCGAATTTAAACTGCATTTTCTCCTAATCCAACAGGTCAGTGCCATGTTTGCAAATTGCAGAGGTGAAAAGAAAAAAGTATATGGAAGGAAGAAGTGGCGTTTAAAAAAGAATTGTCATTCATCATCATAGGCAGTCCTTTGGAATCGAGGAAGGCTTGCTTCCACTCCCGAAGTGAGCTCTTTGGTGGCTGAATAGTCCACAGACTCTGTCACAGGTGGGACATACAGTGGAGGGGGTGGGTGGGACTGGCTTGCCGCATGCTCTTTCTGCTGCCTGCGTTTGATTTCTGCATGCTCTCGGCAACGAGACTCGAGGTGCTCAGCGCCCTCTCGGATGCACTTCCTCCACTTAGGGCGGTCTTTGGCCAGGGACTCCCAGGTGTCGGTGGGGATGTTGCACTTTATCAGGGAGGCTTTGAGGGTGTCCTTGTAATGTTTTCTCTGCCCACCTTTGGCTCATTTGCTATGAAGGAGTTCCGAGTAGAGCTTTGGGAGTTTCGTGTGTGGCATGCGAACAATGTGGCCTGCCCAGCGGAGCTGATCGAGTGTGGTCAGTGCTTCAATGCTGGGGATGTTGGCCTGGATGAGGACGCTGATGTTGGTGCGCCTGTCCTCCCAGGGGATTTGTAGGATCTTGCGGAAACATCGTTGGTGATATTTCTCCAGCGAATAGAAACAGAAGTTGCTGAAAATATATAGCAGCTTATCGGCATCTAAAATTCAGTTAGAAACGTTTTGTCAGCATTGTTCTGATGGTGGGTCTACACGTGTGACATTATCTGTTTTCAGATTCCAATGAATCTGCTGTGTATTTCTGCCATTTTGTGCCTTTGTTTCAGATTTGTAGTTTTTACTCCAATTTCTCTTCCTTGCCACAAGGGGAAGCTCGTCACTTGTGAAGCACTGTGTCTGAGGACGTGCAATACTCACCCACTCCCATCTGTGCTGCATGGACTAAACAACATTCCTGAGAGACTAAAAGCCATGATGGGACCAGCCCCCTATTTCCTGTGCCTTAGTGATTGAAAAATTGTGAGAATGATATTGCAAAGAGGAAATGGCTGGAGTGGCTGTAATGTCAACACATGGAGAGATCAGAAATAGCCAGGACAATTTAGGTAGTTCTCATTCAAATTCAGTGTTTAAATAGAGAAAGCATATGTCACAATTCTCAGTGCTAAAAGAGTCTGATGACACTCCTGTGAAGCATCTTGGGATCTTTCACTATGTTAAAGGCACTATATAAATGCAAGTTGTTTACTTTGTGTTTATAGACAAACAATTTGCATACAGAACGCAGAATAGTTTTTTTAAAATACCCATATTTACCATATAAAGAGCTCATGAAGATTGAGACCATTTGGTCAGCTGCCTCTGCCTCTTCCTTTCCTTCCCCTAACCCACCGGGGAAACTTCCTCTGAGGCTCCCACCTGCCCTAGCCCTGACCTCACATCTTTCTCCAGTTTCTCTCCGATCTCCCCTCGTGACCTCTCCACAATCATCTTATCCATGAGACCCACTTCCTGCTCCCTTGATCCTATTCCCATCAAACTGCTGACCACCCAACTTATTTTTCTGGCTCCCATGTTAGCTGACCTTGTTAACTGTTCTCTCTCCTCAGGTACCCTCTTCGTCATATCTGCCATCATTGCTCCTCCTCAAAAAACCCACCCTTGACCCCACTGTGCTTGCTAGCTACCACCCCATCTCCAAACTCCCTTTCCTCTCCAAAGTTCTTGAACGTGTTGTTGCCTCTCAAATCCCGGAACTCCATGTTTGAATCCCTTCAATCTGGTTATGGTCTCTACCATGGTACCGAAACGGCTCTCACCAAAGTCACAAATAACATCCTTTGTGACTGTGACAAAGGTAACCTATCCCTCCTCATTCTCCTGGACCTGTCTGCAGCCTTTGACACGGTTGACCACTCCATCCTCCTCCAATGCCTCTCCACCATCGTACAGCTGGGTGGGACTGCACTCGCCTGGTTCCATTCTTATCTATCTAATCATAGCCAGAGAATCACCTGCAATGGCTTCTCTTCCTGCCCCTCATCGTTACCTCTGGTGTCCCCCAAGGATCTGATCTTGGCCAACTCCTATTTCTCAACTACATGCTGCCCCTCGGTGACATCATCTGAAAACACAGCGTCAATTTCCACATGTTTGCTGATGACACCCAGCTCTACCTCTCCACCACTTCTCTCCACCCCACCATGGTCTCTAAATTGTCAGATTGCTTGTCCGACATCCAGTACTGGATGAGCAGAAATGTTTCCAACTCTATATTGGGAAGACCGAAGCCATTGTCTTTGGTCCCCGCCACAAACTGAGTTCCCTAGCCACTGACTCCATCCCTCTCCCTTGGGATGTATGTAACCATCTTGCAATGTTAATTGTCATGTAACTGTAACCTTCATGCAACTCCTGTACACTGTACTTATACCCTAGAAATGCACACCCTGACCACAGGGGGTGAACTTGCGGGAGACACTCCTCACCTGGGTTTCCAGGTATAAAAGGGGAGGTCCCACCCAGGGTCAGCACTCCTTGGTCCTGGGAATAAAGGTTAAGGTCACAGAGTGACTGTGTCTGCAGTACATGCCTCGTGTGATATTGTAGTAAGGTGCAGGGACACCACATTTGGCGACTAGAAACGGGAATCACCGAACCACGAGGATGGCCATCGGTGGCACAGAGGAACGTTACTGTGTGGGTGAGGACTGGGACGACTTCGTGGAAAGACTCCAGCAGAGCTTTGTCACGAAGGACTGGCTGGGAGCGACAGTGGCTGACAAGCGGAGGGCGCATCTACTAACCAGCTGTGGACCACAGACATATACGCTGATGAAAGACTTGCTCGCACCCCAAAAGCCAGCGGACAAGTCCTTTGAAGAGCTCAGCCAGCTGATCAGTGAGCATCTCAAGCCGGCGAGTAGCATACACATGGCCCGGCACCGGTTCTGCACACACCGGCGTCGGGAGGGACAAAACGTCTCGGACTTCGTTGCGGACCTGCGGCGCTTGGCCAGTCTCTGTAAGTTCACAGACGCCTGCAGGAGGGAGATGTTAAGGGATTTTTTCATCGAGGGCATTAATCATGCCGGGATTTTCAAGAATCTCATAAAGACCAAGGACTTGACTTTAGAAGGGGCGGCGTTGATAGCTCAGACCTTTATGGCAGGGGAAGAGGAGACCAAGCCAATTTACGCGCTCATCCCAGTGCTGGGCAGTGCAAACTTGGTAGTAACACATAATGGATCACAGAACCAGGTGCCACTCTGGATTGTCCCGGGAAATGGCCCCACGCTCTTGTGGAGGAGTTGGCTAGCTGAGATGAATTGGAAATGGGAGGATGTACACGCCATTTCATCCGTGGAGCGAAGTTCATGCTCACAGGTCCTATAGAAATTCGGGTCACTGTTTCAACCCGGTGTCGGAACGTTCAAGGGCACTAAAGTAGTGATACGCATCACTCCGGACGCCAGACCAGTGCACCACAAAGCCAGAGCGGTGCCGTATGTGATGCGTAAAAAAATTGAAAGTGAATTGGACAGGCTGCTCAGAGAGGGCATAATTTCGGCCATTGAATTCAGTGACTGGGCAAGTCCCATCGTTCCTGTCCTTAAAGCAGATGACTCGGTCAGGATTTGTGGTGACTACAAAGCCACCATCAACCGAGTGTCGCTGTAAGACCAATACCTGCTCCCGAGAGCGGAGGACCTTTTTGCCTCACTGGCAGGTGCAAGCTGTTCATGAAGTTGGACCTCACTTCGGCCTACATGACTCAGGAACTGGCTGAAGAATCCAAGTTTCTGACCACCATCACGATGCACAAGGGATTATTTATCTACAACAGGTGTCCGTTTGGCATTCGTTCAGCTGCAGCTATCTTTCAGAGAAACATGGAAAGCTTACTCAAATCCATTCCTGGAACAATCGTATTCCAAGATGACATTCTTATAATGGGCCGAGACACCGAGGAACACCTCCACAACCTGGAAGAGGTGCTACGCCGACTGGACCGGGTAGGCTTGCAGCTGAATAAGGCCAAGTGTGTGTTTTTGGCCCCAGAAGTTGAGTTTTTGGGCAGGAGGGTTGCCGCAGACGGGATCCGGCCCACTGAATCAAAAACGGAGGCGATCCGCCGGGCGCCCAGACCCAGCAACACGTCGGAGTTGTGATCATTCCTGGGACTTTTGAACTATTTCGGGAACTTTCTGCCGAACTTAAGCACATTGTTGGAGCTGTTACACATGCTCCTGCGTAAAGGTTGTGAATGGCTTTGGGGGGACAGTCAAGAACGGGCTTTCAATAAGGCGAGGAACCTGCTGTGTTCTAACAAACTGTTGGCTTTGTATGACCCCTGTAAAAAACTGGTTTTAACGTGCGATGCATCGTCCTACGGGGTTGGGTGTGTGTTGCAGCAGGGTAATGATGACGGTCGACTCCAACTGGTGGCCTATGCCTCCAGGTCACTCTCCCAGGCGGAGCGTGGATATGGCATGGTCGAGAAGGAAGCACTCACGTGTGCTTACGGTGTGAAAAAGATGCACCAGTACCTTTTTGGTAGACAGTTCAAGCTAGAGACGGACCGCAAGCCGTTAACATCCCTGTTGTCCGACAGCAAGGCTGTCAATGCCAATGCGTCAGCTCGCATACAGCGATCGACCCTCATGCTGGCTGTGTATGACAACACCATACGGCACTGGCCAGGCACCTTAAATTGCGCTGACGTGCACAGCAGGCTCCCACTGACCACCACCGAGGGGGCGTCAGAGCAGAGCGCTGAGATGGTCATGGCCGTTGAGGCCTTTGACACCGCAGGTTCCCCCATCACAACCCGCCAGATCAAACTCTGGACCAACAGGGACCTCCTCCTATCCATGATAAAAAAATGTGTCCTGACTGGGGATTGGGCACCCGCGCACAGGGGGCGCCCCGAGGAAGTCAGACCGTTTCAGAGACGGATGGCTGAGTTCTCCAACCAAGCCGACTGCCTGCTATGGGGCAACCGGGTAGTCATGCCCCAGAAAGGAAGGGAAGCGTTCATCAGGGAACACCACAGTGAGCACCCTGGCATCATGTTAATGAAGGCCATTGCCCGGTCACATGTATGGTGGCCGGGGATTGACTCAGATCTGGAACACTGGGTTCGCAGGTGCACGACGTGTGCCCAGCTGGGCAATGCCCCCAGGGAGGCCCCACTCAGCCCATGGCCCTGGCCCACCAGGCCATGGTCACGTATTCACGTAGACTATGCGGGCCCGTTCATGGGAAAAATGTTCCTGATCGTTGTCGATGCATACTCGAAATGGATCGAGTGCATCATATTAAACTCGTGCACGACAACCATCACTGTGGAGAGTCTGTGTACGATTTTCGTGACCCATGGCTTGACGGACATCCTGGTCAGCAACAATGGCCCGTGTTTCACCAGCCATGAATTCCAGGAGTTTATGTCGGGCAATGGTATCAAACACGTCCGGACAGCGGCGTTCAAGCCAGCTTCCAATGGCCAGGCGGAACGTGTGGTCCAAGTCATAAAACAGGGCAACCAAGGACGCTCCCTTCAGTACTGCCTATCGCGCCTCCTGCTGGCCTACAGGTCCTGCCCGCACTCGCTCACAGGAGTTCCGCCTCATGAAATGCACGCACACGGCTGTCTCTCATTCACCCAGCCCTGGCAGACATTGTTGAGGGCAAGCGCCAGTCCCAAACTCAGTTCCATGATCGAGACTCAAGGGGGAGGTGTATAGAAATGGATGACCCGGTATTTGTTCTTAACCATGCTTTGGGACCCAATTGGCTTGAGGGCACCGTAATTGGCAAAGAAGGAAATAGAGTCATGGTGGTCCGACTAAACAATGGGCAGATATGTCGCAAACACTTGGACCAAGTAAAGAAAAGGTTCAGCATAGACACAGAGGAACCTGAAGAAGAGCATTAGATGTCACCCGCTCCACTGCCAGTGGACGAGCAACAAGGACAGTCCACAGCATGCACAGTCCCTGCGGCCAGCCCGGACAGGCCGGAATCACTTCAAGTGACAGAGATGCGTGCCGAGGCTCAGCCACCAGAGCTCCAACTGTGGCGCTCCACGAGAGAGCGTCGACCACCTGAAAGACTTAACCTTTGAGGCAAAAAGACTTAAGGGGGGAGGTGATGTCATGTATGTAACCATCTCGCAATGGTAATCGTCATGTAACTGTAACCTTCATGCAACTCCTGTACACTGTACTTATACCCTAGAAATGCACACCCTGACCACAGGGGGTGAACTTGCAGGAGACACTCCTCACCTGGGTTTCCAGGTATAAAAGGGGAGGTCCCACCCAGGGTCAGCACTCCTTGGTCCTGGGAATAAAGGTTAGGTCACAGAGTGACCGTGTCTGATATATCTATGCCTCGTGTGAATTTGCAGTAAGGTGCAGGGACACTACATCCCTAACATCGATCTGAGGCTAAACCAAACTGTTCGCAACCTAGATATCATATTTGACTCTGAAATGAGCTTCTGGCCATAACTAAAACCGCCTTTTTCCACCTCTGTAACATTGCCCACCTCCGCCCCTGCCTCAACTCTTCCGCTGCTGAAACCCTCATCCATGCCTTTGTTACCTCTAGACTTGACTACCCCAATGCACTTCTGGCCGGCCTGTCACATTCTACACTATGTAAATTAGAGATCATCCAAAACTCGGCTTCCCCGTGTCCTAACCCGCACCAAGTCCTGCTCACCCATCACCCCCTGTGCTCACTGCCTGAGTCCTAACTCGTACCAAGTCCCGCTCACCCATTACCCTCTGTGCTCGCTGACCCGTGTCCTAACTCGCACCAAGTCCTGCTCACCCATCACCCCTGTGCTCACTGACCTACATTGGCTCCCAGTTAAACAAAGCCTCGATTTCAAAATTCTCATGCTTGTTTACAAATCCCTCCATGGCCCTCGCCCCTCCCTACCTCTGTAATCTTCTTCAGCCCCACAACCCCCTGAGATGTCTGCGCTCCTCCTGAGCATCCCTGATTATAATCACTCCACCGTCGGTGGCCGTGCCTTCAGCTGCCTGGGCCCTAAGCTCTGGAACTCCCTCCCTAAACCTCTCCGCCTCTCTACCTCCCTTTCCTCCTTTAAGACGCTCCTTAAAACCTACCTCTTTGACCCAGCTTTAGGTCATCTGCCCTAATTTCTTCCTATGTGGCTTGGTGTCAAATTTATCTGTTTTGTCTTGTAACGCTGCTGTGAGGCACCTCGGGATGTTTTACCATGTTAAAGGCGCTATATAAATTCAAGTTGTTCTAAATGGTGAATAGTTTACATTGAATGGAATGACTTTGGATGCCAGTTGTATTCTCTACTATTTTCCAAATATACACAGTATTTGTTAAAAAAGATTTTTGCCCTTGGTGCTTAAATGTACAAACTGCAAAATATTTGCAATAAAAATTACAGCTTTCCAATTATTGCTGCTTCCAAAATGTTACTGGAAGATCTGAAATGAAAGATATTGGCAAGACACCCAAAACCACTCCTGAACAGTTGATATGTCGGACAGTCACACCCAACTATTCCGAAGATGAAATGACTGAGCCGGCAAATTCACCGGCTAACTGTTCAGTCAACAGCCACCCTCGGCCTCCCACATGCCCATCAATCTCCAACTATACCAAGGGGAAATTATCCGAATGGATGAGAAGTCATGGCACATGTGTCTCACAGTTATTGCTGTCCGCTCCTGCAATCTCTGTGTGCTGCGAATGCTGAAGATGAAGGTTAACCCTTTGTGTCGACAGGACCGGATTCATCATCATCATCATAGGCAGTCCCTCGAAATCGAGGAAAACTTGCTTCCACTCTAAAAGTGAGTTCTCAGGTGACTGTACGGCAAATACAGGAATTACAGTCTCTGTCAGAGGTGGGACAGACAGTGGTTGAAGGAAAGGGTGGCTGGGACTGGTTTGCCGCACACTCCTTCCGCTGTCTGCGCTTGATTTCTGCATGCTCTCGGCGATAAGACTCGAGGTGCTCAGCGCCCTCCCGGATGCTCTTCCTCCACTTAGGGCAGTCTTGGGCCAGGGGCTCCCAGGTGTCGGTGGGGATGTTGCACTTTATCAGGGAGGCTTTGAGGGTGTCCTTGAAACGTTTCTTCTGCCCACCTGGGGCTCGCTTGCCATGTAGGAGTTCAGAATAGAGTGCTTGCTTTGGGAGTCTTGTGTCGGGCATGCAGACAATGTGGCCCGCCCAACGGAGTTTGTGTAGTGTGGTCAGTACTTTGATGCTGGGGATGTTGGCCTGATTGAGAACACTGACGTTGGTTCGTCTGTCCTCCCAGGGGATTTGCAGGATCTTGCGGAGGCAGCACTGCTGGTACTTCTCCAGCGCTTTGACATGTCTGCTGTATATAGTCCACGTCTCTGAGCCATATAGGAGGGCAGGTATCATTACTGCCCTGTAGACCATAAGTTTGGTGCCAGATTTGAGGTCCTGGTCTTCAAACACTCTGTTCCTCAGGTGACAGAAGGCTACACTGACACACTGGAGGTGGTGTTGGATTAGGTTCTGATGGGCCTAATAGAATCATAGACGTTTACAGCACGGAAGGAGGCCATTTTGGCCCATCGTGTCCATGCCGACCAACAAGAGGCTATTCAGCCCAATCCCACTTTCCAGCTCTAGGTCCGTAGCCCTGTAGCTTACGGCACTTCAGGTGCATATCCAAGTACTTTTAAAATATGGTGAGGGTTTCTGCCTCTACCACCCTTTCAGGCAGTGAGTTCCAGACCCCCACCACCCTCTGGGTGAAGAAATTTCCCCTCAAATCCCCTCTAAACCTTCTACCAATTACTTTAAATTTATTCCCCCTGGTTGTTGGCCCCTCTGCTAAGGGAAATAGGCCCTTTCTATCCACTATATCTATGCCCCTCATAATTTTATACACCTCAGTGAGGTCTCCCCTCAGCCTCCTCTGTTCCAATGAAAACAAACCCAGCCTATCTAATCTGTCCTCATAGCTTAGATTCTCCACTCCCGGCAACATCCTGGTAAATCTCCTCTGCACCCTCTCCAGTGCAATTACATCCTTCCTGTAATGTGGTGACCAGAACTGCACATAATACTCCAGCTGTGGCCTAACTAGTGTTTCATACAGTTCAAACATAACCCCCCTGCTCTTATATTCTATGCCTCGGCTAATAAAGGCAAGCATTTCATATGTCTTCTTAACCACCTTATCTACCTGACCTGCTACTTTCAGGGATCTGTGGACCTGCACTCCAAGGTCCCTCTGTTCGCCTACACTTCTCAGTGTCCTACCATTTAATGTGTATTCCCTTTCCTTGTCAGCCCTCCCTAAATGCATTACCTCACATTTCTCTGGATTAAATTCCATTTGCCACTGTTCTGCCCACCTGGCCAGTTCATTGATATCTTCCTGCAGTCTACAGCTTTCTTCTTCATTATCAACCACACAACCAATTTTAGTGTCATCTGCAAACTTCTTAATCATACCTCCTACATTCAAGTCTAGATCATTAATGTATACAACAAAAAGCAAGGGACCTAGTACTGAGCCCTGCAGAACCTCACTGGATACAGCCTTCCAGTCACAAAAACATCCATCAACCATTACCCTCTGCTTCCTGCCTCTAAGCCAATTTTGGATCCAACTTACCACTTTGCCCTGGATCACATGGGCTTTTACTTTTCTGACCAGTCTGCCATGTGGGACCTTATCAAAAGCTTTTCTAAAATCCATATACACTACATCATACGCTTTGCCCTCATTGACCCTCCTGGTTGCCTCCTTGAAAAATTCAAACAGGTTCGTCAGACACAACCTTCCCTTAACAAATCCGTGCTGACTGTCCTTGATTAATCCGTGTCTTTCTAAGTAAAGATTTATCCTGTCCTTCAGGATTTTTTCCAATAATTTTCCCACTACTGAGGTTAGGCTGACTGGCCTGTAATTACGCGGTCTATCCCTTTCTCCCTTCTTAAAGAAAGGTACCACATTAGCAGTCCTCCAGTCCTGTGGCACCACACCTGAAGCCAGAGAGGATTGGAAAATGATTGTCAAAGCCTCTGCTATTTCCTCTTTTGCTTCGGGGCAAACTGATCCAAATGGGCCTTTAGTTCTGTTTCTTCATGTTCTTTACATTACGTATATGATTCTGATTCTGAGTATGAAAACATAGGCCAGTATATTCAACAATGAAAGCATATATTCTGTATCAAATAGGTATATATTCTGGTTCTGGTAACATTGCAATACTAGATTTCTATACATATATGCAAATTTCTATCAATAACGAGAAATAAAACAGGCTAGTCCATATTCTGTTCTGTATATAGGTACATTAGTGTATATAGGTACTTCTGTATATAGATAGAACCAAGTGCATCTATTTTCCCCAGTCTTGTTTTTTCCTCTCTCATTGTCGATTCTATTCAGCTTATTTGGGAGGCCTTATATTTTTTTCCTACATTTATTTGGTGGGCCTGGGGCTGAAGCCCCCTTCGCCCCGCAGTTAATCCGCCCCGTGGTTAATCCGCCCCGGGGTTAATCTGCCCCGGGGTAAAACCGTCCCGTGGTTAATCCGCCCCGGGGTTAATCTGCCCCGGGGTAAAACCGTCCCGTGGTTAATCCGCCCCGGGGTTAATCTGCCCCGGGGTAAAACCGTCCCGCGGTTAATCCGCCCCGTGGTTAATCTGCCCCGGGGTAAAACCGTCCCGTGGTTAATCCACCCCGTGGTTAATCCCCCCGGGGTTAATTACCCCCG
The DNA here is from genome assembly GCF_044704955.1 of Pristiophorus japonicus. Taxonomy (NCBI): domain Eukaryota; kingdom Metazoa; phylum Chordata; class Chondrichthyes; family Pristiophoridae; genus Pristiophorus; species Pristiophorus japonicus. Next base: position 39,944,788 of record NC_091996.1, read on the forward strand.
TGGTTAATCCCCCTGGGGTTAATCCCCCCGTGGTTAATCCCCCTGGGGTTAATCCCCCCATGGTTAATCCACCCCGTGGTTAATCCCCCCGGGGTTAATTCCCCCTGTGGTTAATCCCCCCGGGGTTAATCCCCCCGGGGTTAATTCGCCCTGTGTTTAATCTGCCCCGTGGTTAATCCGCCCCGTGGTTATTCCCCCAGTGGTTAATCCCCTCGGGATGAATCCCCCTGTGGTTATTTCCCCCGTGTTTAATCCGCCCGTGGTTAATCCCCCCGTGGTCAATCCGCCCGTGGTTTATCCCCCGGGGTTAATCCCCCCGTGGTTAATCCCCCCTGCGGTTAATTCCTGTGGTTAATCCCCCCACGGTTAATCCCCGGGGTTAATCCCCCCGGGGTTAATCCACCTCTGGGTATTGAGTAGCTCTCGTTCCACGGCGTTGGGCTTCACTGTGACTGGTTGAAGGAGCTCCGCAATGGTGATGACTGGTTGACTGATGCCAGAAATCATGTTTCGAATGGCAGCAGCAGGACCAAGCTCAGTGCTGCTGAACAGCAATGGCTCATTTTTTTTTAGCCAATTTGTACATCTCCTCCTGGGTTGGATTGGGAAAGTCTGGGAAGTTAAATCAGAATATACAGTAAATGATGGGAAGATTGAGGCCTGTCCAAGAAACACTTTTCCTATAATAGTCATGCCTTTTATAATTCAATATTACCCTGATTTTACAGAATATAAAAATAGAACTTCCTCCCCCTCCCCTCCCCTATGCATTTTGCTAATAAGAAGTCCTTGGGTTTTGACCACAAGGAATAACGCAAATTCATTGCACTTGAAAATATCTCATTTTGTGAAGCTCTTTGAAATGTTAATGTGTAACTACAAATATCATTTTTGAATAATGGCTGTAATTAAATAAGCAGTAAAATAAATTAACAAACTAAAAGCCATCATTCAAATGGTTCTCCTTGACTGTACCTAATCCAAACTGCATTATCTAAGTTGTTGCTGCCTGCTCCATTCATCTGTCCAGCAAACATCTGTCATACTTCAACAATTCAGTTAACAGTGTCAAAAGTAAATAGAAAATAGAAACAAATGCTCATTTTATGTTGTTTTTTGAATGGGAACTGAGAATTTAAGCATCTACCCAGTGACTTCCCTCACAGCAGCAGTTCACTTTCAACTGACTTTAGGATTTACAGCAATTCGAACAGGTGAGAAACCGTTGTTGGGGCATTTTAATGTTGGTGATTTGAACTTCTCTATCAATATGCATCATCATCATCATCATCATCATAGGCAGTCCCTCGGAATAGAGGAAGACTTGCAGCCACTCTTAAAATGAGTCCTTAGGTGGCTGAACAGTCCAATACGAGAGCCACAGGTGGGACAGATAGTCGTTAGGGGAAAGGGTGGCTGGGACAGGTTTTGACACACGCTCCTTCCGCTGCCTGCGCTTGATTTCTGCATGCTCTCAGCGACGAGACTCGAGGTGCTCAGTGCCCTCCCGGATGCACTTCCTCCACTTCAGACGTTGGTACACCCCACACTGGGACACTGGGGCAACCAGCACTGGGACACTGGGATATCCTGTTGCGGGACACTGGAACACCCAGCACTGGGACACTGGGACACCCAGCACTTGGACACCGGGGCAACCAGCACTGGGACACTGGGACACCCAGCACTGGGACACTGGATCACACAGCACTGGGACACTGGGGCACGCAGCACTGGGACAGTGGGACACCCAGCACTGGGACACTGGGACACCCAGCACTGGGACACTGGGACACTCAGCACCGGGACACTGGGACATGCAGCACTGGGACACGGGGACACGCAGTACCGGGACACTGGGGCACGCAGCACTGGGAAACTGGGACAAACAGTACTGGGCCACTGGTACACCCAGCACTGGGACACTGGGACACACATCACGGGGGCACTGGGACATCCAGCACTGGGACACTGGGACAAACAGTACTGGGACACTGGGGCACCCAGCACTGGGACACGCAGACATGCAGTACTGGGACAGTGGGACACCCAGCACTAGGACACTCGAACACACAGCACTGGGACACTGGGGCAGCCAGCACTGGGACACAAGGAGAAGCCAGCACTGGGACGTTGGTACACCCCACACTGGAACACTGGGGCAACCAGCACTGGGACACTGGGATACCCTGTTGCGGGACACTGGAACACCCAGCACTGGGACACTGGGACACCCAGCACTTGGACACCGGGGCAGCCAGCAGTGGGACACTGGGACACCCAGCACTGGGACACTGGGACCCACGGCAGTGGGGCATAGGGACACCCAGCACTGGGACACTGAGACAGCCAGCACTGGGGCACTGGGACACCCAGCACTGGGCACTGGGGCACCCAGCACTGGGAAACTGGGACAACCAGCACTGGGACACTGAGACAAGGTGACACCCAGTACTGGGACACTGGGGCACCTATCACTGGGACACTGGGGCACCCAGCACTGGGGCACTGGGACACCCAGCACTGGGACACTGGGACAAGCAGTGCTGCGACACTGAGACGCCCAGCAGTGCAACACTGGAACACCCAGCACTGGGACACCCAGTACTGGGCCATGGGGACACCCAGCACTGAGACACTGGACACCCAGCACTGGGACACTTAGAGAACACAGCACTGGGGCACCCAGAACTGGGATACTGGGACACACAGCACTGGGACAGTGAGACACCCAGCACTGGGAAACTGGGAGAACCCAGGAATGGGACACTGGGGCACCCAGCACTGGGACATAGAGAACCCAGAACTGGGACGTTAGGACAACCAGCACTGGGACACCCAGACACTGGGATACTGGGAAAACACAGCATTGGGACACTGGGGCACCCAGCACTGCACACAGGGTGAACCCAGCACTCGGACGTTGGTACACCCAGCACTGGGGCTCTGGGCACCCAGCATTGGGACACTGGGACACCCAGCACTAGGACACTCGGACATGCAGTACTGGGACAGTGGGATACCCAGCACTGTGATCCTTGGACACGCAGCACTGGGACACTGGGGCACCCAGCACTGGGACCCTCGGACACACAGCACTGGGACACTGTGGCAGCCAGCACTGGGACACTGGGACAAGTAGCACTGGGACACTGGGATACCCAGTTGCGGGACACTGGAACACCCAGCACTGGGACACTGGGACACCCAGCACTGGGACATTGGGGTACCTAGCACTGGGACACATGGGCACCCAGAACTTGGACACTGGGACACCCAGCAAAGGGACATTGGGGCACCCAGCACAGGGGCACTTGGATAATCCCACACTGGGACGTTGGGACACCCAGCACTGGGACACTGGGCACCCAGAACTGGGGCACTGGGATACCCAGCAGTGGGACACTGGGATACCCAGAACTGGAACACTGGGACACCCAGCACTGGGCCACTGGGGCACCCAGCACTTGGACACTGGGACACCCAGCACTCGGACATTGGGACACCCAATACTGAGGCGTTGGGACAGCCAGCACTGGGACACTGTGACACACAGCACATGGAGGTTGGGACACCTAGCACTGGGACATTAGGACACCCAGCACTGTGACACTGGGACATCCAGCACTGGGACACTGGGACACCCAAAACTGGGACACTCAGACATTGGAACACCCAGCACTGGGACCCTGGGACACTGAGGCACCCAGCACTTGGACACTGAGACATTCAGCACTGGGACACCGGGGCACCCAACACTGGGACACTGGGGCACCCAGCACTGGGGAACTGGCAAACCTATCTCTGGAACACTGGAGCACTGGGAAACCCTACACTGGGACACAAGGGCATCTGCACTGGGTCACAGGGACGTGCAGCACTGGGACAGCGGGGCGTCCAGCACTGGGACACTGGGGCACTGAGCACTGGGAAACACAGCACTGGGACACTCGGACACCCTACACTGGGACATTGGGACACCGAGCACTGGGACACTGGGACAGCCAGTACTGAGACACTGGGACGCACAGTGCTGCCATAATGGGACACCCAGCACTGGGACACTGGGACACATGATAGTGGGACAAAGGGACACCCAGCACTGGGGCACTGAGACAACCAGCACTGGGACACTGGGGCAGCCAGCACTGGAATACTGGGACAAGTAGCACTGGGACACTGGGATACCCAGTTGTGGGACATTGGAACACCCAACAGTGGGAAACTGGGACACCTAGCACTGGGACACCGGGGCAACCAGCACGGGGACATTGGGGCACCTAGCACTGGGACACCAGGGACCGCAGAACTAGGGCACTGGGACACCCAGCAAAGGGACACTGGAGCACCCAGCACTGGGGCACTTGGAGAATGCCGCACTGGGTCATTGGAACACCCAGCACTGGGACGTTGGGACACCCAGCACTGGGACACTGTGACACCCAGCACTGGGGCACTGGGCACCCAGAACTGGGGCACTGTGATACCCAGCAGTGGGACTCTGGGACACCCAGAACTGGGACACTGGGACACCCAGCACTGGGACACTGGGACACCCAGCACTGGGACACCGGGGCAACCAGCACGGGGACATTGGGGCACCTAGCACTGGGACACCAGGGACCGCAGAACTAGGGCACTGGGACACCCAGCAAAGGGACACTGGAGCACCCAGCACTGGGGCACTTGGAGAATGCCGCACTGGGTCATTGGAACACCCAGCACTGGGACGTTGGGACACCCAGCACTGGGACACTGTGACACCCAGCACTGGGGCACTGGGCACCCAGAACTGGGGCACTGTGATACCCAGCAGTGGGACTCTGGGACACCCAGAACTGGGACACTGGGACACCCAGCACTGGGACACTGGGACACCCAGCACTGGGACACTGGGACACCCAGCTCTGGGACACTGGGACACCTAGCACTGGGACACCGGGGCAACCAGCACTGGGGCTTTGGGGCACCTAGCACTGGGACACTGGGGTGCCCAGAACTGGGACACTGGGGCACCCAGCACTGGGACAGTTGGAGAATTCTGCACTGGGTTGTTGAAACACCCAGCACTGGGACGTTGGGACACCCAGCACGGGGACACTGGGACATCCAGCACTGGGGCACTGGGCACCCAGAACTGGGGCACTGTGATACCCAGCAGTGGGACACTGGGGTACCCAGCACTGGGGCACTGGGGCACCCAGCATTGGGACACTGGGGCACCCAGCACTCGGTCGTTGGGACACCCAACACGGAAGTGTTGGGACAGCCAGCACTGGGGCACTGTAACACACAGCACTGGGACACTGGGACACCCAGCACTGGGACACTGGGACACCCAGCTCTGCGATACTGGGACACCCAGCACTGGGGCACTGGAACACACAGCACTGGGACACTGGGACACCCAGCACTTCGACACTGGGACATTCAGCACTGGGACACCGGGGCACCCAACACTGGGACACTGGGGCACACAGTTCTGGGACACTGGGACACCCATCACTGGGACACCGGGGCATCCAGCACTGGGACATTGGGGCACCTAGCACTGGGACACTGGGGCACCCAGAACTGGGACACTGGGACACCCAGCAAAGGGACACTGGGGCAGCCAGCACTGGGACAGTTGGAGAATGCTGCACTGGGTTGTTGAAACACCCAGCACTGGGACGTTGGGACACCCAGCACGGGGACACTGGGACATCCAGCACTGGGGCACTGGGCACCCAGAACTGGGGCACTGTGATACCCAGCAGCGGGACACTGGGGCACCCAGCATTGGGGCACTGGGGCACCCAGCACTCGGACGTTGGGACACCCAACACGGAAGTGATGGGACAGCCAGCACTGGGGCACTGTGACACACAGCACATGGCAGTTGGGACACCTAGCACTGGGACTCTAGGACACCCAGCACTGGGACACTGGGACACCCAGCACTGGGACACTGGGACACCCAGCTCTGGGATACTGGGACACCCAGCACTGGGGCACTGGAACACACAGCACTGGGACACTGGGACACCCAGCACTTCGACACTGGGACATTCAGCACTGGGACACTGGCGCACCCAACACTGGAACACTGGGGCACCCAGCTCTGGGACACTGGGGCACCCAGCACTAGGACACCGGGGCAACCAGCACTGGGACATTTGGGCACCTAGCACTGGGACACTGGGGCAACCAGAACTGGGACACTGGGACACCCAGCAAAGGGACACTGGGGCACCCAGCACTGGGACAGTTGGAGAATGCTGCACTGGGTCGTTGAAACACCCAGCACTGGGACGTTGGGACACCCAGCACGGGGACACTGGGACATCCAGCACTGGGGCACTGGGCACCCAGAACTGGGGCACTGTGATACCCAGGTGTGGGACACTGGGGCACCCAGCACTGGGGCACTGGGGCACCCATCATTGGGACACTGGGGCACCCAGCACTCGGACGTTGGGACACCCAACACCGAAGTGTTGCGACAGCCAGCACTGGGGCACTGTGACAAACAGCACATGGCAGTTGGGACACCTAGCACTGGGACTCTAGGACACCCAGCACTGGGACACTGGGACACACAGCACTTCGAAACTGGGACATTCAGCACTGGGACACCGGGGCACCCAACACTGGGACACTGGGGCACCCAGCACTGGGGAACTGGCAAACCTAGCACTGGGACACTGGGAAACCCTGCACTGGGACACTGCGACGCTGGGTCATCTGCATTGGGTCACTGGGACGGTCAGCACTGGGACATTGGGACAAGCAGTACTGCGACACAGCGACGCCCAGCATTGGAACACTGAAACACCCTACACTGGGACACCCAGTACTGGGACACGGGGACACCCAGCACTGAGACACTGGACACCCACCACTGGGACACTTGGAGAACACAGCACCGGGGCACTGGGGCACCCAGAACTGGGATATTGTAACACCCAGCACTGGGACACTGGGACACACAGTACTGGGGCACTGCGACACCCAGCACTGGGACACTGGCGCACCCAACACTGGAACACTGGGGCACCCAGCTCTGGGACACTGGGACACCCAGCACTAGGACACCGGGGCAACCAGCACTGGGACATTTGGGCACCTAGCACTGGGACACTGGGGCAACCAGAACTGGGACACTGGGACACCCAGCAAAGGGACACTGGGGCACCCAGCACTGGGACAGTTGGAGAATGCTGCACTGGGTCGTTGAAACACCCAGCACTGGGACGTTGGGACACCCAGCACGGGGACACTGGGACATCCAGCACTGGGGCACTGGGCACCCAGAATTGGGGCACTGTGATACCCAGGTGTGGGACACTGGGGCACCCAGCACTGGGGCACTGGGGCACCCATCATTGGGACACTGGGGCACCCAGCACTCGGACGTTGGGACACCCAACACGGAAGTGTTGCGACAGCCAGCACTGGGGCACTGTGACAAACAGCACATGGCAGTTGGGACACCTAGCACTGGGACTCTAGGACACCCAGCACTGGGACACTGGGACACACAGCACTTCGAAACTGGGACATTCAGCACTGGGACACCGGGGCACCCAACACTGGGACACTGGGGCACCCAGCACTGGGGAACTGGCAAACCTAGCACTGGGACACTGGGAAACCCTGCACTGGGACACTGCGACGCTGGGACATCTGCATTGGGTCACTGGGACGGTCAGCACTGGGACATTGGGACAAGCAGTACTGCGACACAGCGACGCCCAGCATTGGAACACTGAAACACCCTACACTGGGACACCCAGTACTGGGACACGGGGACACCCAGCACTGAGACACTGGACACCCACCACTGGGACACTTGGAGAACACAGCACTGGGGCACTGGGGCACCCAGAACTGGGATATTGTAACACCCAGCACTGGGACACTGGGACACACAGTACTGGGGCACTGCGACACCCAGCACTGGGGCACTGGGACACACAGTACTGGGACACTGTGACACATAGCACTGGGGCACTGGAACACACAATACTGGGACATGGGGACACCCAGCACTGGGACACTGGGTCACCCAGCACTATGCCACAGGGACACACAGCACTGGGAAACTGGCAGAACCCAGGGATGGGACACTGGGTCACCCAGCACTGGGACACAGAGAACCCAGAACTGGGGCGTTGGGACAACCAGCACTGGGGCACTCAGACACCCAGCACTGGGACACAGGGAGAACCCAGCACTGGGACACCCAGCACTGGTACAATGGGACATCCAGCACTGATACACTCAGTCGCGCAGCACCGGGGCACTGGGACACCCAGCACTGGAACACTGGGACAACCAGTACTGGGACACTGGGACGCTCGGACACACAGCACTGGGACACTGGGACACCCAACACTCGGACACTGGGGCACCCAACACTCGGACACTCGGACACCCAGTATTCAGACACTGGGACACCCAGTATTAGGGCATGAGGCACCCAGCACTGGGCTACTGGGACACACAGCACTGGGGCACTGGGTCACCCAGCACTGGAGCACTGGGTCACCCTGCGCTGGGACACTGGGACATCCCACACTGGGACACTGGGGCACCCAACACTCGGGCACTTTGGCACCCAGCACTGGTAAGCTGGGACATCCAGCATTGGGGCATGGGACACCCAGCACTGAGACACTGGGACAACCAGTATTGGGACACTGGGATACTCAGCACTAGGACGCTGGGACACCCAGCATAAAGACAGTGGGACTCCCAGCACTGGCCACTGGGACACCTAGCACTGTGACGCCAGGCACAGTGACACTTGGGCACCCAGCACTGGGACACCCAGCACTGGAACACTGGGATAGTTAGCACTGGGACATTGGGACAGACAGCATTGCGACCCTGGTGCACATAGCACTGGAACACTGGGTCAGCCAGCACTGGGACAACCAGCACTGGGGCACTGGCACACCTAGCACTTGGACACTGGGACATGTAGCACTGGGACACTGATGCAGCCAGCACTGGGACACTGGGGCACTCAGCACTGGGAGGCTACAACACCCAGCACTGGGACAGTGGGACACTGAGCACTGGGAGACTGCGACACCCAGCACTGGGCCACCCAGCATTGGGACACTGGGACACCCAGCATTGGGACACTGGGACACCAAGCATTGGGACACTGAGACACCCAGCATTGGGCCACCCAGCACTGGGACACTGGGATGGCCAGCACTGGGACATTGGACACCCAGCACTGGGTCACTGGGACACTCAGCAGAGAGACACTGGGGCACGCGGCACTGGGACACGCGGACAGCCAGCACTGGGATACTGGTGCACACAACACTCAGACATTGAGGCATCCAACACTCGGACACTGGGGCACCCGGTATTAGGACACTGGAACTCCCAGCATTGGGGCATGGGACACGCAGCACTGGGACACTGGGACACGCAGCACTGGGACACTGGGACACCCAGCACTTGGACATTGGGACACCCAGCACGGGGACACTGGGTCACCTTGCACTGGGACACTGGGACATACTGCACTGGGGCACTGGGGCACCCAATACTCGGACACCGTGGCACCCAGCACTGGGACACTGGGACACCCAGTATTGAGACACTAGGACACCCAGTAGTGGGGCACTGGGATGCATAGCACTGGGACACTGGGAGACCCAGCACTGGGACATTCGGACACACAGCACTTGGAGGGTGGTTCACTCAGCACTGGGACATTAGGACACCCAGCATTGGGGCACTGGCATACAAAGCACTGGGACACTGGGAGACTCAGCATTGGGACCCTTGGCCATCCTGCACTGGTACACTGGGACACCTCGCACAGAGACACTGGGGCACACAGCACTGGGACAGCCAGCACTGGGATACTGGGACGCCCAGTATTGAGTCACTGGGACACCCAGCACTGGGACACTGGGATACCCAGCACTGGGACACTGGGACACCCGGCACTGGGAAACTGGGGCACCCAGCACTCGGGCATTGGGATAACCAGCACTGGGACACTGGGGCACCCAGCACTGTGACACCCAGCATGGGGACACTGGGATACCCAGTACAGGGTCACAGCGACACCCAGCACTGGGACACTGTTACAACCAGCACTGGGTCACTGGGACAGCCAGCACTGCGACACTGGGACAGCCAGCACTGGGACACTAAGACACCCAGCACTCGGACGTTGGGACACCCAACACGGAAGTGTTGGGACAGCCAGCACGCGGGTACTGTGACACACAGCACATGGCAGTTGGGACACCTAGCACTGGGACTCTAGGACACCCAGCACTGGGACACTGGGACACCCAGCACTGGGGCACTGGAAGACACAGCACTGGGACACTGGGACACCCAGCACTTCGACACTGGGACATTCAGCACTGGGACACCGGGGCACCCAACACTGGGACACTGGGGCACCCAGCACTGGGGAACTGGCAAACCTAGCACTGGGAAACTGGGACACTGGGAAACCCTGCACTGGGACACTGTGACGCTGGGACATCTTCATTGCGTCACTGGGACGCTCAGCACTGGGACACTGGGACAAGCAGTACCGCGAGATTGCGACGCCCAGCATTGGAACACTGGAACACACTACACTGGGACACCCAGTACTGGGACACGGGGACACCCAGCACTGAGACACTGGACACCAACCACTGGGACACTTGGAGAACACAGCACTAGGGCACTGGGGCACCCAGAACTGGGATATTGTAACACCCAGCACTGGGACACTGGGACACACAGTACTGGGGCACTGCGACACCCAGCACCGGGGCACTGGGACACACAGTACTGGGACACTGTGACACATAGCACTGGGGCACTGGAACACTCAGCACTGGGAAACTGGGAGAACCCAGGAATGGGACACTGGGGCATCCAGCACTGGGACACAGAGAACCCAGAACTGGGGCGTTGGGACAACCAGCACTGGGGTACTCAGACACCCAGCACTGGGACACAGGGAGAACCCAGCACTGGGACACCCAGCACTCGTACAATGGGACACCCAGCACTGGTACACTCAGTCGCGCAGCACCGGGGCACTGGCACACCCAGCACTGGAACATTGGGACAACCAGTACTGGGGCACTGGGACGCACAGCACTGGAACACTGATACACCCAGCACTGAGACTGGGACATCTATCACTGGGAAACTGGGATACCCAGCACTGGGATACGGGGAAAACACAGCATTGGGACACTGGGGCACCCAGCACTGGGACACAGGGTGAACCCAGCACTGGGACGTTGGGATACCCTGGACTGGGACACTGGGACACCCAGCTCTGGGACACTGGGACACCCAGCACTGGGACACCGGGGCAACCAGCACTGGGACATTGGGGCACCTAGCACTGGGACACTGGGGCACCCAGAACTGGGACACTTGGATAATCCCACACTGGGACATTGGGACACCCAGCGCTGGGACACTGGGACAGCCAGCACAGGAATACTGGGACACCCAGCACCGAGACGCTGTGACACCCAGTACTGAGACACTGGGACACACAGTACTGCCATAATGGGACACCCAGCACTGGGGCACTGAGACAGCCAGCACTGGGACACTGGGACAGCCAGAACTGGGATACTGGGACAAGTAGCACTGGGACACTGGGATACCCAGTTGTGGGGCACTGGAACACCCAGCATTGGGACACTAGGACATTGGGGCACCTAGCACTGGGGCACTGGGGAACCCATAACTAGGGCACTAGGGCACCCAGCAAAGGGACACTGGGGCACCCAGCACTGGGGCACTTGGCGAATGCCGCACTGGGTCATTGGAACACCCAGCACTGGGACGTTGGGACACCCAGCACTGGGACACTGACACCCAGCACTGGGGCACTGGGAACCCAGAACTGGGGCACTGTGATACCCAGCAGTGGGACACTGGGACACCTAGCACTAGGACACTGGGACACCCAGCACTGGGACACTGGGACACCCAGCTCTGGGACACTGGGACACCCAGCACTGGGACAGCCGGGCAATCAGCACTGGGACATTGGGGCACCTAGCACTGGGACACTGGGGCACCCAGAACAGGGACACTGGGACACCCAGCAAAGGGACACTGGGGCACCCAGCACTGGGGCAGTTGGAGAATGCTGCACTAGGTCGTTGAAACACCCAGCACTGGGACGTAGGAACACCCAGCACGGGGACACGGGGACATCCAGCACTGGGGCACTGGGCACCCAGAACTGTGGCACTGTGATACCCAGCAGTGGGACACTGGGGCACCCAGCACTGGGGCATGGGACACGCAGCACTGGAACACTGGGACATCCAGTATTGGGACACTGGGACACCCAGCAAAGGGACACTGGGACATTGGGGCACTTGGCGAATGCCGCACTGGGTCATTGGAACACCCAGCACTGTGACGTTGGGACACCCAACACTGGGACACTGACAGCCAGCACTGGGGCACTGGGAACCCAGAACTGGGGCACTGTGATACCCAGCAGTGGGACACTAGGTCACTGGGACACCCAGCACTGGGACACTGGGACACCCAGCACTGGGACACTGGGACACCCAGCTCTGGGACACTGGGACACCCAGCACTGGGACACCCGGGCAACCTGCACTGGGACATTGGGGCACCTAGCACTGGGACACTGGGGCACCCAGAACTGGGACACTGGGACACCCAGCAAAGGGACACTGGGGCACCCAGCACTGGGGCAGTTGGAGAATGCTGCACTAGGTCATTACAACACCCAGCACTGGGACGTAGGGACACCCAGCACAGGGACACTGGGACATCCAGCACTGGGGCACTGGGCACCCAGAACTGTGGCACTGTGATACCCAGCAGCGGGACACTGGGGCACCCAGCACTGGGGCATGGGACACGCAGCACTGGGACACTGGGACATCCAGTATTGGGACACTGGGACACCCAGCACTGGGACACTGGGACACCCAGCACTGGGACACTGGGACACCCAGCACGGGGACACTGGGTCACTCTGCACTGGGGCACTGGGACATACTGCACTGGGGCACTGGGACACCCAATACTCGGACACCGTGGCACCCTGCACTGGGACACTGGGACACCCAGTATTGAGACACTAGGACACCCAGTATTGGGGCACTGGGATGCATGGCACGGGGACACTGGGACACCCAGCACTGGGACACTCGGACAACCAGCACTGAGACACTGGGACACCCAGCACTGTGAAACTGGGAGACCCAGCACTGGGACATTCGGACACACAGCACTTGGAGGGTGGTTCACTCAGCACTGGGACATTAGGACACCCAGCATTGCGGCACTGGCATACAAAGCACTGGGACACTGGGAGACTCAGCATTGGGACCCTTGGCCATCCTGCACTGGTACACTGGGACACCTCGCACAGAGACACTGGGGCACACAGCACTGGGACAGCCAGCACTGGGATACTGGGACGCCCAGTATTGAGTCACTGGGACACCCAGCACTGGGACACTGGGATACCCAGCACTGGGACACTGGGACACCCGGCACTGGGAAACTGGGGCACCCAGCACTCGGGCATTGGGATAACCAGCACTGGGACACTGGGGCACCCAGCACTGTGACACCCAGCATGGGGACACTGGGATACCCAGTACAGGGTCACAGCGACACCCAGCACTGGGACACTGTTACAACCAGCACTGGGTCACTGGGACAGCCAGCACTGCGACACTGGGACAGCCAGCACTGGGACACTGGGACACCCAGCACTCGGACGTTGGGACATCCAACACGGAAGTGTTGGGACAGCCAGCACGCGGGTACTGTGACACACAGCACATGGCAGTTGGGACACCTAGCACTGGGACTCTAGGACACCCAGCACTGGGACACTGGGACACCCAGCACTGGGGCACTGGAAGACACAGCACTGGGACATTGGGACACCCAGCACTTCGACACTGGGACATTCAGCACTGGGACACCGGGGCACCCAACACTGGGACACTGGGGCACCCAGCACTGGGGAACTGGCAAACCTAGCACTGGGAAACTGGGACACTGGGAAACCCTGCACTGGGACACTGTGACGCTGGGACATCTTCATTGGGTCACTGGGACGCTCAGCACTGGGACACTGGGACAAGCAGTACCGCGAGATTGCGACGCCCAGCATTGGAACACTGGAACACACTACACTGGGACACCCAGTACTGGGACACGGGGACACCCAGCACTGAGACACTGGACACCAACCACTGGGACACTTGGAGAACACAGCACTAGGGCACTGGGGCACCCAGAACTGGGATATTGTAACACCCAGCACTGGGACACTGGGACACACAGTACTGGGGCACTGCGACACCCAGCACCGGGGCACTGGGACACACAGTACTGGGACACTGTGACACATAGCACTGGGGCACTGGAACACACAATACTGGGACACGGGCACACCCAGCACTGGGACACTGGGTCACCCAGCACTGTGACACTGGGACACACAGCACTGGGACACTCAGCACTGGGAAACTGGGAGAACCCAGGAATGGGACACTGGGGCATCCAGCACTGGGACACAGAGAACCCAGAACTGGGGCGTTGGGACAACTAGCACTGGGGTACACAGACACCCAGCACTGGGACACAGGGAGAACCCAGCACTGGGACACCCAGCACTGGTACAATGGGACACCCAGCACTGGTACACTCAGTCGCGCAGCACCGGGGCACTGGGACACCCAGCACTGGAACACTGGGACAACCAGTACTGGGGCACTGGGACGCACAGCACCGGAACACTGATACACCCAGCACTGAGACTGGGACATCTATCACTGGGAAACTGGGATACCCAGCACTGGGATACGGGGAAAACACAGCATTGGGACACTGGGGCACCCAGCACTGGGACACAGGGTGAACCCAGCACTGGGACGTTGGGACACCCAGCACTGGGACACTGGTACACCCAGCTCTGGGACACTGGGACAACCAGCACTGGGACACCGGGGCAACCAGCACTGGGATATTGGGGCACCTAGCACTGGGACACTGGGGCACCCAGCACTGGGGCACTTGGATAATCCCACACTGGGACATTGGGACACCCAGCGCTGGGACACTGGGACAGCCAGCACAGGGATACTGGGACACCGAGCACCGAGACGCTGTGACACCCAGTACTGAGACACTGGGACACACATTACTGCCATAATGGGACACCCAGCACTGGGGCACTGAGACAGCCAGCACTGGGACACTGGGACAGCCAGCACTGGGATACTGGGACAAGTAGCACTGGGACACTGGGATACCCAGTTGTGGGGCACTGGAACACCCAGCATTGGGACACTGGGACATTGGGGCACCTAGCACTGGGGCACTGGGGAACCCATAACTAGGGCACTAGGGCACACAGCAAAGGGAAACTGGGGCACCCAGCACTGGGGCACTTGGCGAATGCTGCACTGGGTCATTGGAACACCCAGCACTTGGACGTTGGGACACCCAGCACTGGGACACTGACATCCAGCACTGGGGCACTGGGAACCCAGAACTGGGGCACTGTGATACCCAGCAGTGGGACACTGGGACACTGGGACACCCAGCACTGGGACACTGGGACACCCAGCACTGGGACACTGGGACACCCAGCTCTGGGACACTGGGACACCCATCACTGGGACACCCGGGCAACCAGCACTGGGACATTGGGGCACCTAGCACTGGGACACTGGGGCACCCAGAACTGGGACACTGGGACACCCAACAAAGGGACACTGGAGCACCCAGCACTGGGGCAGTTGGAGAATGCTGCACTAGGTCATTGAAACACCCAGCACTGGGACGTAGGGACACCCAGCACGGGGACACTGGGACATCCAGCACTGGGGCACTGGGCACCCAGAACTGTGGCACTGTGATACCCAGCAGTGGGACACTGGGGCACCCAGCACTGGGGCATGGGACACGCAGAACTGGGACACTGGGACATCCAGTACTGGGACACTGGGGCACCCAGCACTGGGACACTGGGACATTGGGGCACCTAGCACTGGGACACTGGGGAACCCAGAACTAGGGCACCCAGCAAAGGGACACTGGGGCACCCAGCTCTGGGGCACTTGGCGAATGCCGCACTGGGTCATTGGAACACCCAGCACTGGGACGTTGGGACACCCAGCACTGGGACACTGACAGCCAGCACTGGGGCACTGGGAACCCAGAACTGGGGCACTGTGATACCCAGCAGTGGGACACTAGGACACTGGGACACCCAGCACTGGGACACTGGGACACCCAGCACTGGGACACTGGGACACCCAGCTCTGGGACACTGGGACACCCAGCAAAGGGACACTGGGGCACCCAGCACTGGGGCAGTTGGAGAATGCTGCACTAGGTCATTAAAACACCCAGCACTGGGACGTAGGGACACCCAGCACAGGGACACTGGGACATACTGCACTGGGGCACTGGGGCACCCAATACTCGGACACCGTGGCACCCAGCACTGGGACACTGGGACACCCAGCACTTGGACATTGGGACACCCAGCACTGGGACACTGGGACACCCAGCTCTGGGACACTGGGACACCTAGCACTGGGACACCGGGACAACCAGCACTTGGACACTGGGGCACTCAGCACTGTGACACCCAGCATGGGGACACTGGGATACCCAGTACAGAGTCACAGCGACACCCAGCACTGGGACACTGTTACAACCAGCACATAGCAGTTGGGACACCTAGCACTGGGACTCTAGGACACCCAGCACTGGGACACTGGGACACCCAGCACTTCGACACTGGGACATTCAGCACTGGGACACCGGGGCACCCAACACTGGGACACTGGGGCACCCAGCACTGGGGAACTGGCAAACCTAGCACTGGGAAACCCTGCACTGGGACACTGCGACGCTGGGACATCTGCATTGGGTCACTGGGACGGTCAGCACTGGGACACTGGGACAAGCAGTACTGCGACACTGCGACGCCCAGCATTGGAACACTGGAACACCCTACACTGGGACACCCAGTACTGGGACACGGGGACACCCAGCACTGAGACACTGGACACCCACCACTGGGGCACTTGGAGAACACAGCACTGGGGTACTGTGACACCCAGCACTGGGGCACTGGGACACACAGTACTGGGACACTGTGACACATAGCACTTGGGCACTGGAACACACAATACTGGGACACGGGCACACCCAGCACTGGGACACTGGGTCACCCAGCACTGTGACACTGGGACACACAGCACTGGGACACTCAGCACTGGGAAACTGGGAGAACCCATGAATGGGACACTGGGGCACCCAGCACTGGGACACAGAGAACCCAGAACTGGGGCGTTGGGACAACCAGCACTGGGGCACTCAGACACCCAGTACTTGGACACAGGGAGAACCCAGCACTGGGACACCCAGCACTGGTACAATGGGACACCCAGCACTGGTACACTCAGTCGCGCAGCACCGGGACACTGGGACACCCAACACTCGGACACTGGGGCACCCAACACTCGGACATTCGGACACCCAGTATTGGGACACTGGGACACCCAGCATTGGGGCATGGGACACCCAGCACTGGGCTACTGGGACACCCTGCACTGGGGCACTGGGTCACCCAGCACTGGGGCACTGGGTCACCCTGCACTGGGACACTGGGACATCCCACACTGGGACACTGGGGCACCCAACACTCGGGCACTTTGGCACCCAGCACTAGGAAGCTGGGACATCCAGCATTGGGGCATGGGGCACCCAGCACTGAGACACTGGGACACCCAGTATTGGGACACTGGGATACCCAGCACTAGGACGCTGGGACACCCAGCATAAAGACAGTGGGACTCCCAGCACTGGCCACTGGGACACCTAGCACTGTGACGCCAGGCACCGTGACACTTGGGCACCCAGCACTGGGACACCCAGCACTGGAACACTGGGATAGCTAGCACTGGGACATTGGGACAGACAGCATTGCGACACTGGGATGCACAGCACTGGAACACTGATATACCCAGCACTGAGACTGGGACATCTATCACTGGGAAACTGGGATACCCAGCACTGGGATATGGAGAAAACACAGTATTGGGACACTGGGGCACCCAGCACTGGGACACAGGGTGAATCCAGCACTCGGACGTTGGGACACCCAGCACTGGGGCTCTGGGCACCCAGCACTGGGACACTGGTGCACACAACACTCAGACATTGAGGCATCCAACACTCGGACACTGGGGCACCCGGTATTGGGACACTGGGACTCCCAGCATTGGGGCATGGGACACGCAGCACTGGGACACTGGGACATCCAGCACTTGGACATTGGGACACCCAGCACTGGGACACTGGGTCACCTTGCACTGGGACACTGGGACATACTGCACTGGGGCACTGGGGCACCCAATACTCGGACACCGTGGCACCCAGCACTGGGACACTGGGACACCCAGTATTGAGACACTAGGACACCCAGTAGTGGGGCACTGGGATGCATAGCACTGGGACACTGGGAGACCCAGCACTGGGACATTCAGACACACAGCACTTGGAGGGTGGTTCACTCAGCACTGGGACATTAGGACACCCAGCATTGCGGCACTGGCATACAAAGCACTGGGACACTGGGAGACTCAGCATTGGGACCCTTGGCCATCCTGCACTGGTACACTGGGACACCCCGCACAGAGACACCGGGGCACACAGCACTGGGACAGCCAGCACTGGGATACTGGGACGCCCAGTATTGAGTCACTGGGACACCCAGCACTGGGACACTGGGATACCCAGCACTGGGACACTGGGACACCCGGCACTGGGAAACTGGGGCACCCAGCACTCGGGCATTGGGACAACCAGCACTGGGACACTGGGGCACCCAGCACTGTGACACCGAGCATGGGGACACTGGGATACCCAGTACAGGGTCACAGCGACACCCAGCACTAGGACACTGTTACAACCAGCACTGGGTCACTGGGACAGCCAGCACTGCGACACTGGGACAGCCAGCACTGGGACACTGGGACACCCAGCACTCGGACGTTGGGACACCCAACACGTAAGTGTTGGGACAGCCAGCACTGGGGTACTGTGACACACAGCACATGGCAGTTGGGACACCTAGCACTGGGACTCTAGGACAACCAGCACTGGGACACTGGGACACCCAGCACTGGGGCACTGGAACACACAGCACTGGGACACTGTGACACCCAGCACTTCGACACTGGGACATTCAGCACTGGGACACAGGGGCACCCAGCACTGGGGAACTGGCAAACCTAGCACTGGGAAACTGGGACACTGGGAAACCCTGCACTGGGACACTGTGACGCTGGGACAGCTTCATTGGATCACTGGGACGGTCAGCACTGGGACACTGGGACAAGCAGTACCGCGAGATTGCGACGCCCAGCATTGGAAAACTGGAACACCCTACACTGGGACACCCAGTACTGGGACACGGGGACGCCCAGCACTGAGCCACTGGACACCCACCACTGGGACACTTGGAGAACACAGCACTGGGGCACTGGGGCACCCAGAACTGGGATATTGTAACACCCAGCACTGGGCCACTTGGACACACAGTACTGGGGCACTGCGACACCCAGCACTGGTGTACTGGGACACGCAGTACTGGGACACTGTGACACATAGCACTGTGGCACTGGAACACACAATACTGGGACACGGGCACACCCAGCACTGGGACACTGGGTCACCCAGCACTGTGACACTGGGACACACAGCACTGGGACACTCAGCACTGGTAAACTGGGAGAACCCAGGAATGGGACACTGGGGCATCCAGCACTGGGACACAGAGAACCCAGAACTGGTGCGTTGGGACAACCAGCACTGCGGCACTCAGACACCCAGCACTGGGACACAGGGAGAACACAGCACTGGGACACCCAGCACTGGTACAATGGGACACCCAGCACTGGTACACTCAGTCGCACAGCACCGGGGCACTGGGACACCCAGCACTGGAACACTGGGGCAACCAGTACTGGGACACTGGGACGCACAGCACTGGGACACTGATACACCCAGCACTGAGACTGGGACATCTATCACTGGGAAACTGGGATACCCAGCACTGGGATACGGGGAAAACACAGCATTGGGACACTGGGACACCCAGCACTGGGACACAGGGTGAACCCAGCACTCGGACGTTGGGACACCCAGCACTGGGGCTCTGGGCACCCAGCACTGGGACACTGGTGCACACAACACTCAGACATTGAGGCATCCAACACTCGGACACAGGGGCACCCGGTATTGGGACACTGGGACTCTCAGCATTGGGGCATGATACACGCAGCACTGGGACACTGGGACTCCCAGCACTGGGACACTGGGTCACCCTGCACTGGGACACTGGGACATACTGCACTGGGGCACTGGGGCACCCAATACTCGGACACCGTGGTACCCAGCACTGGGACACAGGGTGAACCCAGCACTCGGACGTTGGGACACCCAGCACTGGGGCTCTGGGCACCCAGCACTGGGACACTGGGATACCCAGCACTAGGACACTCGGACACGCAATACTGGGACAGTGGGATACTCAGCACTGTGATCCTTGGCACGCAGCACTGGGATACTGCGACACCCAGCACTCGGACACTGGGGCACCCAACACTCGGACACTCGGACACCCAGTATTGGGAAGCTGGGACATCCAGCATTGGGGCATGGGACACCCAGCACTGAGACACTGGGAAACCCAGCACTAGGACGCTTGGACACCCAGCATAAAGACAGTTGGACTCCCAGCACTGGCCACTCGGACACCTAGCACTGTGACGCCAGGCACAGTGACACTTGGGCACCCAGCACTGGGACACCCAGCACTGGAACACTGGGATAGCTAGCACTGGGACATTGGGACAGACAGCATTGCGACACTGGTGCACATAGCACTGGAACACTGGGTCAGTCAACACTGGGACAACCAGCACTCGGGCACTGGCACACCTAGCACTTGGACACTAGGACACGTAGCACTGGGACACTGATGCACTCAGCACTGGGACACTGGGGCACCCAGCATAGGGACACTGGGACACCCAGCATTGGGACACTGGGACGCCCAGCATTGGGACACTGAGACACCCAGCATTGGGCCACCCAGCACTGAGACACTGAGATGGTCAGCACTGGGACACTGGACACCCAGCAATGGGTCACTGGGACACTCAGCAGAGAGACACTGGGGCACGCGGCACTGGGACACTCGGACAGCCAGCACTGGGAGACCGAGCCTCCCAGCACTGGGACACTGGGACACCCAGCAGTGGGACACTGGGTCATCCAGCACTGGGACACTGGTGCACACAACACTCAGACATCGAGGCATCCAACACTCGGACACTGGGGCACCCGTTATTGGGAAACTGGGACTCCCAGCATTGGGGCATGGGACACGCAGCACTGGAACACTGGGACACCCAGCACTGGGTCACTGGGTCACCCTGCACTGGGATACTGGGACATACTGCACTGGGGCACTGGGGCACCCAATACTCGGACACCGTGGCACCCAGCACTGGGACACCCAGTATTGAGACACTAGGACACCCAGTATTGGAGCACTGGGATGCATAGCACTGGGACACTGGGACACCCAGCACTGGGACACTCGGACAACCAGCACTGGGACACTGGGACACCCAGCACTGTGAAACTGGGAGACCCAGCACTGGGACATTCGGACACACAGTACTTGGAGGGTGGTTCACTCAGCACTGGGACATTAGGACACCCAGCATTGGGGCACTGGCATACAAAGCACTGGGACGCTGGGAGACTCAGCATTGGGACACCCAGCACTGCACCACTGGGTTACCCAGCACTGGGACCCTTGGCCATCATGCACTGGTACACTGGGACACCATGCACAGAGACACTGGGGCACACAGCACTGGGACAGCCAGCACTGGGATACTGGGACGCCCAGTATTGAGTCACTGGGACACCCAGCACTGGGACACTGGGATACCCAGCACTGGGACACTGGGACACCCGGCACTGGGAAACTGGGGCACCCAGCACTCGGGCATTGGGACAACCAGCACTGGGACACTGGGGCACCCAGCACTGTGACACCTAGCATGGGGACACTGGGATACCCAGTACAGGGTCACAGCGACACCCAGCACTGGGACACTGTTACTACCAGCACTGGGTCACTGGAACAGCCAGCACTGCGACACTGGGACAGCCAGCACTGGGACACTGGGACACTCAGCACTGGGACACTGGGGCACGCAGCACTGGGAAACTGGGACAAACAGGACTGGGACACTGGTACACCCAGCACTGGGACACTGGGACACACATCACGGGGGCACTGGGACATCCAACACTGGGACACTGGGACAAACAGTACTGGGACACTGGGGCACCCAGCACTGGCACACCCAGACATGCAGTACTGGGACAGTGGGACACCCAGCACTGGGACACTCGGACACGCAGCACTGGGACACTGGGACACCCAGAACTGGGACACTCGAACACACAGCACTGGGACACTGGGGCTGCCAGCACTGGGACACAAGGAGAAGCCAGCACTGGGACGTTGGTACACCCCACACTGGGACACTGGGGCAACCAGCACTGGGACACTGGGATACCCTGTTGCGGGACACTGGAACACCCAGCACTGGGACACTGGGACACCCAGCACTTGGACACCGGGGCAACCAGCACTGGGACACTGGAACACCCAGCACTGGGACACTGGGACGCACGGCAGTCGGACATAGGGACACCCAGCACTGGGACACTGAGACAGCCAGCACTGGGGCACTGGGACACCCAGCACTGGTCACTGGGGCACCCAGCATTGGGAAATTGGGACAACCAGCACTGGGACACTGAGACAAGGTGACACCCTGTACTGGGACACCTATCACTGGGACACTGGGACACCCAGCACTGGGTAACTGGGACACCCAGCACTGGGACACTGGGACAAGCAGTACTGCGACACTGAGACGCCCAGCAGTGGAATACTGGAACACCCAGCACTGGGACACCCAGTACTGGGCCACGGGGACACCCAGCACTGAGACACTGGACACCCACCACTGGGACACTTGGAGAACACAGCACTGGGGCACTGGGGCACCTAGAACTGGGATATTGTAACACCCAACACTGGGACACTGGGACACACAGTACTGGGGCACTGCGACAACCAGCACTGGGGCACTGGGGCACACAGTACTGGGACACTGTGACACATAGCACTTGGGCACTGGAATACACAATACTGAGAGACGGGCACACCCAGCACTGGGACACTGGGTCACCCAGCACTGTGACGCTGGGACACACAGCACTGGGGCACTCAGCACTGGTAAACTGGGAGAACCCAGGAATGGGACACTGGGGCACCCAGCACTGGGACACAGAGAACCCAGAACTGGGGCGTTGGGACAACCAACACTGGGGCACTCAGACACCCAGCACTGGGATACAGGGAGAACCCAGCACTGGGACACCCAGCACTGTGACACTGAGACACCCAGCACTTGGACACCGGGGCAACCAGCACTGGGACACTGGGACACCCAGCACTGGGACACTGGGACCCACGGCAGTGGGACACTGGGACACCCAGCACTGGGACTCTGAGACAGCCAGCACTGGGGCACTGGGACACCCAGCACTGGTCACTGGGGCACCCAGCATTGGGAAATTGGGACAACCAGCACTGGGACACTGAGACAAGGTGACACCCTGTACTGGGACACTCGGACACATATCACTGGGACACTGGGGCACCCAGCACTGGGTAACTGGGACACCCAGCACTGGGATACTGGGACAAACAGTACTGCGACACTGAGACGCCCAGCAGTGGAACACTGGAACACCCAGCACTGGGACACCCAGTACTGGGCCACGGAGACACCCAGCACTGAGACACTGGACGCCCACCACTGGGACACTTGGAGAACACAGCACTGGGGCACTCGGGCACCCAGAACTGGGATATTGTAACACCCAGCACTGGGACACACAGTACTGGGACACTGTGACACATAGCACTTGGGCACTGGAACACACAATACTGGGACACGGGCACACCCAGCACTGGGACACTGGGTCACCCAGCACTGTGACACTGGGACACACAGCACTGGGACACTCAGCACTGGGAAACTGGGAGAACCCATGAATGGGACACTGGGGCACCCAGCACTGGGACACAGAGAACCCAGAACTGGGGCGTTGGGACAACCAGCACTGGGGCACTCAGACACCCAGCACTGGGACACAGGGAGAACCCAGCACTGGGACATGTCGAAATCTCGACCTCCGAAAAGAATGACTCCGACACTTACAGCTCCGGTAGAAGATTCTTTAATTTACTTGCTCGCAAGGGGTAGGTCACACTCAGTCAAGGGCTAAGTGAACACCTCCGAAATGGTTCAGTTTAACAAGATATTTATACAGTAAAACCAAAGTTCTGGCCTCTCCCTGTGTATTGCTCTGTCTCACAGTCAGTGAATACAGATAAAGAGTTAATTACTATATCCTGGTCCTGACATTATATCCAGATATTTCCTTTTGTCAGGGTTATCAGAAAGCCAAATGGCCATTACTCCATGAGTCATAGGTAATGGGCTATCACCTGTCTTGTATTGTGTCAGGATTGTTTCAATTTCCTGGTCAGTTTATCTGTTTGCATCAAATGGATGAGGTCTCGGAAAGAGATAATGGCTAGAAGATAAGGGTGGGGTGACATGGAACTCCTGTAGTGTAGACAATAGGAGAGCACCATGGGGGGTTACTTGTCTCAGCATGACTTGTCTCCTAGCTGTCTGATGGCCATCAGCCATCTCAAACCAGGTTTATGCAAGCTGATTGCTAAAATGCAGAAAGTTCTGGAAGGGTCAGGACTCCATTTTAATCAAAAGGCACACAAATACCGTATGGTATCAGCTTAGATAAAAATACATTTCCACATTCCCCCATTTTGTCCTTCACAAGGACAACTCAATCCATTCTGATCTTGTACAGTCTCTCCATTTCCATTTCCACACAAGAGCCTTCAGCAGTTGTTGCTACCATAACTCTAGCCGTGGTCTCGGTAGGTAACATAGTTTCTCCCACCCTGGCACAGCAACACTTAATGACGACAAATAATAGATACAGGGCGAAGACTATCAGCAGGAATATGATCAAACCCTGTACCACAGATTTCCCCAGGGCTCCCAACCATCCTAATGTTTTCAGCTAGACTGCCGATATCTTCTGATTTATCTGGGATATACGTACAGCATTCTTCACCTATTAATGCGCATGTTCCTCCCTCCTTGGCTAGGAGATAATCTAAGGCCATACGATTTTGGAGAGCCACTGTTCGAATAGCTACCATTTCGTCATTTATCCCTTCAAAGGCTTGGGAAGTTGCGTTGGCTATTGATTCCACTAAGTTAGCCAGTTCCCGTAACTGCCATTCGGTCGATGCTATTCCATAGGGTGGCACCATTACCTTGAATATTCCGTTTAGCTACGTCAAATCCCGTTTAAATCTATGACTTCCATAGGCCTCCCTTAGAGTCCTTACTGATCTGATAAGGGGTACCACATATCCTAAGTAACAGGACCCTGTCCAGTTGGCTGGTAACCATGGGTAGGCTTTATGGCCACAAATAAAGTAGGTGCAATTATAGGGCGTCAGCTCCTGGTCCTTTCGCACTATCCCTACTCGAGTGGTCTCACCTTCCCACCCTTCACCCGAGGCTTTGTTATGGACCGTTGTCCAGCCAACGGTTGCTATCTTTCTCTCAGTGGGATTAGTTGTGGCTTGCCATTTAATCATTTGGGAACACTTGCTGCGTCCCATTTCTGGTCCTTTCGTCTCATTACTCACTAGGCATATTATACCTTCAGGATTTCCTATTCTGGGAGTAATGCTTAGGAAGGGAGGCTGATGGTTATTATCATAATTGGGCTGGTACCATCCCTGGAAGGCTGTAAGTTTATACCCTGCCGACCTCCATTCTGTTTGCTCCTTCGTTTCTGGCCCCTTAGTTAGGTTTGTCCTATTTTGCACTGTCAACCATTCTACCACCATTTCTGATTCGTTAAAGGGGACAGATCTCAGGGGAATACCTCCCCTGGAGTGAACAGGTACATGGGAACATATCCAACAACTCGACAAGTTTCTTTCTTGAGCATACCTATGACTCAGTGCCATAAATACGTTTACGTGCAATTCCCTTCGGTGGCGGGTCTGTACCACTGGTGTAATCAATAATGTGAAGTAAAACCCTGTCAAGCCCAGCACCATCAGTCCCCATAGTCCATACAGTTCCTTATTCAGTCTTCCTTTTTCTGTTCCTCTGGTTCCTTCTTCCCTTCCTCCTGGTCGGGTGCCCGTTTGCAATGGGATGCGTGGATCCATGTTGGTCTTTCCTTTACCTTGATGGCAGTATTGGTCGCCAGCAAGACCTGGTATGGTCCTTCGAATCTTGGCTGTAGACTGCTTTTTCTTTTAAAAATCTTGATGTAAACGAATTCCCCTGGCTCCAGGTTATGACACTTCCCTTCCGCTGGCTTGACTTGGGCTTCCTTTACCTGTGAATGAAAGCTGGAAATACATTTGGTTAGTGCAATACAATAATTCAACATATTTTCCTCCATTTTGTGGATGTCCATTTGTTTTGCAGTAAATGGTGCTGTAAAAGGTAGTCGTTGGGGACGTCCCATAACTATCTCATGTGGTGACAGGCCTGTTGTTCTGTTGGTTGCAGATCGCATTACCATCAAAGCTAAGGGCAGCAGTTCTGTGCATTTCAGTCCAGTGTCATTGCATAGTTTTGCCAGCTTATTTTTAAGCATTCCATTATATCTTTCAACAAGTCCAGCTGATTGTGGATGATAACTGCAATGAAAACGTTGATTAATCTGTAAAGCTTTACACATTTCTCTTATAACAGTTCCCGTGAAATGTGACCCGTTATCACTAGAAAGCTTAGCAGGGATTCCGAAGCGCGGTACAATTTCTTTTAACAAACATTTAGCAACAGTAGTGGCATCGGCCTTTTTACATGGAAAGGCTTCAATCCATCTAGAGAACACATCTACAATAACTAATACATACTTGAATCCCATACACATAGGTAATTCAATAAAATCCATTTGTAAATGTACAAAAGGCCCGACTGGATTTGGGTGGGAGGCAGATTCTACTTTTTCCGTCTTACCCGGATTCATTGTCTGACAGGTAACACAATTTTCACAGATTTGTTTTGCAATTGCCGAAATACCTGGTGCATACCAAGTTGCCAAAATATAATCTGCCAATCCCCCTTTGCCTGCATGTGTGAATGTATGAACACATCGGGTAATCCATGGAAGTAAGGATCTAGGGGCCACCACGCGGCCGTCATGGTGAACCCATATTCCTTCTGGATTTTTATAACATTGATCCTTCGTCCAGGTCACCACCTCCTCCGTACTGGCCTGTGTCTGAAAGGCCAGCACGTCATTAATATTGGGTGGCGGGTCTGAGCAATTATTTTTCCTTAGTGACAGAGCTGCTGACTTAGCTGCATTATCAGCTCTGGCATTCCCAAGTGCCACCTCATTCGACTGGCCTGTATGTGCTTGGCATTTGAGAATGGCAAGTTTCAAGGGGCATTGAATGGCTCGCAGGAGATTTTCCACTTGTTCTGCATTTTTGATAGAGGTTCCTGAAGAAGTCAGGTACCCGCGAAACTTCCAAATTTGTCCATAGTCATGTGATACCCCAAAAGCATACCTGGAGTCAGTGTAGATATTAACTGTGTATCCTTCAGCCAGAATACAGACTCGAGTTAACGCAAACAATTCGGCTTGTTGGGCTGAAAAGGAGTCTGGAAGAGAGGCTGTTTCGACAACATTAAACTGAGTTACAATTGCATAAGCCGCTCTAGGTTGGCCCCTATCATTTCGTAGGGCTGATCCGTCAACATAGTACATTAGATCAGGGTTACACATTTACATCTGTTAGATTGATACGTGGTTTAGTCACTAATTCGGTTACCATTTCACATGAATGGGGTTCGCCGTCGTCTTCCGTGGGAAATAGAGTGGCTGGATTTAAGGTAGTGCATCTTTTGATGATAAGGTTCGGATTTGATAACAGTTCGACCTCGTATTTAGTGGTTCTTGCGGAGGTTAGGTGTTGGGTGGCACATTTAGTAAGTAAAATCTCGACAGAGTGTGGGATATACAAAATGGTCTGATGATTTAGAGTTATTGTCTGAGCCTGTTGCATAGCATAATAAGCTGCTGCCAACAAAGGAAGACATCCTGGTAGTCCGCGTGCCACTGGGTCTAGGTGGGTACTGAAATATGCTACCGGTCGCTGCCTATCCCCATGTAACTGAGTCAAAACAGATTGTGCAAAACCCGACTTGTGATGCACAAATAAGTTGAATAGCTTAGTGTAATCTGGTAATCCCAAGGCTGGTGCTGAAGTGAGGGACTTCTTAAGACTCTGGAAAGCATTCCGGGATACTTCATTCCACATCCTTTAAGCATTGTGAGAATATAGTAGATTCATTCACAGTTCATAGGTCTTGGACACACCTCCATTTGTGTGGGCTTCTGAACTGGATGAATCTATGTGTTACACGGACTTCTCATTTATGCTTATAGTGATTCACAGATCACAGAATGTAAAGTACTTGTTTTCTAATTTTATTAAAAGGCTTCCAAACCCAAGATTTTTCCAATACACCCAAAATGTTGATCAAAGAGATCACCTGAAATATCTCAAAATCCCAATTCAAATATTGTACTGCCACTCTTTATCTAAAAAAAATCCTCATACTGAGCTAGAAGCTTTTGTACCAAGATTTTACACCAAGGACAATGAAAGTGTACTCCCCCAGCCTGCACCTCGAGAGACCCACAAAGGCTTTTTTAAAAAAAAAAGGCATTACAACTTTTAACCACCGGGACCATGTCTCAACAAACCTATCCTTTGTGCATTTCCTAGCTCCGTAACCTCTCATCCGAATACATTCACACCTGCGCTTCTAACTTAAAATGTCTTAAACTTCCCACATACAGGACAACACTATGAAGGGTTAAAAAAAACTTCACTTTGTTTGAAAAAGTGGGTGGAGCTAAAACAAACAGGCAGCTCCACAACCTTTCCAAACAGGTTTCCAGACACAAGGAAAAAAGACAGAAGCACTCTCATTCAAAGACAAGACATTCACGCACTCTCATTCAAAGACAAGACATTCACAAGTCTCTCTCCATTCAATAAAGCTTTTTCTTTTGCTAGCTTCATTTTTTTTTTAATCCATAAGTCACTTATCAGGTTCTCTTTTTTTTTTACATTTAATTTACTTCCTCTGTTAATTTTACATGGGCTTGAAGAATCGGAACCCAGGCCTTTTCTATTACTTTCCTTTTTTTTTACCTGGATCTCTGTTTATAAGACACTCCTCTAGACATGTTGTTCTCTCTAAATTAAATGAACCATCGGGTGGAAATGGCCTGTTTTCACCCTTAGTCCACTTTACCGGTTTTTGTTTCTTTGGTCAATTGAAGACTGACCACAATTCTGGAGCATGACATAGGCTGGTGTGCCTTTTGTGGTGTTTTAACTTGCTCCGGCACCTATTCTGGATGATTAAGATTTTCCACAGTTTCTGATCTCACAATCCTTTCGGCCAACCGAGTTCTCTACGCCCACTTCTCCTGGCCGTTACGTGGCCTGAAAAGGCTCTTAATTCGGGCTCAGTCTGGGTGTGTGAGATATGTTGGCACGAACCAACCGTAGTTGATCAATCAGTTACTGTTTCTTTTCTTAATCAATCCTTGTGTTTTTTTTTTTCGAATCACAACTTTCCCGAGTGACTCTTCCCGTTTCTCTAATGGCAATGACTCACAAAGGTATTGCACACGACAGTAATACAAGGACAACAAACAATATTCCCGCGAGTACACAAATCATAACCTCTAAACAAATTCTCAGTCTGCGTTGTACGCCACTACAGACCGAGTCCTTAACTTATCCTAATAAAAACTGATAAAACTTAAGGTTCCGTACCCAAACTCTTTGATCGATTGCGCTTTCTTTTTTTTTATAGTCTTATCACATAAGAACCCCTTCCGAATTAAAAACAATAAAAATCATATCACATAAAAACCTTCGATCGATTCGCGCTTTCTTTTTTTCTCTTTTTTTTAATAGTTTTATCACATAAGAACCCCTTCCGAATTAAAAACAATAAAAATCTTATCACATAAGAACCTTCGATCGATTAGCGCTTTCTTTTTTCTCTTTTTTTTTTATAGTCTTATCACATAAGAACCCCTTCCGAATTAAAAACAATAAAAATCTTATCACATAAGAACCTGGAACCCTTTTCGATCGACTAGCGCTCCCTTACCTACTGAAACCTTCCCCGGGCTGTCTCGAGATTTTTTCCAGAAACTGTTCTCTTCTGCTGGCGAGCTGAGAAAGAAATGGTTATAAAAAAAATTCCTTTAACTTTTAAATGCCGAGTCTTGTAGATGCAGTACCTCCGCTGTGGACAACAGATTACATCTGCGATTCAACAGTGAAGAAACCTCTTGTGAGCAAAAGGCTCACCTTGTTTGGCCACTGAAGCCTTTCACTGGAGAGGCACTATGCCTGTATCCGTTTTACTCACAGGACAGAGAGTATGCATCCCGGTGGAGCCTCCAAGTTATAACTGTCGAAATCTCGACCTCCGAAAAGAATGACTCCAACACTTACAGCTCCGGTAGAAGATTCTTTAATTTACTTGCTCGCAAGGGGTAGGTCACACTCAGTCAAGGGCTAAGTGAACACCTCCGAAATGGTTCAGTTTAACAAGATATTTATACAGTAAAACCAAAGTTCTGGCCTCTCCCTGTGTATTGCTCTGTCTCACAGTCAGTGAATACAGATAAAGAGTTAATTACTATATCCTGGTCCTGACATTATATCCAGATATTTCCTTTTGTCAGGGTTATCAGAAAGCCAAACGGCCATTACTCCATGAGTCATAGGTAATGGGCTATCACCTGTCTTGTATTGTGTCAGGATTGTTTCAATTTCCTGGTCAGTTTATCTGTTTGCATCAAATGGATGAGGTCTCGGCAAGAGATAATGGCTAGAAGATAAGGGTGGGGTGACATGGAACTCCTGTAGTGTAGACAATAGGAGAGCACCATGGGGGGTTACTTGTCTCAGCATGACTTGTCTTCTAGCTGTCTGATGGCCATCAGCCATCTAACAGCAGGTTTAGCTGTTTATGCAAGCTGACTGCTAAAATGCAGAAAGTTCTGGAAGGGCCAGGACTCCATTTTAATCAAAAGGCACACAAATACCGTATGGTATCAGCTTAGATAAAAATACTTTCCACACACTGTGATCATTTCAACCTGTGATCCTTTTACCCAGTGACCCCTTCACCCTGTGATTCTTTCACCCTGTGGTCGCTACACTCTGTGATCATTTCACCCTATAATCCCTTCACCCTCTGAACCTTTCACCCTATGATCCCTTCACCTTGTAAACTTTTCGCCTTGTGATCCCTTCACCATGTGATCACTTCACCTTGTGATCCCTTCACCATGTGATCACTTCACCTTGTGATCCCTGCACCCTGTGATTCTTTCACCCTGTGATCCCTTTGCCCTGTGATCCTTTCACCCTGTGATCGCTTCACCTTTGATCCTTTCACGCTGTGATCCCTTCACCTTCTGATCACTTCACCCTGTGATCCCATCACCCTGCGATCCTTATACCCTGTGATCCCTTCACCTTCTGATCACCACCCTGTGATCCCATCACCCTGCGATCCTTATACCCTGTGATCCCTTCTCCTTGTGATACCTTCACCCTTGATCTCGTCAGCTTGTGATCCTTTCACCTTGTGATCCCTTCACCTTGTGGTCCCTTCACCCTCTGAACCTTTCAGCCTGTGAGCCCTTCACACTGTAATCATTTCACCCTGTGATCCCTTCACCATGTGATACCTGTGATTCCCTTCACCTTGTGATGCTTTCATCCTGTGATCACTTCACTTTGTGATCCCTTCACATTGTGATCCCTTCACCTTGTGATCCTTTCACCCTGTGATCCTTTCACCTTGTGATACCTTCACCCTGCGAAGCTTTCACCCAGTGATCCCTTCACCATCTAATCCTTTCACCTTGTGATTCCCTCACCCTGTGATCCATTCACCCTATGATCACTTCACCTTGTGATCCTTTCAGACTGTGATCACTTCACATTGTGAACCTTTCACCCTGTCATCCTTTCACCTTGTGATCCTTTCACCCTGAAATCCCTTCACCCTGTGATCCCTTCACCTTGTGAGCCTTTCACCCTGTGATCCTTTCACCAGGATCCCTTCACCTTGTGATCCTTACAGCCTGTGATGCTTTCACCCTGTGATCCATTCACTTTGTGATCCTTTCACCCTGTGATCCCTTCACCTTGTGATCCCTTCACCATGTGATCCTTTCACCTTGTGATCCCTTCACCTTTTGATGCTTTCACCCTGTGATCCCTTCACCTTGTGATCCCGTCACCCTGTGATCCTTTAACCCTGTGATCCCTTCACCTTGTGATCACTTCACCCTGTGATCCCTTCAACCTGTGATCCCTTTACCTTGTGATCCTTTCACCCTGCGATATTTTCACACTGTGATCATTTCACCCTGTGATCCCTTCACCATGTGATACTTTCACACTGAAATCCCTTCACCCTGTGATCCCTTCACCTTGTGAGCCTTTCACCCTGTGATCCTTTCACCGGGATCCCTTCAACTTGTGATCCTTACAGCCTGTGATGCTTTCACCCTGTGATCCATTCACTGTGTGATCCTTTCACCCTGCGATCCCTTCACCTTGTGATCCCTTCACCATGTGATCCTTTCACCTTGTGATCCCTTCATCTTTTGATAATTTCACCCTGCGATCCCTTCACCTTGTGATCCTTTCACCCAGTGATTACTTCACCCTGTCGTCCCTTCACTTTGTGATCACTTCACCCTGTGATCCCTTCAACCTGTGATTCCTTTACATTGTGATCCTTTCATCCTGTGATCCTTTCACCCGGTGACCCCTTCACCCTGTGATCCCTTCACCATGTGAACCTTTCACCCGGTGATCTCTTCATGATGTGATCCTTTCACATTGTGATTCTTTCACCCTGTGATGCTTCACCTTGTGATCCTTCCATCCTGTGATCCTTTCACCCTGTGTTGCCTTCACCCTGTGATCCTTCCACCCTGTGACCCCTTCAACTTGTGATCCTTTCACACTATGATAATTTCACCCTGTGATCCCTTCACCATGTGATATTTTCACCCTGTGATCGTTTCACCATGTGATCCCTTCACCTTGTGATCCTTTCACTGTGATCCCTTCACCTTGTGATCCTTTCACCCGGTGATCCCTTCACCTTGTGATCCTTTCACCCTGAAATCCCTTCACCCTGTGATCGCTTCCCCTTGTGAGCCCTTCACACTGTGATCCATTCACTGGGATCCCTTCACATTGTGATCCTTACAGCCTGTGATGCTTTCACCCTGTGATCCCTTCACCTGTGATCCTTTCACCCGGTGATCCTTTCACCCTGTGGTCCCTTCACCTTGTGATCACTTGTGGAAATGTATTTTTATCTAAGCTGATACCATACGGTATTTGTGTGCCTTTTGATTAAAATGGAGTCCTGGCCCTTCCAGAACTTTCTGCATTTTAGCAGCCAGCTTGCATAAACAGCTAAACCTGCTGTTAGATGGCTGATGGTTATCAGACAGCTAGGAGACAAGTCATGCTGAGACAAGTAACCCCCCATGGTGCTCTCCTATTGTCTACACTACAGGAGTTCCATGTCACCCCACCCTTATCTTCTAGCCATTATCTCTTTCCTTTACCTCATCCATTCGAAGCAAACAGGTAAACTGACCAGGAAATTGGATAATCCTGACACAATACAAGACAGGTGATAGCCCATTACCTATGACTCATGGGGTAATGGCCGTTTGGCTTTCTGATAACCCTGACAAAAGGAAATATCTTGACACCATGTCAGGACCAGGATATAGTAATTAACTCTTTATCTGTATTCACTGACTGTGAGACAGAGCAATACACAGGGAGAGGCCAGAACTTGGGTTTTACTGTATAAATATCTTGTGAAGCTGTACCATTGCGGAGGTGTTCATTTAGCCCTTGACTGAGTGAAACCTACCCCTTGCGAGCAAGTAAATTAAAAGGGAAACTTCCATCGGAGCTGTAAGTGTCGGAGTCATTCTTTTCGGAGGTCGAGATTTCGACACACTTCACCCTGTGATCCCTGTACCTTGTGATCATTTCACCCTGTGATCCTTTCACACTGAGATCCCTTCAATCTGTGATCCTTTCACCCTGTGATCATTTCACCTTGTGATCCTTTCACCCTGAAATCCCTTCACCCTGTGATCCTTTCACCTTGTGAGCCTTTCACCCTGTGATCCTTTCAACGGGATCCCTTCACCTTGTGATCCTTACAGCCTGTGATGCTTTCACCCTGTGAACCGTTCACTGTGTGATCCTTTCACCCTGAGATCCCTTCACCTTGTGATCCCTTCATCATGTGATCCTTTCACCCTGTGATCCTTTCACCCTGTGGTCCCTTCACCTTGTGATCACTTCACCTTGTGATCCCTGTACCTTGTGACCCCTTCACCCTGTGATCCTTTCACACTGAGATCCCTTCAATCTGTGATCCTTTCACCCTGTGATCCTTTCACCTTTTGATCCCTTCACCCTGAAATCCCTTCACCCTGTGATCCCTTCACCTTGTGAGCCTTTCACCCTGTGATCCTTTCACCGGGAACCCTTCAGCTCGTGATCCTTACAGCCCGTGATGCCTTCACCCTGTGATCCATTCACTGTGTGATCCTTTCACCCTGAGATCCATTCACCTTGTGATCTCTTCACCATGTGATCCTTTCACCTTGTGATCCCTTCACCTTTTGATGCATTCACCATGTGATCCCTTCACCTTGTGATCACTTCACCATGTGATCCCTTCAACCTGTGATTCCTTTACATTGTGATCCTTTCACCCTGTGATCTTTTCACCTTGTGATCCTTTCATCGTGTGATCCTTTCACCCTGTGATCTCTTCATTCTGTAATCCCTTCACCTTGTGGTCCTTTCATCCCGTGATCCTTTAACCCGGTGACCCCTTCACCCTGTGATCCCTTCATCATGTGAACCTTTCACCCAGTGATCCCTTCATGATGTGATCCTTTCACATTGTGATCCTTTCCCCCTGTGATGCTACACCTTGTGATCCTTCCACCCTGTGATCCTTTCACCCTGTGATCACTTCACTCTGTGATCCTTTCACACTGTGATCACTTCACATTGTGATCCTTTCACCCTGTCTTGCCTTCACCCTGTGATCCTTCCACCCTGTGACCCCATCAACTTGTGATCCTTTCACCCAGTGATCCTTTCACTCTGTGATACTTTCTCCCTGTGATCCCTTCACCCTTGATCCTTTCACCCTGTCATCCTTTCACCCTGTGATCCTTCCACCCTGTGACCCCTTCAACTTGTGATCCATTCACACTGTGATCATTTCACCCTGTGATCCCTTCACCATGTGATACTTTCACCCTGTGATCTCTTCACTGTGGGATCCTTTCACCTTGTGATGCTTTCACCCTGTGATACCTTTGCACTGTGATCCTTTCACCCTGTGGTCCCTTCACCTTGTGATCACTTCACCCTATGATCCCTGTACCTTGTGATCCTTTCACCCTGTGATCCTTTCACCCTGTGACCCCTTCAACCTGTGATCCATTCATCTTGTGATCCTCTCACCCTGTGATCCATTCACTGTGTGATCCTTTCACCCTGTGATCCCTTCACCTTGTGATCCCTTCAACCTGTGATCCTTTCACACTGTGATCCCTTCACCCTGTGATCCTTTCACCCAGTGATTGCTTCACCCTGTGGTCCCTTCACCTTGTGATCCTTTCATCGTGTGATCCTTTCACCTGGTGACCCCTTCACCCTGTGATCCCTTCACCATGTGAACCTTTCACCCGGTGATACCTTCATGATGTGATCCTTTCACATTGTGATCCTTTCACCCTGTGATGCTTCACTTTGTGATCCTTCCACCCTGTGATCCTTTCACCCTGTGATCACTTCACCCTGTGATCCTTTCACACTGTGATCACTTCACATTGTGATCCTTTCACCCTGTGTTGCCTTCACCCTGTGATCGTTCCACCATGTGACCCCATCAACTTGTGATCCTTTCACCCAGTGATCCTTTCACTCTGTGATACTTTCACCCTGTGATCCCTTCACCCTTGATCCTTTCACCCTGTGATCCTTTCACCCTATGATCCTTCCACCCTGTGACCCCTTCAACTTGTGATCCTTTCACACTGTGATAATTTCACCCTGTGATCCCTTCACCATGTGATAATTTCACTGTGTGATCCTTTCACCCTGTGATCCCTTCACCCTCTGATCCTTTCAACCTGTGATCCCTTCACCTTATGATCCTTTCACCCGGTGATCCTTTCACCATATGATCCTTTCACCTTGTGATTCCTTCACCCTGTGATCCTTTCACCCTGTGATACTTTCACCTTGTGATCTTTTCACCCTGAAATCCCTTCAGCCTGTGATCCCTTCTCCCTGTGACCCCTTCATCCTGTGAACCTTTCACCCGATGATCCCTTCACCATGTGATCCTTCCACCCTGTGATCCTTTCACCCTGTGATCACTTCACCCTGTGAACCTTTCACACTGTGATCACTTCATCCTGTGAACCTGTCACACTGTGATCATTTCACATTGTGATCCATTCACCCTTTGATCCTTTCACCTTGTGCTCCTTTCACCCTGTGATCCCTTCACCCTGTAATGCTTTCACCCTCTGATCCCTTCACCCTGTGATCCCTTCACCTTGTGATCCCTTCACCCTGTGATCCCTTCATCCTGTCATCCCTTCACATTGCAATATCTTCACCCTGTGATCCCTTCACATTGCGATCCTGTCACCCTGTGATCCCTTCTCCCTGATCAGTTCACCGTGTGATCCTTTCACCTTGTCATCCCTTCACCATGTGATCCTTTCACCCTGTGATCCTTTGCCCCTGTGATCCCTTCACCTCGTGATCCTTTCACCTTTTAATCTTTTCACCCTGTGATCTCTTAACCCTGTGATCATTTCACCCTGTGATCCCTTCACCCTGTGTTCCCTTCACCTGTAATCATTTCACCCCCTAGTCCTTTCACCATGTGATCCCTTCACCTTGTAATCCTTTCACCCAATGATCTCTTCACATTGCGATCCTTTCACCCTGTGATCCCTTCATCTTGTGGCCCCTTCACCCTGTGATCCCTTCATCGGTGTGATCTTTTCACTCTGTGATCCATTTGCCCTGTGATCCCTTCACCCTGTGATCCTTTCACCCTGTGATCCCTGCACCCTGTGATCCCTGCACCCTGTGATCATTTCACCCTGTGATCCCTTCACCCTGTGATCCTTTCACCCTGTGATCCCTTCACCTTGTGATCCCTTCACCCTGTGTTCCCTTCACCTGTAATCCTTTCACCCCGTAATCATTTCACCCTGTGATCCCTTCACCTTGTGATCCTTTCACTCTGTGATCCTTTCACACTGTGATCCCTTCACCTTGTCATCCCTTTTCCTTGTGATCCCCTCACCTTGTGATTCTTTTACCCTGTGATCCCTTCACCTTGTGATCCTTTCACCCTGTGATCCCTTCATGTTGCGATCCTTTCACCTTGTGAACCATTCACCCAATGATCTCTTCACATTGCAATCCTTTCACCCTATGATCCCTTCACCCTGTGGCCCCTTCACCCTGTGATCCTGTCACCCTGTGATCCTTTCACCCTGTGATCCCTTCACCTTGTGATCCTTTCACCCTGTGATTCCTTCACTTTGTGATCCCTTCATCCTGTGATCCTTTCACCCTGTGATCCCTTCACCCTGTGAACCTTCCACCCTGTGATCCATTCACCCTGTGATCCCTTCACCCTGTAATCCCTTCACCCTGTGATCTCTTCACCCTGTGATCCTTTCACCCTGTGATCCATTCACCCTGTGATCCTTTCACCCTGTGATCCCTTCACCCTGTGGTCCTTTCACCCTGTGATCCCTTCACCCTGTGTTCCCTTCACCTATGATCCTTTCATCCCGTAATCCTTTCACCCTATGATCCCTTCACCTTGTGATCCTTTCAGCCTGTGATCTTGTCACCCTGTGATCCTTTCACCCTGTGATCCCTTCACATTGTGATCCTTTCACCCTGTGATCCTTTCACCCTGTGATCCCTTCACCCTGTAATCCCTTCACCTTGTGATCCCTTCACCCTGTGATCCTTTCACACTGTTATCCCTTCACCCTGTAATCCAATCACCCAGTGATCCCTTCACCATGTGATCCCTTGTGATACATTCACCTTGTGATCATTTCACTCTGTGATCCCTTTGCCATGTGATCCCTTCACCCTGTGATCCTTTCACCCTTTGATCCTTTCACGCTGTGATCCCTTCACCCTGTGATCCCTTCACCTTGTGATCATTTCACCTTGTGGTGCCTTCACCCTGTGATCCCTTCGCCCTGTGATCCTTTCACCCTGTGATCCTTTGCCCCTGTGATCCCTTCATCTCATGATCCTTTCACCTTTTAATCTTTTCACCCTGTGATCCCTTCACCCCGTGTTCCCTTCACCTGTGATCCTTTCATCCCGTAATCCTTTCACCCTATGATCCCTTCACCTTGTGATCCTTTTACCCTGTGATCTTGTCACCCTGTGATCCTTTCACCCTGTGATCCCTTCATATTGTGATCCTTTCACCCTGTGATCCTTTCACCCTGTGATCCCTTCACCCTGTAATCTCTTACCATTGTGATCCCTTCACCCTGTGATCCTTTCATACTGTTATCCCTTCACCCTGTAATCCATTCACCCAGTGATCCCTTTACCATGTGATCCCTTGTGATCCATTCACCTTGTGGTCATTTCACTCTGTGATCCCTTTCCCTTATGATCCGTTCACCCTGTGATCCTTTCACCCTGTGATCCCTTCACCCAGTGATCCTTTCACACTGTTATCCCTTCACCTTGTGATCCTTTCACCCTGTGATCCCTTCACCATGTGATCCCTTGTGATACATTCACCTTGTGATCATTTCACTCTGTGATCCCTTTGCCATGTGATCCCTTCACCCTGTGATCCTTTCACCCTTTGATCCTTTCACCCTGTGATCCCTTCACCCTGTGATCCCTTCACCTTGTGATCATTTCACCTTGTGATGCCTTCACCCTGTGATCCCTTCGCCCTGTGATCCTTTCACCCTGTGATCCTTTGCCTCTGTGATCCCTTCATCTCATGATCCTTTCACCTTTTAATCTTTTCACCCTGTGATCCCTTCACCCCGTGTTCCCTTCACCTGTGATCCTTTCATCCCGTAATCCTTTCACCCTATGATCCCTTCACCTTGTGATCCTTTTACCCTGTGATCTTGTCACCCTGTGATCCTTTCACCCTGTGATCCCTTCATATTGTGACCCTTTCACCCTGTGATCCTTTCACCCTGTGATCCCTTCACCCTGTAATCTCTTACCCTTGTGATCCCTTCACCCTGTGATCCTTTCACACTGTTATCCCTTCACCCTGTAATCCATTCACCCAGTGATCCCTTCACCATGTGATCCCTTGTGATACATTCACCTTGTGATCATTTCACTCTGTGATCCCTTTGCCATGTGATCCCTTCACCCTGTGATCCTTTCACCCTTTGATCCTTTCACGCTGTGATCCCTTCACCCTGTGATCCCTTCACCTTGTGATCATTTCACCTTGTGGTGCCTTCACCCTGTGATCCCTTCGCCCTGTGATCCTTTCACCCTGTGATCCTTTGCCCCTGTGATCCCTTCATCTCATGATCCTTTCACCTTTTAATCTTTTCACCCTGTGATCCCTTCACCCCGTGTTCCCTTCACCTGTGATCCTTTCATCCCGTAATCCTTTCACCCTATGATCCCTTCACCTTGTGATCCTTTTACCCTGTGATCTTGTCACCCTGTGATCCTTTCACCCTGTGATCCCTTCATATTGTGATCCTTTCACCCTGTGATCCTTTCACCCTGTGATCCCTTCACCCTGTAATCTCTTACCATTGTGATCCCTTCACCCTGTGATCCTTTCATACTGTTATCCCTTCACCCTGTAATCCATTCACCCAGTGATCCCTTCACCATGTGATCCCTTGTGATCCATTCACCTTGTGGTCATTTCACTCTGTGATCCCTTTCCCTTATGATCCGTTCACCCTGTGATCCTTTCACCCTGTGATCCCTTCACCCAGTGATCCTTTCACACTGTTATCCCTTCACCTTGTGATCCTTTCACCCTGTGATCCCTTCACCATGTGATCCCTTGTGATACATTCACCTTGTGATCATTTCACTCTGTGATCCCTTTGCCATGTGATCCCTTCACCCTGTGATCCTTTCACCCTTTGATCCTTTCACCCTGTGATCCCTTCACCCTGTGATCCCTTCACCTTGTGATCATTTCACCTTGTGATGCCTTCACCCTGTGATCCCTTCGCCCTGTGATCCTTTCACCCTGTGATCCTTTGCCTCTGTGATCCCTTCATCTCATGATCCTTTCACCTTTTAATCTTTTCACCCTGTGATCCCTTCACCCCGTGTTCCCTTCACCTGTGATCCTTTCATCCCGTAATCCTTTCACCCTATGATCCCTTCACCTTGTGATCCTTTTACCCTGTGATCTTGTCACCCTGTGATCCTTTCACCCTGTGATCCCTTCATATTGTGACCCTTTCACCCTGTGATCCTTTCACCCTGTGATCCCTTCACCCTGTAATCTCTTACCCTTGTGATCCCTTCACCCTGTGATCCTTTCACACTGT
The DNA here is from genome assembly GCF_044704955.1 of Pristiophorus japonicus. Lineage (NCBI taxonomy): Eukaryota > Metazoa > Chordata > Chondrichthyes > Pristiophoridae > Pristiophorus > Pristiophorus japonicus. The sequence continues at coordinate 39,985,804 of NC_091996.1, forward strand.
TATCCCTTCACCCTGTAATCCATTCACCCAGTGATCCCTTCACCATGTGATCCCTTGTGATCCATTCACCTTGTGGTCATTTCACTCTGTGATCCCTTTCCCTTATGATCCGTTCACCCTGTGATCCTTTCACCCTGTGATCCCTTCACCCAGTGATCATTTCACCCTGTGATCCATTCACCTTGTGATCATTTCACTCTGTGATCCCTTTGCCATGTGATCCCTTCACCCTGTGATCCTTTCACCCTTTGATCCTTTCACGCTGTGATCCCTTCACCCTGTGATCCCTTCACCTTGTGATCATTTCACCTTGTGGTGCCTTTACCCTGTGATCCCTTCGCCCTGTGATCCTTTCACCCTGTGATCCTTTGCCCCTGTGATCCCTTCATCTCATGATCCTTTCACCTTTTAATCTTTTCACCCTGTGATCCCTTCACCCCGTGTTCCCTTCACCTGTGATCCTTTCATCCCGTAATCCTTTCACCCTATGATCCCTTCACCTTGTGATCCTTTTACCCTGTGATCTTGTCACCCTGTGATCCTTTCACCCTGTGATCCCTTCATATTGTGATCCTTTCACCCTGTGATCCTTTCACCCTGTGATCCCTTCACCCTGTAATCTCTTACCATTGTGATCCCTTCACCCTATGATCCTTTCATACTGTTATCCCTTCACCCTGTAATCCATTCACCCAGTGATCCCTTCACCATGTGATCCCTTGTGATCCATTCACCTTGTGGTCATTTCACTCTGTGATCCCTTTCCCTTATGATCCGTTCACCCTGTGATCCTTTCACCCTGTGATCCCTTCACCCAGTGATCCTTTCACACTGTTATCCCTTCACCTTGTGATCCTTTCACCCTGTGATCCCTTCACCATGTGATCCCTTGTGATACATTCACCTTGTGATCATTTCACTCTGTGATCCCTTTGCCATGTGATCCCTTCACCCTGTGATCCTTTCACCCTTTGATCCTTTCACCCTGTGATCCCTTCACCCTGTGATCCCTTCACCTTGTGATCATTTCACCTTGTGATGCCTTCACCCTGTGATCCCTTCGCCCTGTGATCCTTTCACCCTGTGATCCTTTGCCTCTGTGATCCCTTCATCTCATGATCCTTTCACCTTTTAATCTTTTCACCCTGTGATCCCTTCACCCCGTGTTCCCTTCACCTGTGATCCTTTCATCCCGTAATCCTTTCACCCTATGATCCCTTCACCTTGTGATCCTTTTACCCTGTGATCTTGTCACCCTGTGATCCTTTCACCCTGTGATCCCTTCATATTGTGACCCTTTCACCCTGTGATCCTTTCACCCTGTGATCCCTTCACCCTGTAATCTCTTACCCTTGTGATCCCTTCACCCTGTGATCCTTTCACACTGTTATCCCTTCACCCTGTAATCCATTCACCCAGTGATCCCTTCACCATGTGATCCCTTGTGATCCATTCACCTTGTGGTCATTTCACTCTGTGATCCCTTTCCCTTATGATCCGTTCACCCTGTGATCCTTTCACCCTGTGATCCCTTCACCCAGTGATCATTTCACCCTGTGATCCATTCACCTTGTGATCCTTTCACCCTGTGATCCTTTCATGTTCTGATCCTTTCACCTTGTGAACCATTCACCTAATGATCTCTTCACATTGCGATCCTTTCAACCTGTGATCCCTTCATTCCTGTGGCCCCTTCACCCTGTGATCACTTCATCGTGTGATCCTTTCACTCTGTGATCCCTTTGCCCTGTGATCCATTCACCCTGTGATCCTTTCACCTTGTGATCCCTTCACCCTGTGATCCTTTCACACTGTGATCCCTTCAACTTGTCATCCCTTTACCCTGTGATCCCCTCACCTTGTGATTCTTTCACCCTGTGATCCATTCGCCTTGTGATCCTTTCACCCAGTGAGCCCTTCATGTTGCAATCCTTTCACATTGTGAACCATTCACCCAATTATTTCTTCACATTGCGATCCTTTCACCCTGTGATCCCTTCACCCTGTGGCCCCTTCGTCCTGTGATCCCTTCACTGTGTGATCCTTTTACTCTGTGATCCCTTTGGCCTGTGATCCCTTCACCCTGTGATCCTTTCACCCTGTGATTCCTTCACCCTGTGATCCTTTCACCCTGTGATCCCTTCACCTTGTGATCCTTTCACCCTGTGATGCCTTCACTTTGTGATCTCTTCACCCTGTGATCCTTTCAGCTTGTGATCCTTTCACCCTTTGATCCTTTCACCCTGTGATCCCTTCACCCTGTGATCCCTTCACCTTGTGATCATTTCACCTTGTGATGCTTTCACCCTGTGATCCCTTCCCCCTGTGATCCTTTTCACCATGTGATCCTTTTCCCCTGTGATCCCTTCATCTCGTGATCCTTTCACCTTTTAATCTTTTCACCCTGTGATCCCTTAATCCTGTGATCCTTTCACCCTGTGATCCCTTCACCCTGTGTTCTCTTCACCTGTGATCCTTTCACCCCGTAATCCTTTCACCCTATGATCCCTTCACCTTGTGATCCTTTCACCCTGTGATCTCATCACCCTGTGATCCTTTCACCCTGTGATCCCTTCACATTGTGATCCTTTCACCCTGTGATCCTTTCACCCCGTGATCCCTTCATCCTCTAATCCCTTCACCTTTGATCCCTTCACCCTGTGATCCTTTCACACTGCTATCCCTTCACCCTGTAATCCATTCACCCAGTGATCCCTTCACCATGTGATCCACTGTGATCCATTAACCTTGTGATCCATTCACCTGTGATCCCTTCACCTTGTGACCCCTTTGTCCTGTGATCCCTTGTGATCCATTCACCCTGTGGTCCCTTGTGATCCCTTCACCCTGTGATCCCTTGTGATCCCTTCACCCTGTGATTCCATCTTTTCATAGAATCATAGAACAGTGCAACACAGAAGGAGGCAGACGGTCCATCGATTCTACACTGACTCTTTCAAAGAGCAATCCAGTTAGTCCCACTTCCCTGCTCTTTCCCCATATCCCTGCAATTTTTCCCTTTCAAGTTTTTATCCAATTCCCTTTTGAAGGCTGCCATTGAACCCATTTCCACCACGCATTCCAGATCACAACCACTCGTTGTGTAAAAGTTTTTCATCATCCAACCCATCATCCTCCAACGCCTCTCACCGTCATCCAGCTGGCTGGGACTGCACTCGCCTGGTTCCATTCTCATCTATCTAATCGTAGACAGAGAATCACCTGCAATGGCTTCTCTTCACATCCCTGCATCGTTACCTCTGGTGTCCCCCAAGGATCTATCCTTGGCCCCCTCCTATTTCTCATCTTCTTGTTGCCCTTGGCGGCATCATCCGAAAACACAGCATCAGTTTCCACATGTACGCTGATGACACCCAGCTCTACCTCACTATCACTTCTCTCCACCCCTCCACGGTTTCTAAATTGTCAGACTGCTTGTCCGACATCCAGTTCTGGATGAGCAAACATTTTCTCCAATTGAATATTGGGAAAACTGAAGCTATTGTTTTCGGTCTCCATCACAAACTTCGTTCCCTAGCCACTGACTCCATCCCTCACCCCAACTCCTGTCTGAGGCTGAACCAGACTGTTCGCAACCTTGGTGCCATATTTGACCCTGAAGTTAGCTGTCAGCCACATATCCGCAGCATAACTAAAACCGCCTAGTTTCACCTCCGTAACATCGTCCGTCTCTGCACTTGCCTCAGCTCATCAATGCCTTTGTTACCACTAGACTTGACTATTCCAACACACTCCTGGCTGGCCTCCCACATTCTATCCAACAGTTTATGTTGGACATTCTATCCAACATAAACTAGAGGTGATCCAAAACTCGGCTGCCCGTGTCCTAACTCGCACCCAGTCCCGCTCACCCATCACCCCTGTGCTCGCTGACCTACATTGGCTTCTGGTTAAGCAACGCCTCGATTTCAAAATTCTCATCCTTGTTTTCAAACTCCTCCATGGCCTCGCCCCTCCCTATCTCTGTAATCTCCTCCAGCCCCACAACCCCCCACCCCGAGATGTCTGCGCTCCTCTAATTCTGCCCTCCTGAGCATCCCTGATTATAATCGCTCAACCATTGGTGGCCGTGCCTTCTGTTGCCTGGGCCCCAAGCTCTGGAACTCCCTGCCTAAACCTCTCCGCCTCTCTCTCCTCCTTCAAGATGCTACTTAAAACCTCCGTCTTTGACCAAGCTTTTGGTCACGTGCCCTAATTTATCCTTATGCGACTCGGTGTCAAATTTTTTATTGCATAAAGTTCCCGTGAAGCACCTTGGGACGTTTCACTATGTTAAAGGTGCTATATAAATACAAGTTGCTGTTGTAGTTTTTGTTCCTGTTGCCTCTGATTCTTCTGACAATCGCCTTCAGTCTGTGTCCTCTGGTTACCGACCTTTCCGCCATTGGAAATAGTTTCTCTTTATTTACTCTTTCTAAACACTCCATGATTTTAAACACCTCGATCAGATCTCCTCTTCGCCTTCTCCGCTCCATGGAGATCTACTCCAGCTTCTCCAGTCTCTCCGTGTACCATAATCCCTCATCCCTGGAACCACTCTAGTGAATACTTCCTGCACCCTCTCCAAAACCTTCACATCCTTCCTAAAGTGCGGTGCCCAGAATTGGACACAATATTCCAACTGAGGCCCAACCAGTGTTTATAAAGGTTTAGCATAACTTCCTGACTTTTGTACTCAGTGTGTCTCTACTCTGCTGTGACCTTTTGCCCCCCCCATGAGCAAGAATCACACTGGGGCAAACACAGCCACTGGGCTTGGTGCACAGACCCAAGAACACAAACCCTGAACCAGCACGGAGCAAGGACCCTGCGGCTCACCACATGGAGATGGGGGAGTGAAGGTGCCGGGATCTCACTGCCATGCTGCCTCCCACAGCTGGATAGCCTGTGGTCACGCAGGAGAACCCAGCCAGGGTTCGTGCTCCAGATCCGCAAGATAAATCCTGCTGTAAAATGCCTGCGTGTGGGTGCTGGTGACGGCAGGATTGGGGTCGTTGTAATATCACTCATCCCCCGGAATAACCGTCAACATTGTCAGCCTGGAATCATGGGGCGAATGGCCAGGGGCTGGCATATACAGCTGGGGAGAACCCGTGATCGGGGGCGAGTGTCCGTGGGCTGTGGGAGGGGAGAGTGTCCCTGGGCTGTGGGAGGGGAGGGGAGAGTGCCCCTGGGCTGTGGGAGGGGAGAGTGTCCTTTGGCTGTGGAAGGGGAGGGGAGAGTGTCCCTGGGCTGTGGGAGGGGAGGGGAGAGTGTCCCTAGGCTGTGGGAGGGGAGAGTGTCCCTGGGCTGTGGGAGTGGAGGGGAGAGTGTCCCTAGGCTGTGGGAGGGGAGAGTGTCCCTGGGCTGTGGGACGGGAGGGGAGAGTGTCCCTGGGCTGTGGGACGGGAGGGGAGAGTGTCCATGGGCTGTGGGGGGGAGGAGTGGGCTGTGGGGAGGGAGGGGAGTGGGCTATGGGGGGGAGTGGGCTATTGGGGGGGAGTGGGCTGTGGGGGCGGGGGGCAGTGGGCTGTTGGGGGGGGAGTGGGCTTGGGGGAGGGAGTGGGCTGTGGGGGGGCCGTGGGCTGTGTGGGGGGGAGTGGGCTGTGGAAGGGGAGCGGACTCAATTGGTGGGGAGGGTCTGTGAGAGGGTGTGTAAGGTTGGGGATAGATGGGCAGAATGGCTATGTGCATGGGTGTTTTGTGAAGCTGTTACGGCGACAGGACGGGGTTACATCGGGAACCATGCAAACTCAGCACAGCCACTCGGGATAAAGGAATGGAAACAGTGAGAGTCTGGGAAGAAAGTGTGTCATTGATTCCAGAACACGGGATGGAAAAAGAAAAATTATTAAAAGCAAGGAGTCTGCACCAGCCGTTACCTCATGCCCTGATCCTGCAGCTTCTGTAAATGTGGGGAATTACAGCTCACTGTAAGCACCATTCCTGCACCCAACAGTCCGTCAGCATTATCCAACACAGAGCCGACACATGCAGAGCAAGAGGCACCCAGGCTCTGTCCCTCAACTTGCTGGGGCGGGGGGTTAGAATGTGTGTGTGAGTGTGTGTGTGAGTGAGTGAGTGTGTGTGAGAGAGAGTGAGTGAGTGAGTGTGTGTGAGAGCGTGTGTGAGCGTGTGTGTGAGTCTGAGTATTAGTGTAAATGTGAATGTGTGAGAGAGTGTGAGTGTGTGTGAGTGTGAATGTGTGTGGATCTGAGTGTGGGTGTGTGTGAGTTAGTGTGTCGGTGTGTGTGTGTGAGTGAGCGTGCGTGTAAGTGTGAGCGTGGGAGTGTGGGTGAGTGTTTGTGTGTGTGTGCGTGTGTGTAATAACTCCTCTTCCTGCACAAGCAGCAGACTTTGTGAATCGGCAGGAGAAAGCAGAGTGAGAACATTTCTTCATTATATTGGCTGAATCTTACAATCTGGGATTCTGTACATGTTTGGAAATAGCATCAGAAACGGTCTGGTGTAACGGTGAGCCAACAGCCAATCAGTGAGGCCCTCGCACCCCCGTGACTCCCCATTGGAAGCTGACAACACTCCAAACTTGCCCATTTCACCACTGTCAGCTCCGGAGGTCGAAGGTCGATCTGAAAAACACACCACAGTCACACCTCACACCAGTACTGTGCACTGACTGAGTCACCATAGTGTGGAGAACGCAGGGGACAAACTGGGGCAGATTGGCAGATTGGTCTGTTTCATTATGACCTGCACGTAAAACCATGTGTGACTCAATACCATGTAGCGTACCCCCAGGGCAGGTACAGCACGGGTTAGATACAGAATAAAGCTCCCTCTACACTGTCCCATCAAACACTCCCAGGGCAGGTACAGCACAGGTTAGATACAGAGTAACGCTCCCTCTACACTGTCCCATCAAACACTCCCAGGGCAGGTACAGCACAGGTTAGATACAGAGTAAAGCTCCCTCTACACTGTCCCATCAAACATTCACAGGGCAGGTACAGCATGGGTTAGATACAGAGTAAAGCTCCCTCTACACTGTCCCATCAAACATTCCCAGGGCAGGTACAGCACAGGTTAGATACAGAGTAAAGCTCCCTCTACACTGTCCCATCAAACATTCCCAGGGCAGGTACAGCATGGGTTAGATACAGAGTAACGCTCCCTCTACACTGTCCCATCAAACACTCCCAGGGCAGGTACAGCACAGGTTAGATACAGAGTAAAGCTCCCTCTACACTGTCCCATCAAACATTCCCAGGGCAGGTACAGCATGGGTTAGATACAGAGTAAAGCTCCCTCTAAACTGTCCCATCAAACATTCCCAGGGAAGGTAAAGCATGGGTTAGATACAGAGTAAAGCTCCCTCTACACTGTCCCATCAAACATTCCCAGGGCAGGTACAGCATGGGTTAGATACAGAGTAAAGCTCCCTCTACACTGTCCAATCAAACATTCCCAGGGCAGGTACAGCATGGGTTAGATACAGAGTAAAGCTCCTTCTTCACAGCCACATTAAACATTCCCAGGGCAGGTACAGCATGGGTTAGATACAGAGTAAAGCTCCCTCTACACTGTCCAATCAAACATTCCCAGGGCAGGTACAGCATGGGTTAGATACAGAGTAAAGCTCCCTCTAAACTGTCCCATCAAATACTCCCAGGGCAGGTACAGCAAGGGTTAGATACAGAGTAAAGCTCCTTCTTCACAGCCACATTAAACCAGGGCAGAAACTTTCTGTTGTAAGCTGTGGCTCAGTGGATATCACTCTCACCTCTGAGTCCAAAGGTCATGGGTTCAAGTCCCATTCCAGAGATTTGAGTAAATAATCCAGGCTCACACTCACAGTGCAGTACTGAGAGAGAGCCGTACTGTCAAAGAGGCACTAATGAGGGAGCGCCGCACTGTTGGAGGGGCAGTACTGAGTGAGTGCCGCACTGTCAGAGGGGCAGTAATGAGGGAGCGCCGCACTGTCGGAGGTGTAGTACTGAGGGAGCGTTGCACTGTCGGAGGGGCAGTATTGAGGGAGCGCTGCACTGTCGGAGGGGCAGTATTGAGGGAGCGCCGCACTGTCGGAGGGGCAGTACTGAGAGAGCGCCGCACTGTCGGAGGGGCCGTCTTTCATGAGAGACCAAGGCCCTATATGCTCTCTCAGGTGGTTGTAAAAGATCCCATGGTCAAAGAAGATCGGGTGCGTTATTCCTCAATCAACATCTATAAAATGATCTGGTCATTATCACATTGCTGTGTGTGAGTTTGCTGTGCGCTACTTGGCTGCCGCATTTTCCACATTACAGCAGTGACACAAAATCTGCAAAAGGACATAAACAGGATAAGTGAGTGGGCAAAAATTTGGCAAATGGAGTATAATGTTGGAAAGTGTGAGGTTATGCACTTTGGCAGAAAAAATCAGACAGCAAGTTATTATTTAAATGGAGAAAGATTGCAAAGTGCTGCAGTACAGTGGGACCTGGGGGTACTTGTGCATGAAACACAAAAGGTTAGTATGCAGGTACAGCAAGTGATCAGGAAGGCCAATTGCAAAGGGGATGGAGTATAAAAGCAGGGAAGTTTTGCTACAGTTATACAGGGTAATGGTGAGGCCACACCTGGAATACTGCGTGCAGTTTTGGTTTCCATATTTACGAAAGGATACACTTGCTTTGTAGGCAGTTCAGAGAAGGTTCACTAGGTTGATTCTGGAGATGAGGGGGTTGACTTTTGAGGAAAGGTTGAGTAGTTTGGGCCTCTACTCATTGGAATTCAGAAGAATGAGAGGTGACCTTATCGAAATATATAAGATTATGATGGGGCTTGACAAGGCGGATGCAGAGAAAATGTTTCCACTGCTAGGAGAGACAAGAACTAGAGGGCATAATCTTAGAATAAGGGGCCGCCCATTTAAAACTGAGATGAGGAGAAATTTCTTCTCTCAGAGGGTTGTGGATGTAAAGTCCTGTCCCCTCAGTACAGATTCACACGAGGCATGTAGTGAAGTCAAGGTCACTCTGGACCTGCACCTTTATTTCACAGCTCTGGAGTGCTGCACTTGCCTGAGACCTGTCCTTATATACCTGTCTCTTGCAAGTGCACCCCTGGTGGTAAGGTATTCTGGTGGTTACAGGTCATATCTTATTACAGTCATGTATAGCATGTTAGGATACAGTTATATATAATAATGTTAGATACATGACATCACCCTCCCCCAAGGTCTTATTGTCTTTATAGGTTCAGTCTGTCAGGTAGTCTACGCTCTCGCGTGGAGCGTCTGAGTTGTGGTTCAGTTGTTTGCCTTGGTGTCTATTTTTCTTTGGGTGTGGATGCTGGTATCTCGCCTGGGCTGTCTGTTTCGATTGGTGTGATTGTTGTTGACTCACCTGGGCTGTCTGTTTGGATTGCCCTTTCCTCAGGTTGTTCCCTCTGTCTGTCCACCAGGTGTGGTGCGAGTTCCACATTGTAGTCTGCCTCTGGTTCCGCAGTGTTGTTGGTAAATCAGCTTTTGACTTGGTCTACATGCCTCCGGCAGGTTTGGCCATTGTCCATTTGTACTACCAGTAGCCTGTTTCCTTCCTTGTCCATTACTGTCCCTGCAAGCCATTTGGGACCCCTGCCATAGTTTAGTACAAATACTTTGTCCCCTATCTCATTCCATCTCCCCCTCGAATTTCTGTCATGGTACTCAGTCAGCTTACGGCGCTTTGCCTCAACGATTTCATGCATGTCTGGGAGGATTAATGAGAGCCTTGTTTCTAAAGTCCTTTTCATCAACAGTTGCGCGGGGGGAATCCCAGTCAATGAGTGCGGACGAGATCGGTATGCCAGCAGCAGTCGCGACAGGCGCGACCCTGCAGTGTGGGACCTTGGATTTTAAGCATGCCTTGTTTAATGATTTGCACAGCTCTCTCTGCCTGGCCGTTGGAGGCCGGCTTAAACGGTGCCGTCTTGACGTGGTTTATGCCGTGGTCAATTATAAAATCTTGGAATTGTGCGCTGGTGAAGCACGGACCATTGTCACTGACCAATATGTCAGGGATTCCGTGCATTGCAAACATGGTTGCGAGGCTCTCCACAGTGGTGGAGGTTGTGCTCGAGTTTAAAATGGCGCATTCGATCCACTTTGAAAATGCATCTACAACGACGAGGAACATTTTGCCCATGAATGGGCCCACATAGTCTACGTGCACCCGCGACCACGGTTTGGTGGGCCAGGGCCAGGGGCTCAGGGGAGCCTCCCTGGGGGCATTGCTGAGAAGGGCACAAATGGTGCACCATCGGACGCAGAGCTCCAAGTCCGCGTCAATACTAGGCCACGAGATGTGAGATCTGGCTATGGCCTTCATGAGAACGATCCACGGGTGCTCGCGGTGAAGCTCCCGGACAAATGCCTCTCTGCCTCGCAGAGGCATGACTACTCGGCTGCCCCACATCAGGCAGTCTGCTTGTAGTGATAGCTCATGCATGTGCATGTGAAAAGGTTTGAATTCCTCGGGGCAGGCATCGCGAGGCTCTGCACAGTCACAGGTTAGGACACATCTTTTTACTAAGGATAACATGGGGTCGCTGGCCGTCCAGGCTCTGATTTGGCGAGCCGTCATGGGCGAACCTGTGGATTCAAAGGCATTGATTGCCATGACTATCTCACAGTCCTGTTCGTCAGACCCTTCCGTGGTCGTCAGGGGTAGCCTGCTGAGCGCATCGGCACAGTTGTCTGTGCCTGGTCTGTGCCTTATGGTATAGTCGTAGGACGCCAGCATGAGTGCTCACCGTTGAATTCGCGCCGAGGCGTTGGCGTTTATTGCCTTGCTCTCTGCTCTTGGATAGGAGGGACGTTAGGGGCTTGTGGTCGGTTTCTAACACGAACTTGGCCCCGAAAAGTTATTGGTGCATCTTTTTGACACCGTACACGCACGCAAGCGCCTCCTTCTCTACCATTCCGTACCCGCGCTCCGCCCGCGAAAGTGACCTGGAGGCATAAGCTATGGGTTGTAATTCACCCGCACTATTGACCTGTTGCAAAACGCACCCGACCCCATACGCTGACACATCGCATGTGAGAACTAGCTTTTTACCTGGATCAAAGAAAGTCAAAACACCGTTGGAACACAGAAGGTTGCGTGCCCTATTGAAGGCGCGTTCCTGGGCGTTCCCCCAAAACCAATCGCAACCCTTCCTGAGTAGCACATGGAGAGGCTCCAGCAGCATGCTTAAGTTCCGCATAAAGTTCCCAAAGTAATGGAGTAGCCCGAGAAAGGTGCGCAGTTCTGAGACATTCCAGGGCCTGGGTGCCAGGCGAATTGCTTCTGTTTTGGACTCTGTTGGGCGGATTCCATCAGCAGCAATCCTTCTGCCCAAAAATTCAACCTCGGGTGCGAGAAACAGGCACTTGGATTTCTTAACTCGTAGGCCTACCCGATCCAACCGCTTTAGTACTTCCTCCAAATTACGGAGATGGGAGTCGGTGTCCCTGCCCGTGATAAGTATGTTGTCTTGAAATACAACCGTCCCCGGGATGGACTTAAGCAGACTCTCCATGTTGCGCTGCCGACATGATGCCGAATGGGCATCGATTGTACATGAAAAGGCCTCGATGTGTGTTGATGGTGGTGAGTAGCTTGGATTCCTCGGTCAATTCTTGCGTCATATATGCAGATGTGAGGTCTAGTTTTGAGAAAATTTTCCCCCAGCCAATGTGGCAAATAAGTCCTCCGCTCTGGGCAGCGGGTACTGGTCCTGTAGGGAGACTCTGTTTATGGTAGATTTGTAGTCCCCACAGATTCGTACAGATCCATCAGGCTTCATGACTGGGACGATGGGACTTGCCCAGTCGCTAAATTCCACAGGTGATATAATGCCTCCCCGCAGAAGCCTGTCTAGTTCGTGTTCAATCTTTTCCCTCATCACATAGGGTACAGCTCTGGCCTTGTGATGGACCGGTCTAGCATCCTGTGTGATGTAGATTTTGACTTTGGCCCCTTTGAAAGTGCCCACACCTGGCTGAAAGAGATGTTCAAATCGCTTTATAACTGTTGAGCAGGAGGTCCGTTCCTCTAACGACATGGCATGGACATCATCCCAGTTCCAGTTTAGTTTTGCCAGCCAGCTTTTCCCCAGCAGTGCTGGGGGGGTCTCCGGGGACAATCCACAGGTGAAGTCGGTTCACTGTCCCTTTGTGTGTGACGGAGAGCATGGCGCTGCCAAGGACTGGGACGATTTCTTTGGTATAGGTCCTTAGTTTGGTGTCAACCCTTGTGAGTTTTGGTCTGTCTCTTTTATGCGGCCACAGTTGTTCAAATTGTTGAGCGCCCATGAGAGATTGACTCGCTCCCGTATCCAGCTCCATGTTGACAGGTATCCCATTGAGTAGGACCCTCATCATTATAGGAGGCGTCCTGTTGTAGGAGCAGCGGCCATTGATCGTGTTGACCCGCTGTATATCGGTGTCCCGGGTACTGTCCCCACCATCTTCTGGTCCGCTTTCTGACCCATCCGATTTGTATACCAGCTGAGCTGCCGTTTTTTTGCACATGAGGGTCAAATGTCCTGTATAATCACAGTTCCTGCAAACAGCCTGCTGAAATCGACATTCCCTTGACGAGTGCCCACCCCCACACTTCCAGCACAGACCGCTTCCATTGTTACCAAAGAATGAGCTGCGTCTGGCTGATCTCTCTTGAGCTTCTCTCAGTTTGTAGTTGATTGCTCACATTGTGGGTTGATGAGGTGTGAACAGCCGTTCCTGTGGCCCTTGATGGCTTCTGCCTGCTGTCGAGAGCCTGTTCTCCCGGTTTTGTCTGTATGTGGGGGTAGCAGCTTGTTTAGTGCTGTGAACTCCTCATTCCGATATTTCGTTAGTTGTCATACCTGCATTGTAAATCAACCTTGTTTCTTCTTCCCCTGCCAAGAATGTCTGTGCAACCAGTGCTGCTGCCTCTAAGGTCAGGTTCTTGGTCTCTATGAGCTTTCGGAATAAGCCTGCATGGCCTATTCCTTCAATGAAAAAGTCTCTCAGCATTTCTCTCCTCAGTTCATCGGAGAACTCACATAAACTGGCCAACCTCCGAAGTTCCGCCACGAAGTCGGGTATGCTCTGGCCCACATAGTGTCTGTAGTTGTAGAACCTGTGTCTGGCCATGTGTAGGCTGCTCGCTGGCTTCAGGTGGTCTCTTCAAACGACTTGCTTGCTGGTTTCTCGGGTGCCAGCAGATCCTTCATTAAAGCGTATGTTTTCGAGCCACAGCTGGTCAAAAGATGGGCTCTTCTCTTGTCTGCTTTGTCGTCTCCTAACCAGTCTTTGGTTACAAAGCTTTGCTGGAGCCTTTCTATAAAGTCCTCCCAATTGTCTCCAGCATTGTACTTTTCATCTGATCCGTTGTTCGCCAGTCTGTGCATTCTGTAATCCCGTAACTCATCGCTGCTATAAAAGTCCTGTCCCCTCAGTACAGATTCACATGAGGCATGTAGTGAAGTCAAGATCACTCTGGACCTGCAACTTTATTTCACAGCTCTGGAATGCTGCACTTGCCTGAGACCTGTCCTTATATACCTGTCTCTTGCAAGTGCACCCCTGGTGGTAAGGTATGCTGGTAGTTACAGGTCATATCTTATTACAGTCATAGACATAGAAACATAGAAAATAGGTGCAGGAGTAGGCCATTCAGCCCTTCTAGCCTGCACCGCCATTCAATGAGTTCATGGCTGAACATGCAACTTCAGTACCCCCTTCCTGCTTTCTCGCCATACCCCTTGATCCCCCTAGTAGTAAGGACTTCATCTTACTCCCTTTTGAATATATTTAGTGAATTGGCCTCAACTACTTTCTGTGGTAGAGAATTCCACAGGTTCACCACTCTCTGGGTGAAGAAGTTTCTCCTCATCTCAGTCCTAAATGGCTTACCCCTTATCCTTAGACTGTGACCCCTGGTTCTGGACTTCCCCAACATTGGGAACATTCTTCCTGCATCTAACCTGTCTAAACCCATCAGAATTTTAAACCTTTCTCTGAGGTCCCCTCTCATTCTTCTGAATTCCAGTGAATACAAGCCCAGTTGATCCAGTCTTTCTTGATAGGTCAGTCCCACCATCCCGGGAATCAGTCTGGTGAATCTTCGCTGCACTCCCTCAATAGCAAGAATGTCCTTCCCCAAGTTAGGAGACCAAAACTGTACACAATACTCCAGGTGTGGCCTCACCAAGGCCCTGTACAACTGTAGCAACACCTCCCTGCCCCTGTGCTCAAATCCCCTCGCTATGAAGGCCAACATGCCATTTGCTTTCTTAACCGCCTGCTGTACCTGCATGCCAACCTTCAATGACTGATGTACCATGACACCCAGGTCTCGTTGCACCTCCCCTTTTCCTAATCTGTCACCATTCAGATAATAGTCTGTCTCTCTGTTTTTACCACCAAAGTGGATAACCTCACATTTATCCACATTATACTTCATCTGCCATGCATTTGCCCACTCACCTAACCTATCCAAGTCACTCTGCAGCCTCATAGCATCCTCCTCGCAGCTCACACTGCCACCCAACTTAGTGTCATTCGCAAATTTGGAGATACTACATTTAATCCCCTCGTCTAAATCATTAATGTACAATGTAAACAGCTGGGGCCCCAGCACAGAACCTTGCGGTACCCCACTAGTCACTGCCTGCCATTCTGAAAAGTACCCATTTACTTCTACTCTTTGCTTCCTGTCTGACAACCAGTTCTCAATCCATGTCAGCACACTGCCCCCAATCCCATGTGCTTTAACTTTGCACATTAATCTCTTGTGTGGGACCTTGTCGAAAGCCTTCTGAAAGTCCAAATATACCACATCAACTGGTTCTCCCTTGTCCACTTTACTGGAAACATCCTCAAAAAATTCCAGAAGATTTGTCAAGCATGATTTCCCTTTCACAAATCCATGCTGACTTGGACCTATCATGTCACCTCTTTCCAAATGCGCTGCTATGACATCCTTAATAATTGATTCCATCATTTTACCCACTACCGAGGTCAGGCTGACCAGTCTATAATTCCCTGTTTTCTCTCTCCCTCCTTTTTTAAAAAGTGGGGTTACATTGGCTACCCTCCACTCGATAGGAACTGATCCAGAGTCAATGGAATGTTGGAAAATGACTGTCAATGCATCCGCTATTTCCAAGGCCACCTCCTTAAGTACTCTTGGATGCAGTCCATCAGGCCCTGGGGATTTATCGGCCTTCAATCCCATCAATTTCCCAAACACAATTTCCCGACTAATAAAGATTTCCCTCAGTTCCTCCTCCTTACTAGACCCTCTGACCCCTTTTATATCCGGAAGGTTGTTTGTGTCCTCCTTAGTAAATACCGAACCAAAGTACTTGTTTAATTGGTCTGCCATTTCTTTGTTCCCCGTTATGACTTCCCCTGATTCTGACTGCAGGGGACCTACGTTTGTCTTTACTAACCTTTTTCTCTTTACATATGTATAGCATGTTAGAATACAGTTATATATAATAATGTTAGATACATGACAGTGGATCTGTGGAATTTGCTGCCTCAGAGAGCTGTGGAAGCTGGGACATTGAATAAATTTAAGACAGAAATAGACCGATAAGGGGATAAGGGGTTATGGGGAGCGGGCGGGGAAATGGAGCTGAGTCCATGATCAGATCAGCCATGATTGTATTAAATGGTGGAGCAGGCACGAGGGGCCGTATGGCCTACTCCTGCTCCTATTTCTTACGTTCTTATGACTACACTTCGAAAGTACTTGATTGGCTGTGAAGCGCTTTGGGACGTCCCGCGGTGGTGAAAGGTGCTGTATAAATGGTTTCTTCCTTTCATGACCCACTGAACAGCATTCAACAATTTCCATCAAACACGTTACACAGAACACGAGCCAAGTTGGAGCCGCTAACTCACGGCAGCCGGAGGATCCGTTGGGAGTTATACTGCAAGATGTGCCGCGATGAGACTGATGATAATGCAGAGAGAGATCGGGAGAGAGCCAGGTCCTCAGGGAGCTGTTGCATAGGTCGGAGCTGCAGCACTGGATGTGGACACCAGGGAACTCCTCCTGCTGATAGTGACAGGCCGTCCCAAATTCACTTGCCAACATCGCCCCCAACACCACTGCGCAAAGGATACTGGTCAATCCCATAATCAATCTCATCATCGCCCCCAACACCACTGGGCAAAGGACACAGATCACAGGTCAATCCCATCCACCCATCACCACTGGGCAAAGGACACAGGTCACTGGTCAATCCCATCCACCCATCACCACTGGGCAAAGGACACAGGTCACTGGTCAATCCCATCCACCCATCACCACTGGGCAAAGGACACAGATCACAGGTCAATCCCATCCACCCAACATCACTGGGCAAAGGACACAGGTCACAGGACAATCCCATCATCAATCTCATCATCCCCCCGAACACCACTGGGCAAAGGACACAGGTCACAGGTCAATCCCATCCACCCAGCCACACAACACCGTGCAAAGTTCCACCCGGCGACTGATGATGTTCAGAGAATCTCCAGAGACAACCCCACCCCATCCATCTTCACCTCTTCCCCACCCCCACACACACTGACTCACTGGGGTACGGGTCCCACACACAGTGACTCTCACTGGAGTACGGGTCCCACACACACTGACTCACTGGGGTACGGGTCCCACACACAGTGACTCTCACTGGGGTACGGGTTCCACACACACTGACTCTCACTGGGGTTCGGGTCCCACACACATTGATTCTCACTGGGGTACGGGTCTCACACACACTGACTCTCACTGGGGCATGGGTCCCACACACACTGACTCTCACTGGGGTACGGGTCCACACACACTGACTCTCACTGGAGTATGGGTCCCACACACACTGACTCTCACTGGGGTACGGGTCCCACACACACTGACTGGGGTACGGGTCCCACACACACTGACTCTCACTGGGGTATGGGTCCCACACACGCTGACTCTCACTGGGGTACGGGTCCCACACACAATGACTCTCACTGGGGTATGGGTCCCACACACACACACACTCTCACTGGGGTTCGGGTCCCACACACACACTCTCACTGGGGTTCGGGTCCCACACACACTGACTCTCACTGGGGTATGGGTCCCACACACACACACACTCTCACTGGGGTTCGGGTCCCACACACACACTCTCACTGGGGTACGGGTCCCACACACACTGACTCTCACTGGGGTATGTGTCCCACACACACTGACACTCACTGGGGTATGGGTCCCACACACACTGACTCTCACTGGGGTACGGGTCCCACACACACTGACTCTCACTGGGGTACGGGTCCCACACACACTGACTCTCACTGGGGTATGGGTCCCACACACACTGACTCTCACTGGGGTATAGGTCCCACACACAATGACTCTCACTGGGGTATAGGTCCCACACACAATGACTCTCACTGGGGTATAGGTCCCACACACACTGACTCTCACTGGGGTACGGGTCCCACACACACTGACTCTCACTGGGGTACGGGTCCCACACACACTGACTCTCACTGGGGTACGGGTCCCACACACACTGACTCTCACTGGGGTATAGGTCCCACACACAATGACTCTCACTGGGGTATAGGTCCCACACACAATGACTCTCACTGGGGTACGGGTCCCACACACACTGACTCTCACTGGAGTACGGGTCCCACACACACTGACTCTCACTGGGGTACGGGTCCCACACACAATGGCTCTCACTGGGGTTCGGGTCCCACACACACTGACTCTCACTGGGGTACGGGTCCCACACACAATGGCTCTCACTGGGGTTCGGGTCCCACACAATGACTCTCACTGGGGTACGGGTCCCACACACAATGGCTCTCACTGGGGTTCGGGTCCCACACACACTGACTCTCACTGGGGTACGGGTCCCACAAACATTGACTCTCACTGGGGTACGAGTTCCAGCGAATGTCAGTAGCTATTTGACTGGATACAGGGACACTAACTGTTGATGCCAACTTTAATGTCTGATGCTCTGACCAGCCACTTACCGCTCCCAATCCTGATGCAGAATCTGTGTTTGAAGCCTCGGTGCTAGGGTGAGCAGGTCATTGGCTGAGAATTGGAGCAGCCCGCATCGAGCTCCCGGGAGCCCAGATTACAGCAGTAGCATTGGAGCCCATTTACTGAAATACACAGGGCAGCTCAGGAGACATGGGGAGAGACACTTGCCCCACTCCCAATAACCCCTTGGGATAAGCCCAACCACCCCCATACACTGAATAGTACAGAGATAAAGCTAGAAATAAAGAGTTAAATGATAAATATTGGCTTAGGACACCGGGGAGAGCTCCCCTACTTTTCGTCCAATAGTGCCGTGGGATCTTTTACATCCTCCTGAGAAAGCAGACGGGGCTTAATGTCTCATTTGAAAGATGGCACTCCCTCAGTACTGCCCCTCCGACAGTGCAGCGGAGGCTCCCTCAGTATTGCCCCTCCAACAGTGCAGTGCTCCCTCAGTACTGCTCCTTCGACAGTGCAGCACTCCCTCAGTACTGCCTCTCCGACAGTGCGGCACTCCTTCAGTACTGCCCTTCCGACAGTGCGGCACTCCCTCAGTATTGCCCCTCCAACAGTGCAGCGCTCCCTCAGTACTGCCCCTCTGACAGTGTTGCACTACCTCAGTACTGACCCTCCGATAGTGTTGCACTCCTTCAGTACTGATCCTCCGACAGTATTGCATTCCCTCAGTACTGCACTGGGAGTGCTAGCCTGTATTTTGTGCTCAATTTTCCAGAGTGGAACCTGGGCCCCCAATCTTCTGACTCAGAGATGGGAGTGCGACCCACTGAGCCACGGCTGACACACGCAGAGATAGATAGATTGATGGAGAGATAGATAGAGGGAGATAGAGAGATATAGATATTGATAGAGATAGAGAGAGATAAAGTAGAGAGATAGAGAGAGATAAAGATAGAGAGACAGAGTGAGAGAGAGAGATTGATAGAGAGATAGATATAGATATAGATAGAGATAGAGATGGCTAGAGAGAGAAAGAGGAAGAGAGATAGAGATAGATAGCAATAGAGAGCTATAGATAGTTAGCGATATGGAGAGAGGTATAGATAGAGATATAGACAGAGATAGACATTTAGATAGAGAGGTATTTAGACAGATAGACAGACAGACAGACAGACAGATAGATAGATAGAGTCTGCAACAGAAATGGAGATAGATATGGAGATAGCGAGGGCTTGAAATTTGAGTATGCCCAAAACGTTTCACCCAGCAACAATGAAGGAGACAGAGATATGAGAGAGTGAGGGAAGGTAATGCGACACGCTCACACAGACTGAGTCCTTACTCCTGAGACACCAGCCCACCATGGTTAGAGAGAGACCAGGCCATGTAGAACAGTTCGTTGATTAACCTTTGACTCCTCGTGAGAAGATCCCGATCCCGAGTAAGGTCCGCATCCGGAGGTTGGGGATTTTTCCTTTCCCCAATCAGCCGTTGCCAAGTTCCAGTTTGCCCCACTTTCCGTAAAAGTATTTAATTTGTTGTTTCGCAGAGACTCAGCCTTTAATGAGGGAGGACAAACCCTCCGGGGTCAACGAGATGGAATTCCAGAGTCTGGGATAACGGATCAATGCTGAAGTTCCGGAGTCTAGGATGACGGATCAATGCTGGAGTTCCGGGGTCTGGGATAACAGATCAATGCTGGAGTTCCGGAGTCTGGGATAACAGATCAGAGCTCCATCACAGCAAGGTCTAACACTGGGGATGTGAGGGATGGACGTCGAACACTGGGTTAACACCAGATGCGGTGTCAGGAGATGTGGACCTGGAGCCGACGCCTCCGGCCAGTGTCCGAGCGTCCAGCTGCTGCCCGTCTGTGTGCTGTTTGGAACAGGAACATCTGATCCCACGTTAATACAAAGACAATCCCCGAATGTGTAATTCCCCGGATTATACCGGTTGTGTCACCTCAGCTCACAGAGCAAGACGCCGGAATGTTCCAGCACTCACACCGAAAACAGGCTTTTGTAAAATGTCATTCACACAAATACAATTATACAGAATCCCTCCCCCCCCGCCCCCGAACTCAAACAGCCCAGACAGCAACCCACACAGCACAGGCCGTGATAGAGCCTGGGCTTTTCCTGTTGGGAAATGTTGGTGTTCAGAGGGACCTGGGAGTCCTTGTACACGAATCACTGAAAGTTAACATGCAGGTACAGCAAGCAATTAAGAAAGCAAATGATATGTTGGCCTTTAATACAAGAGGATTTGAGTACAAGAGTAAAGATGTCTTACTGCAATTATATAGGACCCTGGTGAGACTGCATCTAGAGTATTGTGCACAGTTTTGGTCTCCTTACATAAGGAAGGATATACTTGCCATAGAGGTAGTGCAACGAAGGTTCACCAGACTGATTCCTGGGATGGGGAGATTGTCCCATGAGGAGAGATTGAGTAGACTGGGCCTATATTCTCTAGAGTTTAGAAGAATGCGAGGTGATCTCATTGAAACACACACAATTCTTACGGGGGCTTGACAGGGTAGATGCAGGGAGGATGTTTCCCCCTGGCTGAGGAGTCGAGAACCAGGGGTCACAGTCTCAGAATAAGGGGTTGGCCATTTAGGACTGAGATGAGGAGAAACCTCTTCATTCAGAGGGTGGTGAATCTTTGGAATTCTCTGCCCCAGAGGGCTGTGGATGCTCAATCGTTGAGTATATTCAAGACAGTGATCGATAGATTTGTGAATATTAAGGGAATCAAGGGTTTTGGGGACAGTGCAGGAAAATGGAGTTGAGGTAGAAGATCAGCCATGATTTCATTGAATGGCAGAACAGGCTCCAGGGGCCTAATGGCCGATTCCTGCTCCTAATTTTTATGTTGTTGTATATCACACAGACTGGGATGCAGCCTGGCCTTTCCAGGTACCTGCTTCCCGTACCAACTGAGCCACTGGGAAAATAATTTTAATTAAGGTATGATTGGGACCTGTTGGAGAATTTGTGCCGGATTTACTCTCATTAGACAACGAGCCACCCAGCAGCCCAGGCATGGTGCAGAGAGCAGTGAGCGTGTGTGTGGGCAAAGGATTAACTGATTGCTGATGGGGGATAGAGATGGTGAAGTGAGGTAATCCCAGAGCGACGGATAATCTCATCATGTTGGAGGGAGGCAGAGCTGGCAATCGCTGACAGACAGCACTGCCCCGGTGCGGACTGAGCCTGGGTCAGGGGTCACTCACTGCCCGGTGCAGACTGAGCCTGTGTAAGGGGTCACTCACTGAGCCTGGGTCAGGGGTCACTCACTGAGCCTGGGTCAGGGGTCACTCACTGCCCGGTGCAGACTGAGCCTGGATCAGGAGTCACTCAATGAGCCTGGGTCAGATTCACTCACTGCCCAGTGTGGTCTGAGCCTGAGTCAGGGGTCACTCTGTCCCGGTGTGTAGTGAGCCTGGGACAGTGGTCACTCTGTCCCGGTGTGGAGTGAGCCTGGGTCAGGGGTCACTGTGTTCTGGTGTGGAGTAAGCCTGGGTCAGTGGTCACTCTGCCCCGGTGTGGAGTGAGCCTGGGACAGGGGTCCCTCACTGAGCTTGGTGTGGTCTGAGCCTGAGTCAGGGGTCACTCTGTCCCGGTGTGGAGTGAGCCTGGGTCAGGGGTCACTGTGTCCCGGTGTGGAGCAAGCCTGGGACAGTGGTCACTCTGTCCCGGTGTGGAGTGAGCCTGGGTCAGGGGTCACTGTGTCCCGGTGTGGAGTGAGCCTGGTTCAGGGATCACTGTGTCGCGGTGTGGAATGAACTTGGGTCAGGGGTCCCTCACTGAGCCTGGTGTGGTCTGAGCCTGGGTCAGGGGTCACTCTGTCCCGATGCGGAGTGAGCCTGGGTCAGGGGTCACTCACTGAACCTGGGTCCCAATGTCCTAAAGCTCAGCCTTCTTCAAATGAATCATCATACCTGCCTCCGTGACCCAAACCTTCTCTCCGTGCAGCGTGTTATAAAGGGTGCCAGTCAGTCCCGGTTAGTGTGGGTCAAAACATGCAATTGTCGCCTGGTGAGCCTCGCAATGTCGACTCACCCCGACCACCATTTCCTACCCAGGTGACGCCTACTATGGTCTCCAATCTTTCACGGGGTCATTGAGCCCTAAACCGGTTTCCCGTTTGGCAGAAATGGCAGAGTTTGACGAGCAGCCAGGAGCCTCCACCAGCCTGTCTGAGCACCCTGACCTCCAACCCCGCCTGAACCACACCATCCCAGAACTGCCCCCCCCCCGCCCTCCGGGCATGGGAACATTTCCTGGAGCTGACCATGTAGAATTGGACGAGGCCAGTTCAGTGAAGTGCACACTCGCCCAGGCCCGGTCAGCGGGGTCCCGGGGCCGGTCCGTGGTATCCCAGGGCCGGTCAGTGGGGTCCCGGGTGGGTCAGTGGTGTCCCGGGGCCAGTTAGCGGTGTCCCGGGGCCGGTCCGTGGTGTCCCGGGGCCGGTCCGTGGTGTCCCGGGTGGGTCAGCGGGGTCCCGGGGCCGGTCAGTGGGGTCCCGGGTGGGTCAGTGGGGTCCCGGGGCCGGTCAGCGGGGTCCCGGGTGAGTCAGTGGGGTCCCGGGTGAGTCAGTGGGGTCCCGGGTGAGTCAGTGGGGTCCCGGGGCCGGTCAGCAGGGTCCCGGGTGAGTCAGTCGGGTCCCGGGTGGGTCAGTGGGGTTCCAGGGCTGGTCAGTGGGGTCCCGGGGCGGGTCAGTGGGGTCCCGGGTGGGTCAGTGGGATCCCGGAGATGGTCAGCGGGGTCCCGGGGCTGGTCAGTGGGTCCCGGGTGGGTCAGTGGAGTACAGGGGCCGGTCAGCGGGGTCCCAGAGCTAAATCTGGCCTAGAGCGGCGATGGGTCGATTGAACTCTCTCCTGTCTGGTTTACGTGTTCCTGAGAGCCACACTCAGCCGATCAGCAAGTGAATCTCTGTCATTCGATTGGTCCGACACGTGGGTGAGCACTGACTGACCAATCACGAGTGGCATAGAAACAAGTGGAATCTCTTACACTGAGGCAAAAACAAAGCTGAGAATGTGGGAAAGGTGTAGAGGCTGAGTGAGCTTTTACTGAGACGCTGGTGTCGCCGGAGGAACAGCAAGAGACAACACATGGACACAAAGACAGACTGTTCCTGGGGAGATCCCTGAGCTCAGGCACTGCCTGTGGGGAGGGGAACTTCCTGTGGCTCCAGGACTGACCATGGAGCCAGGCAGGGCCGTGTCTGGAAGCCATATTGTTGGGCACTGAGGAGGGATAACGGATCAATGCTGGAGTTCCGGAGTCTGGGATAATGGTTCAGTGCTGGAGTTCCGGAGTCTGGGATAACAGATCAGAGCTCCATCACAGCAAGGTCTAACACTGGGGATGTGAGGGATGGACGTCGAACACTGGGTACACACCAGATGCGGTGTCAGGAGATGTGAACCTGGAGCCGACGCCTCCGGCCAGTGTCCGAGCGTCCAGCTGCTGCCCGTCTGTGTGCTGTTTGGAACAGGAACATCTGATCCCACGTTAATCCAAAGACAATCCCCGAATGTGTAATTCCCCGGATTATACCGGTTGTGTCACCTCAGCTCACAGAGCAAGACGCCGGAATGTTCCAGCACTCACACCGAAAACAGGCTTTTGTAAAATGTCATTCACACAAATAAAATTATACAGAATCCCTCCCCCCCGCCCCCGAACTCAAACAGCCCAGACAGCAACCCACACAGCACAGGCCGTGATAGAGCCTGGGCTTTTCCTGTTGGGAAATGTTGGTGTTCAGAGGGACCTGGGAGTCCTTGTACACGAATCACTGAAAGTTAACATGCAGGTACAGCAAGCAATTAAGAAAGCAAATGGTATGTTGGTCTTTAATACAAGAGGATTTGAGTACAAGAGTAAAGATGTCTTACTGCAATTATATAGAGCCCTGGTGAAACTGCACCTGGAGTATTGTGCACAGTTTTGGTCTCCTTACGTAAGGAAGGATATACTTGCCATAAAGGGAGTGCAACGAAGGTTCACCAGACTGATTCCTGGGATGGGGAGATTGTCCTATGAAGAGAGATTGAGCAGACTGGGCCTATATTCTCTAGAGTTTAGGAGAATGAGAGGTGATCTCATTGAAACACACACAATTTTTACAGAGGCTTGACAGGGCAGATGCAGGGAGGATGTTTCCTATGGCTGAGGAGTCTAGAACCGGGGTCACAATCTCAGAATAAGTGGTTGGCCATTTAGGACTGAGATGAGGAGAAACCTCTTCATTCAGAGGGTGGTGAATCTTTGGAATTCTCTGCCCCAGAGGGCTGTGGATGCTCAGTCGGTGACAAGGTATGATTGGGACCTGTTGGAGAATTCATGCCGGATTTACTCTCATTGGACAACGAGCCGCCCAGCAGCCCAGGCATGGTGCAGAGAGCAGTGAGCGTGTGTGCGGGCAAAGGATTAACTGATTGCTGATGGAGGATAGAGAGGTAATCTCAGAGCGACAGATAATCTCATCATGTTGGAGGGAGGCAGAGCTGGCAATCGGTGACAGGCAGCACTGCCCCGGTGCGGACTGAGCCTGGGTCAGGGGTCACTCACTGTTCCGGTGTGGACTGAGCCTGGGTCAGTGGTCACTCACTGAGCCTGGGTCAGGGGGTCACTCACTGCCCAGTGTGAACTGAGCCTGGGTCAAGGGTCACTCTGTCCCAGTGCCGACTGAGCCTGGGTCAAGGGTCACTCTGTCCCAGTACAGACTGAGCCTGGGTCAGGGGTCACTCACTGTCCCGTTGCGGAGTGAGCCTGGGTCAGGGGTCACTCTGTTCCGGTGTGGAGTGAGCCTGGGTCAGGGTCTCTCACTGCCCAGTGTGAACTGAGCCTGGGTCAAGGGTCACTCTGTCCCAGTGCCGACTGAGCCTGGGTCAGGGGTCACTCTGTCCCGGTACAGACTGAGCCTGGGTCAGGGGTCACTCACTGTCCCGTTGCGGAGTGAGCCTGGGTCAGGGGTCACTCTATTCCGGTGCAGAGTGAGCTTGGGTCAGGATCTCCCACTGAGCCTGGGTCAGGGATCACTCACTGAGCCTGGGTCCCAATGCCCTAAAGCTCGGCCCTTCTTCAAATGAATCATCACACCTGCCAACGTGGCCCAAACCTTCTCTCCGTGCAGCGTGTTATAAAGGGTGCCAGTCAATCCCGGTTAGTGTGGGTCAGTCCCGGTCTGTGGGTCAAAACATGCAATTGTCGCCCGGTGAGCCTCGCAATGTCGACTCACCCCGACCGCCATTCCCCACCCCCCCCCCCCCCCCCCAACCGCCATTTCCTGCCCGGATGTCGCGCTGCTTTGGTCTCCATCTTTCACGGGGTCATTGAGCCCCAAACCGGTTTGGCAGAAATAGCAGAGTTTGACGAGCAGCCAGGAGCCTCCACCAGCCTGTCTGAGCTCCCTGACCCCCGACCCTGCCTGGACCCCAGAACCCCACCCCCCCCCCACCCCACCCCCACGCTCCGGGCACGGGAACATTTCCTGGAGCTGACCATGTAGAAGCAGACGAGGCCAGTTCAGTGAGGTGCACACTCGCCCAGGCCCGGTCAGTGGGGTCCCGGGGCCGGACAGTGCGGTCCCGGGGCCGGTCAGTGGGGTCCCGGGGCCGGTCAGTGGGGTCCCGGGGCCGGTCAGTGGGGTCCCGGGGCCGGTCAGTGGGGTCCCGGGGCCGATCAGCCGGGTCCCGGAGCTGGTCAGTGGGGTCCCGGGGATGGTCACCGGGGTCCCGGGGACGGTCAGCGGGGTCCCGAAGGGGTCAGCGGGGTCCCGGGTGGGTCAGCAGGGTCCCAGGTGGGTCAGCAGGGTCCCGGGTGGGTCAGCGGGGTCCCAGAGTGGGTCAGCGGGGTCCCAGAGTGGGTCAGCGGGGTCCCGGGTGGATAAGCGGGGTCCCGGTTGGGTCAGCGGGGTCCCGGGGCCAGTCAGTGGGGTCCCGGGTGGGTCAGCGGGGTCCCGGGGCCAGTCAGTGGGGTCCCGGGGCCGGTCAGCGGGGTCCCGGGCCGGTCAGCGGGATCCCAGAGCTAAATCTGGCCTAGAGCGGCAATGGGTCGATTGAACTCTCTCCTGTCTGGTTTACGTGTTCCTGAGAGCCACACTCAGCCGATCAGCAAGTGAATCTCTGTCATTCGATTGGTCCGACACGTGGGTGAGCACTGACTGACCAATCACGAGAGGCATAGAAACAAGTGGAATCTCTTACACTGAGGCAAAAACAAAGCTGAGAATGTGGGAAAAGTGTAGAGGCTGAGTGAGCTTTTACTGAGACTCTGATGTGTCGCCGGAGGAACAGCAAGAGGCAAGGACACAAAGACCGACAGTTCCTGGGGAGGACTCTGAGCTCAGGCACTGCCTGTGGGGAGGGGGACTTCCTGCGGTTCCAGGACTGACCATGGAGCCAGTCAGGGCCGTGTCTGGAAGCCACGATGTTGGTCATTGAGGAGGGATAACAGATCAATGCTGGAGTTCTGGAGTCTGGGATAACAGATCAGAGCTCCATCACAGCAAGTTCTAACACTGGGGATATGAGTGGATTAACACCAGATGCAGTGTCAGGAGATGTAGACCTGGAGCCGACGCCTCCAGCTGTGTCCGAGTGTCCAGCTGTGAATGGGCAGCATGGTCCCGGGGCCGGTCAGTGGTATCCCGGGGCGGGTCATTTGGGTCCCAGGGCCGTTCAGTGGGGTCCCGGGGATGGTCAGTGGAGTCCCGGGACGGTCTGTGGGGTCTTGAGACCAGTCAGCGGGGTCCCGGGGCCGGTCAGCGGGGTCCCAGAACTGAATCTGGCCTAGAGCGGCGATGGATCGATTGAACTCTCTCCTGTCTGGTTTACGTGTTCCCATGAGCCAACTCAGCCGATCAGCAAGTGAATCTTTGTCATTCGATTGGTCCGACATGTGGGTGAGCACTGACTGACCAATCACGAGAGGCACAGAAACAAGTGGAATCTCTTACACTGAGGCAAAAACAAAGCTGAGAATGTGGGAAAGGTGTAGAGGCTGAGTGAGCTTTTACTGAGACTCTGATGTGTCGCCGGAGGAACAGCAAGAGGCAAGGACACAAAGACCGACAGTTCCTGGGGAAGTCCCTGAGCTCAGGCACTGCCTGTGGGGAGGGGGACTTCCTGCGGTTCCAGGACTGACCATGGAGCCAGTCAGGGCCGTGTCTGGAAGCCACGATGTTGGTCATTGAGGAAGGATAACGGATCAATGCTGGAGTTCTGGAGTCTGGGATAACAGATCAATGCTGGAGTTCCGGAGTCTGGGATAACAGATCAGAGCTCCATCACAGCAAGTTCTAACACTGGGGATATGAGTGGATTAACACCAGATGCGGTGTCAGGAGATGTAGACCTGGAGCCAACGCCTCCGGCCAGTGCCCGAGTGTCCAGCTGCGGATGAGCAGCGGGGTCCCTGGCCCAGTCAGAGATGTCCCGGGGCCGGTCAGAGGGGTCCCGGGGCCGGTCAGAGGGGTCCCGGGGCCGGTCAGTGGGGTCCCGGGGCCGGTCAGTGGGGTCCCGGGGCCGGTCAGTGGGGTCCCGAGTGGGTCAGTGGGGTCCCGGGGCCGGTCAGTGGGGTCCCAGAGCCGGTCAGTGGGGTCCCGGGGCCGGTCAGTGGGGTCCCGAGTGGGTCAGTGGGGTCCCGGGGCCGGTCAGTGGGGTCCTGGGGCCGGTCAGTGGGGTCCCGAGTGGGTCAGTGGGGTCCCGGGGCCGGTCAGTGGGGTCCCGGGGCCGGTCAGTGGGGTCCCGGGGCCGGTCAGTGGGGTCCCGAGTGGGTCAGTGGGGTCCCGGGGCCGGTCAGTGGGGTCCCAGAGCCGGTCAGTGGGGTCCCGGGGCCGGTCAGTGGGGTCCCGAGTGGGTCAGTGGGGTCCCGGGGCCGGTCAGTGGGGTCCCGGGGCCGGTCAGTGGGGTCCCGGGGCCGGTCAGTGGGGTCCCGGGGCCGGTCAGTGGGGTCCCGAGTGGGTCAGTGGGGTCCCGGGGCCGGGCAGTGGGGTCCCGGGGCCGGTCAGTGGGGTCCCGGGGCCGGTCAGTGGGGTCCCGGGGCCGGTCAGTGGGGTCCCGGGGCCGGTCAGTGGGGTCCCGGGGCCGGTCAGTGAGGTCCCGGGGCCGGTCAGTGGGGTCCCGAAGCCGGTCAGTGGGGTCCCGAAGCCGGTCAGTGAGGTCCCGGGGCCGGTCAGTGGGGTCCCGGGGCCGGTCAGTGAGGTCCCGGGGCCGGTCAGTGGGGTCCCGGGGCCGGTCAGTGGGGTCCCGGGGCCGGTCAGTGGGGTCCCGGGGCCGGTCAGTGGGGTCCCGGAGCCGGTCAGTGAGGTCTTGGGGCCGGTCAGTGGGGTCCCGGGGCCGGTCAGTGGGGTCCCGGGTGGATCAGTGGGGTCCCGGGTGGATCAGTGGGGTCCCGAGTGGGTTAGTGGGGTCCCGGAGTGGGTCAGTGGGGTCCCGGAGTGGGTCAGTGGGGTCCTGGAGTGGGTCAATGGGGTCCCGGAGTGGGTCAGTGGGGTCCCGGAGTGGGTCAGTGGGGTCCCGGGGCCGGTCAGCGGGGTCCCAGAGCTGAATCTGGCCTAGAGCGGCGATGGGTCGATTGAACTCTCTCCTGTCTGGTTTACGTGTTCCCGTGAGCCAACTCAGCCAATCAGCAAGTGAATCTCTGTCATTCGATTGGTCCGACTCGTGGGTGAGCACTGACTGACCAATCACGAGAGGCACAGAAACAAGTGGAATCTCTTACACCGAGGCAAAAACAAAGCTGAGAATGTGGGAAAGGTGTAGAGGCTGAGTGAGCTTTTACTGAGACTCTGGTGTCGCCGGAGGAACAGTAAGAGACAACACATGGACACAAAGACAGACTGTTCCTGGGGAGGTCACTGAGCTCAGGCACTGCCTGTGGGGAGGGGGACTTCCTGCGGCTCCAGGACTGACCATGGAGCCAGTCAGGGCCGTGTCTGGAAGCCACGGTGTTGGGCACTGAGGCTTCGAGTATAGAATCGCTGAAACCCAATGAACAGGTACAATAATCATTTACACAGCTGATGCAATGTTGGGCTTTTTCTGCCCGTCCTTCTCATATGTACCATCTCTGCTCACCTCCTCTGATCTATAGTTCCACTTTACTTTCATGTACAAATAATAAAACCATTCCCAAAGCTTCCACTGGATTAATTTACATCTCCCTCAGTAACACTGCACCCAGGTTCTGCACCCCCTCAGACCCAGCTCACCGCGACAGATCCTACTCACACACACCCACCCCCCATCACACCCCCACCCCCCCATCGCACCCCCCAGCCCTCCACTGCATCCCCCACCCCTCCATCACATCCCCCACTCCCCCATCACACCCCCCAGCCACCCATCACACCCCCCAGCCCCCATCACACCCCCACCCCTCCATCGCATCCCCCACTCCTCCATCGCCTCCCCACCCCTCCATCACAACCCCGACCCCTCCATCACAACCCCACACCATCACACCCGCCCACCCCCCCATCACAACCCCCACCCCTCCATCACAACCCCCACCCCTCCATCACACCCCCACCCCCCCATCACACCCCCACCCCCCCATCACACCCCCCACCCCCTCCCCATCACATCCCCCACTCCCCCTTCATAACCCCCACCACACCCCCCACCCCCACCCACCCCATCTTCACCCCCACCTACACCCTGTCCTCACCCCCACCTACACCCTGTCCTCACCCCCACCTACACCCTATCAACCCCCCCCACCTCGTCCCCACCCACCCCGTCTCCAACCCCACCTACCACTCCCGCCACACATGCCCCACCCCCTCACCTCGTCTCCGCCCACACCTTGTGCCCACCCACCCCGTCCTAAACCCCACCCACCTACTCACGCCCCCATTGCCCCCGCCCCCCCACTCACACCCCCAACTCATCCCCAACCTCTTCTCCCTTCCCCACCACATCCCCAACCCCACCCCCCCTTCTCCCCCCATCACAACCCCACCCCGCCCAGGCAGCGCCCATCGCAGACCAGACCCTCCCTCACAGAGACTGCTCCCGTTGAAGGTCTCAGCTGTCTTTCCGAGCCCCCCGCTCACTCGTTGCACCGTGGTCGGACAGACTCTCGGGTCCCAGCAGTGGCCGCGATTCCTCATCGGAGACCAGCTTCTGATCGCGGCGCAGGACGCTGAGGGTCAGCAGGAAGAGCAGTGACCCTGAAACAAGAGACAGCCACTCAAAACTAACACATGCAGCAACGCAGGGAGACATGGAGAGTATTTGGTACAAAAGAGCAGTGAAAGGGAGCGTAACAACAACAGCTTGCATTTATATAGCGCCTTTAACACAGTAAAATGTCCCAAGGCGCTTCACAGGAGCGATTATCTGAAAAATCTGAAAAAAAGTCACATAAGGAGATATAAGGACAGGTGACCAAAGCTTGGTCAGAGGTAGGTTTTAAGGAGCGTCTGAAAAGAGGAAAGAGAGAGGGAGAGGCGGAGAGGTTTACGGAGGGAGCCTGCTCCGCCATTCAATCTGATCATTGACTCAGCTCCACTTTCCTGCCTGCTCCCCATAACCCTTTACTCCCTTATCACTCTAACATCAATCTATCTCTGCCTTAAATTTATTCAATAACCCAGCCTCCAGAGCTCTCTGGAACAGAGAATTCCACAGATTTACAACCCTCTGAGAGAAGAAGTTTCTCCTCATCTCAGTTTTAAATGAGCGGCCCCTTATTCTGAGACTATGCCTCCTAGTTTTAGTTTCCCCTATGAGTGGAAACATTCTCTCTGCATCCACCTTATCGAGCCCCCCAGTATCTTATATGTTTCGATAAGATCACCTCTCATTCTTCTGAACACCAATGTATATAGGCCCAACCTACTCAACCTATCCTCATAAGTCCGGGGTTGGTGAGGCCTATAAAAGGCCCAGCGGGAGAGTGAGGCGGCGGCAGTTGGAGCAGCGCGAGTCCGGGGTTGGTGAGGCGTGCTTGTGCAGCTACAGGGAGAAGGCATAAAAGAAGTAGAAAGAAACAGAAGGGTGACGTCACAGCCAAGGGGGTGGGTGATTGGCTGGTGATTGGTGAGTAGTTTATCTTTTTTCTCTTCTATAACAGTGAGTAAACTTTAGCATTGTTGTTGCCTATCTAAGGGTTAAGTCATGACAGGACAGCTCGGTCGCGTGTTATGCTCCTCCTGTACCATGTGGGAATTCAGGGACGACTCCAGTGTCCCTGACGACTACGTGTGCGGGAAGTGTGTCCGCCTCCAGCTCCTGACGGACCGCGTTGTGGAGTTGGAGCTGAGGGTGGATTCACTCTGGAGCATCCACGATGCTGAGAATGACGTGAGTAGCACGTGTAGAGAGTTGGTCTTACCGCAGGTGAAGGGTCCACAGCCAGATAGGGAATGGAAGACCAGCAGGAAGAGTAGTGCAAGGGGGGTGGTGCAGGGGTTCCGTGTGGTCATCCCCCTGCAAAACAGATACACTGCTTTGAGTGCTGTTGGGGGGGATGATTCATCGGGGGAGGGCAGCAGCGGCAAGGTTCATGGCACCATGGCTGGCTCTGTTGCACAGGAGGGCGGGAAAAAGAGTGGGAGAGCGATAGTGATAGGGGATTCAATTGTAAGAGGAATAGATAGGCGTTTCTGTGGCCGTAACCGAGACTCCAGGATGGTATATTGCCTCCCTGGTGCAAGGGTCAAGAATGTCTCGGAGCGGGTGCAGGACATTCTAAAAAGGGAAGGAGAACAGCCAGTTGTCGTGGTGCACATTGGTACCAACGACATAGGTAAAAAAAGGGATGAGGTCCTACGAAACGAATTTAAGGAGCTAGGAGCTAAATTAAAAATAGGACCTCAGAAGTAGTAATCTCAGGATTGCTACCAGTGCCACGTGCTAGTCAGAGTAAGAATCGCAGGATAGCGCAGATGAATACGTGGCTTGAACAGTGGTGCAGCAGGGAGGGATTCAAATTCCTGGGGCATTGGAACCAGTTCTGGGGGAGGTGGGACCAGTACAAACCGGACGGTTTGCACCTGGGCAGGAGCGGAACCAATGTCCTAGGGGGAGTGTTTGCTAGTGCTGTTGGGGAGGAGTTAAACTAATATGGCAGGGGGATGGGAACCAATGCAGGGAGGCAGAGGGAAACAAAAAGGAGACAAAAACAAAAGACAGAAAGGAGATGAGGAAAAGTGGAGGGCAGAGAAACCCAAGACAAAAAACAAAAAGGGCCACTGTACAGCAAAATTCTAAAAGGACAAAGGGTGTTAAAAAAACAAGCCTGAAGGCTTTGTGTCTTAATGCAAGGAGTATCCGTAATTAGGTGGATGAATTAACTGTGCAAATAGATGTTAACAAATATAATGTGATTGGGATTACGGAGACGTGGCTCCAGGATGATCAGGGCTGGGAACTCAACATCCAAGGGTATTCAACATTCAGGAAGGATAGAATAAAAGGAAAAGGAGGTGGGGTAGCATTGCTGGTTAAAGAGGAGATTAATGCAATAGTTAGAATGGACATTAGCTTGGATGATGTGGAATCTATATGGGTATAGCTGCAGAACAGCAAAGGGCAAAAAACGTTATTGGGAGTTGTGTACAGACCTCCAAACAGTAGTAGTGATGTTAGGGAGGGCATCAAACAGGAAATTAGGGGTGCATGCAATAAGGGTGCAGCAGTTATAATGGGTGACTTTAATATGCACATAGATTGGGCTAACCAAACTGGAAGCAATACGGTGGAGGAGGATTTCCTGGAGTCAATATGTCGAGGAACCAACTAGGGGGGAGGCCATCTTAGACTGGGTGTTGTGTAATGAGAGAGGATTAATTAGCAATCCCGTTGTGCGAGGCCCCTTGGGGAAGAGTGACCATAATATGGTGGAATTCTGCATTAGGATGGAGAAGAAACAGTTAATTCAGAGACCAAGGTCCAGAAGTTAAAGAAGGGTAACTTTGAAGATATGAGGCGTGAATTGGCTAGGATTGATTGACGAATGATACTTAAGGGGTTGACTGTGGATGGACAATGGCAGACATTTAGAGACCGCATGGATGAACTACAACAATTGTACATTCATGTCTGTCGTAAAAATAAAAAAGGGAAGGTGGCTCAACCGTGGCTATGAAGGGAAATCAGGGATAGTATTAAAGCCAAGGAAGTGGCATACAAATTGGCCAAAATAGCAGTGAACCCGGAGACTGGGAGAAATTTAGAACTCAGCAGAGGAGGACAAAGGGTTTGATTAGGGCAGGGAAAATGGAGTACGAGAAGAAGCTTGCAGGGAACATTAAGACGGATTGTAAAAGTTTCTATAGATATGTAAAGAGAAAAAGGTTAGTAAAAACAAACATAGGTCCCCTGCAGTCAGAATCAGGGGAAGTCATAACGGGGAACAAAGAAATGGCGGACCAATTAAACAAGTACTTTGGTTCGGTATTCACTAATGAGGACATTAACAACCTTCCGGATATAAGAGGGGTCAGAGGGTCTAGTAAGGAGGAGGAACTGAGGGAAATCCTTATTAGTCGGGAAATTGTGTTGGGGAAATTAATGGGATTGAAGGCCGATAAATCCCCAGGGCCTGATGGACTGCATCCCAGAGTACTTAAGGAGGTGGCCTTGGAAATAGTGGATGAATTGACAGTCATTTTCCAACATTCCATTGACTCTGGATCAGTTCCTATCGAGTGGAGGGTAGCCAATGTAACCCCACTTTTAAAAAAAGGAGGGAGAGAGAAAACAGGGAATTATAGACTGGTCAGCCTGACATCGGTAGAGGGTAAAATGATGGAATCAATTATTAAGGATGTCATAGCAGCGCATTTGGAAAGAGGTGACATTATAGGTCCAAGTCAGCATGGATTTGTGAAAGGGAAATCATGCTTGACAAATCTTCTAGAATTTTTTGAGGGTGTTTCCAGTAGAGTGGACAAGGGAGAACCAGTTGATGTGGTATATTTTGACTTTCAGAAGGCTTTCGACAAGGTCCCACACAAGAGATTAATGTGCAAAGTTAAAGCACATGGGATTGGGGGTAGTGTGCTGACATGGATTGAGAACTGGTTGTCAGACAGGAAGCAAAGAGTAGGAGTAAATGGGTACTTTTCAGAATGGCAGGCGGTGACGAGTGGGGTATCGCAAGGTTCTGTGCTGGGGCCCCAGCTGTTTACACTGTATATTAATGATTTAGACGAGGGGATTAAATGTAGTATCTCCAAATTTGCGGATGACACTAAGTTGGGTGGCAGTGTGAGCTGCGAGGAGGATGCTATGAGGCTGCAGAGCGACTTGGATAGGTTAGGTGAGTGGGCAAATGCATGGCAGATGAAGTATAATGTGGATAAATGTGAGGTTATCCACTTTGGTGGTAAAAACAGAGAGACAGACTATTATCTGAATGGTGACAGATTAGGAAAAGGGGAGGTGCAACGAGACCTGGGTGTCATGGTACATCAGTCATTGAAGGTTGGCATGCAGGTACAGCAGGCGGTTAAGAAAGCAAATGGCATGTTGGCCTTCATAGCGAGGGGATTTGAGTACAGGGGCAGGGAGGTGTTGCTACAGTTGTACAGGGCATTGGTGAGACCACATCTGGAGTATTGTGTATAGTTTTGGTCTCCTAACCTGAGGAAGGACATTCTTGCTATTGAGGGAGTGCAGCGAAGGTTCACCAGACTGATTCCCGGGATGGCGGGACTGACATATCAAGAAAGACTGGATCAACTGGGCTTGTATTCACTGGAGTTCAGAAGAATGAGAGGGGACCTCATCGAAATGTTTAAAATTCTGATGGGTTTAGACAGGTTAGATGCAGAAAGAATGTTCCCAATGTTGGGGAAGTCCAGAACCAGGGGTCACAGTCTAAGGATAAGGGGTAAGCCATTTAGGACCGAGATGAGGAGAAACTTCTTCACCAAGAGAGTGGTGAACCTGTGGAATTCTCTACCACAGAAAGTTGTTGAGGTCAATTCACTAAATATATTCAAAAAGGAGTTAGATGTAGTCCTTACTACTCAGGGGATCAAGGGGTATGGTGAGAAAGCAGGAATCGGGTACTGAAGTTGCATGTTCAGCCATGAACTCATTGAATGGCGGTGCAGGCTAGAAGGGCTGAATGGCCTGCTTCTGCACCTATTTTCTATGTTTCTATGTTTCTAACCCCCTCATCTCCGGAATCAACCTAGTGAACCTTCTTTGAACAGGCTCCAATGCACGTATATCCATCCTTAAATACGGAGACCAAAACTGTACGCAGTACTCCAGGTGTGGCCTCACCAATACCTTGTACAATTGTAGCAGGACTTCCCTACTTTTATATTCTATCCCCCTTGCAATAAAGGCCAACATTCCATTTGCCTTCCTGATTACTTGATGTACCTGCAGACTAACTTTTTGTGTTTCATACACAAGGACTCCTAGGTCCCTTTTTACCAGAGCATTTTTTAATCTCTCCCCATTTAAATAATAATTTTCTTTTTCCTACTGAAGTGGATAACCTCACATTTTTCCACATTATATTCCATCTGCCAAATATTTTGCCCACTCACTTAGTCTATATCCCTTTGCAGATTTTTTGTGTCCTCACAATTTGCTTTCCCACCTATCTTTGTATCATCAGCAAATTTGGCTACATTACACTCGGTCCCTTCATACAAGTCATTCATATAGATTGTAAATAGTTGAGGCCCCAGCACTGATCCCTGTGGCACCCCACTAGTTACAGTTTGCCAACCGTAAAATAACCCATTTATTCCGACTTTCTGTTTTCTGTTAGTTAGCCAATCCTCTATCCACCCTTAACCCCTCAAATCCTCTTGTAATAAAGGCCAACATACCATTTGCTTTCTTAATTGCTTGCTGTACAAGGACACACAGGTCCCTCTGAACACCAACATTTCCCAATCTCTCACCATTTAAAAAATACTCTGCTTTTCTATTTTTCCTACCAAAGTGGATAACTTCACATTTCTCCACATTATATTCCATTTGCCATGTTTTTGCCCACTCACTGAGCCTGTCTCTATCCCCTTGAAGCCTCTTTGCATCCTCCTCACAACTTACATTCCCACCGAGTTTTTTATCATCAGCAAACTTAGATATATTACAGCACCGATCCTTGTGGCATCCCACTAGTTACAGCCTATCAACCCGAAAATGACCCGTTGATTCCTAATCTCTGTTTTCTGAATAGGCGACAGACCCCATCCAAATGGCAGCCATGTGGTCATTTAACCGGTTGGCCCCTCGAGCCTGTTCTGCCATTCAATGAGATCATGGCTGCTCTGTATCTTAACTCCATCCACCCGCCTTGGTTCTATAAAAGCCAACCAGGCTGGTGTGGAACTGTAGTCACCTATAGGCCCAGACCGGGTAAGGACGACAGGTTTCCTTCCCTGAGGGACATCAGTGAACCCCCATTGGGTTTTTAACCACAATCCAGTCACTGTTACTGAGCCTAGCGTTTTATTCCCAAACAAAGAATGAATTCTCAAACTGCCCACGGTGCGGTTTAAACTCCCATTCTCTGGATTATGAGGCCAGTAACAGAACCACTACCCTCCCGTAGCCCAGAAATTCCCGCAGACTCGGTCTCTCACCCTCTGAACCACACTTTAAGGTGGGTCTCTGGATGGAGCAAAATCCGAGTGGAGTCAGCGGAGAGGAGGAGGGAGAGGGAAGGAGGTGGCGAGAGGGAGGAGGGAAAGGAGGAGAGTGCGAGAGGAAGAGGTGGGGAGAGACGGAGGGGAGGAGGTGGTGGTGGAAGGAGGGAAGGAGCGGGTAAGGGACAGGGGAGGAGGGAGGGGACGTGGAGTCGGGGGGGGGAGATGGAGGGCGGGGGGGCGGAAGGTGGGGAGGGGGAGGGGGAGATGGAGAGCGGAGGGGAGGAAGATAGGAGGAGAAGAGCAAAGGGAGAGGATGAGGTGGGGAGGGAGGGAGGGGATGTGGGAAGATGGGAGAGGGGGTGATGGAAGGTGGGGAGGGGGAGAGCAAAGGGAGAGGATGAGGTGGGGAAAGAGGGAGGGGAGGAGGGAAGGGACGTGGGGAGATGGGAGCGGGGATGATGGAGGGCAGAGAAGGTGGGGAGTGGATGGAGAGAAGGAGAGAGGGAAAGGAGGAGAAGGGGTGAGCGGAGGGAGAAGAGGTAGGGAGAGAGTGGGGGGAGGAGGTGGTGGTGGAAGGAGGGAGGGAGCGGAGAGGGGGGAGGAGGGAGGGAACGTGGGAGGTGGGGGAGGGGGAGGTGGGGAGGGGGAGATGGAGGGCGGAGGGGGGAAGGTGGGGAGGGGGAGGGAGAGATGGAGGGCGGAGGGGGAAAGATGGAGGGCGGAGGGGGGAAGGTGGGGAGGGAGAGATGGAGGGCGGAGGGCGGAAGGTGGGGAGGGGTTGGAGGAGGAGAGGAGTCCTGAGGACAGAGGTTTGTGGATGCCTACAATGAGGCCCGTGGGCTGGGTTGACTGGAGCTCCAGGATTGGGTGTTGGTAATGCCGGACGGTGAATGTAAATCAGTGGATGTGGTGACGGTATGTTGCGGAGTGTGGTGAGGAGGTAACATACCAGCGATGTACATGCCCGGGCACAGCACCAGCAGGGCGACCCGCAGGCCCCAGAGCTTAGTCAGCGAAGTAACCAGCAATGGGGCATTCCCTCCAACGTTGGAAATGATGAAGATGTAAATGGCCACGGCAGGAGTTCGAACGTCCGCAGACACCAGCTCAACAATGATGGTCAGCGTCACACCAATCCCCATCTCACCTGGGGGCAAAGAGAGAGGGAAGGTCACTCACAGAGAAACTATCGTCTGTGGGCAACGGCTCAACTCCAGAGAGAGCGCAGAATCTCACCGCGGGATCTCCCCACAAACAGAATCTCACCACTCACGGGGCTCCCTGACCTTCATCCCCCCCCTCCCCCGACCCCCCCCACCACACGTCCAACACACCCATCCCAAGCAGCGAGTTAATATGGAGAGCCACTCACCGAATATATTGGCTGGGATTAAGGTGAGGAAACAGTAGGGAGGATTCAGCCAGAGAGCCCCCGCCACAAATGGAGCAGCTACAACCTGCGGGAAAGAGACAGCGTGAGACACAGACCGCCCCTCCGACAGTGCGGGGCTCCCTCAGTACTGCCCCTCCGACAGTGCGGCGTTCCCTCAGTACTGCCCCTCCGACAGTGCGGCGCTCCCTCAGTACCGCCCCTCCGACAGTGCGGCGCTCCCTCAGTACCGCCCCTCCGACAGTGCGGCGCTCCCTCAGTACCGCCCCTCCGACAGTGCGGCGCTCCCTCAGTACCGCCCCTCCGACAGTGCGGCGCTCCCTCAGTACTGCCCCTCCGACAGTGCGGCGCTCCCTCAGTACTGCCCCTCCGACAGTGCGGCGCTCCCTCAGTACTGCCCCTCCGACAGTGCGGCGCTCCCTCAGTACCGCCCCTCCGACAGTGCGGCGCTCCCTCAGTACCGTCCCTCCGACAGTGCGGCGTTCCCTCAGTACCGCCCCTCCGACAGTGCGGCGCTCCCTCAGTACTGCTCCTCCGACAGTGCAGCGCTCCCTCAGTACTGCCCCTCCGACAGTGCGGCGCGCCCTCAGTACTGCCCCTCCGTCAGTGCAGATTTCCCTCAGTACTGCCCCTCCGACAGTGCAGCGCTCCCTCAGTACTGCACCTCTGACAGTGCAGCGCTCCCTCAGTATTGTACCTCCGACAGTGCAACGCTCCCTCAGTATTGTACCTCCGACTGTGCAACACTCCTTCAGTACTGCACCTCTGACAGTGCAGCGCTCACTCAGTACTGCCCCTCCGACAGTACAGCACTCCCTCAGTATTGTACCTCCAACAGTGCAGTACTCCCTCAGTATTGTACCTCCGACAGTGCAGCGCTCCCTCAGTATTGTACCTCCGACAGTGCAGCACTCCCTCAGTACTGCACCTCTGACAGTGCAGCGCTCACTCAGTACTGCCCCTCCGACAGTGCAACGCTCCCTCAGTATTGTACCTCCGACTGTGCAACACTCCTTCAGTACTGCACCTCTGACAGTGCAGCGCTCACTCAGTACTGCCCCTCCGACAGTACAGCACTCCCTCAGTATTGTACCTCCAACAGTGCAGTACTCCCTCAGTATTGTACCTCCGACAGTGCAGCGCTCCCTCAGTATTGTACCTCCGACAGTGCGGCGCGCCCTCAGTACTGCCCCTCCGACAGTGCAGATTTCCCTCAGTACTGCCCCTCCGACAGTGCAGCGCTCCCTCAGTACTGCCCCTCCAACAGTGCAGCGCTCCCTCAGTACTGCACCTCTGACAGTGTAGCACTCCCTCAGTACTGCCCCTCCGACAGTGCGGCGCGCCCTCAGTACTGCCCCTCCGTCAGTGCAGATTTCCCTCAGTACTGCCCCTCCGACAGTGCAGCGCTCCCTCAGTACTGCACCTCTGACAGTGCAGCGCTCCCTCAGTATTGTACCTCCGACAGTGCAACGCTCCCTCAGTATTGTACCTCCGACTGTGCAACACTCCTTCAGTACTGCACCTCTGACAGTGCAGCGCTCACTCAGTACTGCCCCTCCGACAGTACAGCACTCCCTCAGTATTGTACCTCCAACAGTGCAGTACTCCCTCAGTATTGTACCTCCGACAGTGCAGCGCTCCCTCAGTATTGTACCTCCGACTGTGCAACACTCCTTCAGTACTGCACCTCTGACAGTGCAGCGCTCACTCAGTACTGCCCCTCCGACAGTACAGCACTCCCTCAGTATTGTACCTCCAACAGTGCAGTACTCCCTCAGTATTGTACCTCCGACAGTGCAGCGCTCCCTCAGTATTGTACCTCCGACAGTGCAGCACTCCCTCAGTACTGCACCTCTGACAGTGCAGCGCTCACTCAGTACTGCCCCTCCGACAGTGCGGCGCGCCCTCAGTACTGCCCCTCCGACAGTGCAGATTTCCCTCAGTACTGCCCCTCCGACAGTGCAGCGCTCCCTCAGTACTGCCCCTCCAACAGTGCAGCACTCCCTCAGTACTTTGGACTGGGGCTCGATCCGCGACCTGGCTCAGAGACGAGAGTGCTGTCAACTGAGTCGCGACTGTCAATGATGCACCACACGGGCTGTGCGTTTACTCAGCGGACCCTCTGTGGGCTGACCGCTGTCAGACCGGGGAAGCGAGTGGGATCGCCGCCACAGAAATACTCACCTGGCTGATGACCAGCACCCAAACCCGTGCATACAATCCGCTCCTCTTGACCAACAGGTCCGAAATATAGCCTCCAGCAACGGCCCCGAGACAGCCCCCGACCAGCGGTATCCACGACAACCAGCGGCCCACATCCACACCGCTGTAGTACAGGTTGAAATACACTTGGGTGTTGTAGGCCCAAACATACCCTCCTGAAATCAGCAAAAACCAGTCCGTCACTTCAATACCAGAGGCTGCTTATGCCAAGGCTCCAGCCCGCCCAAGGAGGAGCAACATCACACAGGCTGACCTTTGCCCTTCCCTAAACTCATTCATAGAACCATAGAGATTTACAGCACGGAATGAGGCTATCCAGCCTAATCCCACTTTCCAGCTCTTGGTCCGTAGCCCTGTAGGTTATGGCACTTCAAGTGCACATCCAAGTACTTTTT
The DNA here is from genome assembly GCF_044704955.1 of Pristiophorus japonicus. Lineage (NCBI taxonomy): Eukaryota > Metazoa > Chordata > Chondrichthyes > Pristiophoridae > Pristiophorus > Pristiophorus japonicus. The sequence continues at coordinate 40,026,366 of NC_091996.1, forward strand.
AAATGTGGTGAGGGTTTCTGCCTCTACCACCTTTCAGGCAGTGAGTTCCAGACCCCCCCAACACCGTGAGTGAAAAAATTCTTGGGACGTGCCCGGGATTTATTCCCCTGAGGGCGTCAGAAGGCAGTTAACAGTTAACCACACTGGTGTGGGACTGGAGTCACCTATAAGCCCAGACCGGGTAAGGACGTCAGGTTTCCTTCCCTGAGGGACATTGGTGAACCCGTTGGGTTATTAACCACAATCCGGCAGCTTTATGGTCACTGTTACTGAGCCCAGCTTTTATCTCCAAATTCCCAAACAGCCGATCATGGGATTGGAACTGACCATCTCGGGGCGATTCGTCCAGTAACAGCACTCTACAGCCCGAGCCCATCAGAGCTGGGTTCAACAGCAACCTGTCTGGGCCAGTTGAGAGCCTCCCTGGGCAGGCCCCATGCGTAGGGAAACCTTGGGGGAGTGCTCCATGCTGCTGGACCCCCAACTCAGCACCTTCCTCGATGCCACCCTGGCCCCAGGCTCCGGGGCCCGTCACACTCAGGGTTTGTGGGAGGACACTGGGCCACGAACAAACCGAGACACGGGACTATGACAGGCCAGTCTGGGACAGTCCCAGAACGGCAAAAATAACACATCAAAGTAAATAAAAAGGAAACTGTGAAAGTGGAAAAACAGTGAGGAAAATATCCAGGTGGGAGCTCTGTTTCACATGGGACAGTGTAGAGGGAGCTTTACTCTGTATCTAACCCGTGCTGTACCTGCCCTGAGAGTGTTTGATGGGACAGTGTAGAGGGAGCTTTACTCTGTATCTAACCCGTGCTGTACCTGCCCTGAGAGTGTTTGATGGGACAGTGTAGAGGGAGCTTTACTCTGTATCTAACCCCATGCTGTACCTGCCCTGGGAGTGTTTGATGGGGCAATGTAGAGGAAGCTTCATTCTATACGTAACCCCGTGCTGTACCTGCCCTGGGAGTGTTTGATGCGACAGTGTAGGGGGAGCCTCACTCTGTACCTAACCCCGTGGAAGTGTCTCTTTCACTGATGTGACGACGAGCTGTCCAGGTAACAGGTGACGATCGCTAATTATGAAAGCAGAATCGGAGATTTTGCTCAGTTCATTTGAGAGCAGCGAGATCGAGTGAGGTAAATGGAACAGAAGGATTAGACCTTGAGCCTGGTGATCAATGGGACATCAGTGAACTGGGAAACCGTTCCATGGTGGGATATTACAGGGTGCGGGGAGTGAGGAGAGAGTAGGATTAGACTGGGTGGGATATTAAAGGGTGCAGGGAGTGAGGGGGAAAGCGGGATTAGACTGGGTGCGATATTAAAGGGTGCAGGGAGTGAGGGGAGAGTGGGATTAGACTGGGAGGGATATTAAAGGGTGTGGAGAGTGAGGGAGAGAGTGGAATGAGACTGGATGGGGTATTACATGGTGCAGGGAGTGAGGGGAGAATGGTATTAAGACTTGGAGGGATATTAAAGGGTGCGGGGAGTGAAGGGAGAGTGGGATTAGACTGGGTGGATATTAAAGGTGTGGGGAGTGAGGAGGTGAGTGGGATTAGACTGGTTGGGATATTAAAGGGTGCGGGGAGTGAGGGGGAGAGTGGGATTAGACATGAGTGGGATATTACAGGGTGCGGAGAGTGAAGGGAGAGTGGGATTAGACTGGGTGAGATATTAAACCGTGTGGGGAGTAAGGGGAGTGAAGGGAGAGTGGGATTAGACTGGGTGGGGTATTAAAGGGTGTGGGGAGTAAGGGGAGTGAAGGGAGAGTGGGATTAGACTGGGTGGGGTATTACAGGGTACGGGGAGTGAGGGGGTAAGTGGGATGAGACTGGGTGTATGCAGGAGCGTTCTACGGATCCATGAAGTTGATCAGTTTTCCAGTGAGGTGTTAGGGGCGTTTCTAAGATGCGAGGAGGTGCTATATAAATGCAAGTCTCTCTGTGTCTATCTTTCCCATTCAATTACCGGCGTTCCTGACGGAGCCAGCGAGGCAGAGGAGCAGGAGTGAGGGTCTGATGAATGGTTTCAGACCCTGCTGCACTTTTTGTCGGATGCTGAGCCTGTGGGTCACGGCGGCTTCTGTATCTCCGTCGCTTTGCTTTCCTGGTGGAGTTTCCCGAACGGTCAGCAGGAGGACCACGCTCACGATGAACCCTGGGATCGCGCTGAGGAAGAAGGCCCATCTCCAGCCCTGAGTCAAGCAGTGTCAGAAAATCATAAAAACATAAGATCATCAGAGTTAGGAGCAGGAGTTGGCCATTCGGCCCCTTGAGCCTGCTCCGCCATTCAATGAGATCATGGCTGATCTTCTACCGCAACTTCACTTTCCTGCACTATCTCCAAGTCCCTTAATATCAAAAAATTTATCGATCTGTGTCTTGAATATACTCAAAGACTGAGCCTCCACAGCCCTCTGGGGTAGAGAATTCCAAAGATTCACCACCCCCTGAGTGAAGAAATTTCTCCTCATCTCAGTCCTAAATGGCCGACCCCTTATTCTGAGACTGTGACCCCTGGTTCTAGACTCCCCAGCCCGGGGGAAACATCCTCCCTGCATCTACCCTGTCAAACCTGTAAGAATTTTGTATGTTTCAATGAGATCACCTCTCATTCTTCTAAACTCGAGTGAATATAAACCTAGTCTACTCAATCTCTCCTCATATGACAATCAGTCTGGTGAACCTTTGTTGCACTCCCTCTATGGTAAGTATATCCTTCCTTAGGTCAGGAGACCAAAACTGTACACAATACTCCAGATGCGGTCTCACCAGGGCCCTATATAATTGCAGTAAGACATTTTTACTCTTGTACTCAAATCCTTTTGTAATAAAGACCAACATTTGCTTTCTTAATTGCTTGCTGTTCCTGCATGTTAACTTTCAGTGATACGTGTACAAGGACTCCCAGGTCCCTCTGAACACCAACATTTCCCAATCTCTCACCATTTAAAAAATACTCTGCTTTTCTATTTTTCCTACCAAAGTGGATAACTTCACATTTCTCCACATTATATTCCATTTGCTATGCTCTTGCCCACTCACTGAGCCTGTCTATATCCCATTGAAGCCTCTTTGCATCCTCCTCACAACTTACATTCCCACCTAGGTTTGTATCATCAGCAAACTTGGATATCTTACATTTGATCCCCTGATCCAAATCATTGATATAGATTGTAAATAGCTGGGGTCCAAGCACCGATCTTTGCGGCACCCCACTAGTTACAGCCTACCAACCCGAAAATGACCCGTTTATTCCTACTCTCTGTTTTCTGTCCGTTAACCAATCCTCAATCCATGCTGGTATATTACCCCAAACCCCATGAGCCCTAATTTTGTTTAATAACCTCTTGTGTGGCACCTTATCGAATGCATTCTAAAAATCCAAATACACCACATCCACTGGTTCCCCCTGATCTATTCTGCTACTTACAACCCCAAAAAACTCTGACAGATTTGTCAAACATGATTTCCCTTTCATAAATCCGTGTTGCCTCCAACCAATCCTATTATTATTTTCTGAGTGCCCTGTTACCACGTCCTACTAATAATAGATTCTAGCATTTACCCCTGCGACTGATGTCAGGCTAACTGGTCTGTAGTTCCTCGTTTTCTCTCTCCCTGCTTTCTTAAATAGCAGGGTTATATTAGCTACCTTCCAATCTGCGGGAACCGTTCTAGAATCTATGGAATTTTGGAAGATGACAACCAATGTATCCACTATCTCTATCGCCACCTCTTTCACCATCACAAGCTCTCACCCTCCTTAATCCGCAGTCAGACATTGACGTACTTCATTGGCAGTGGAGTGCTTTGGGACGTCCTCAGTTTGGATACCCCCATCCCGCTCAGTGGGGTATCCAAACTGAGGACTTCCCAAAGCGCTTCACAGCCAATGAAGTACGTTTAAAGTGTAGTCACTGTTGTAATGTGGGAAACACAGTAGCCAATCTGCGCACAGCAAGCTCCCACAAACAGAAATGTGAATAATGCCCAGATAATCGGTTTTTAGTGATGTTGGTTGAGGGGTAAATATAGTCCAGGACCCTGGGGCAAATTCTCCCTGCTCTTCTTCCAATAGTGGCCATGGGATCTTTTACATCCACCCGAGAGAGCAGACGGGGACTCGGTTTAACGTCTCAGGAGGCAATCCCCGGAACTTGTTTTAGCCATTTGCTGTCCATTTTGGATATTCGTACCTTAATCCTTCTGCATGCTGAGGTCGACTCACAAAGAGGCTCCCTTTGAGGGAGGGGCAGCCGAGACAACAGAGATTAGTTCACTGGGAGGGGCTGGTGGGGTTTGTGGTGGGGGGCCCGGGGGTCCTACAGCACGAAAGACGATGCTTACCTGGCCCAGGATGTTGGCCCTGGTAACGTAGTTCCCCACAGCGTACGAGAGGCTGTAGCCAGCGTAGATCCCCCAGTTATAGAAGCCCATTGCTGAGCCTCGGACCACCTCGGGGAAATAGTCCACGATCAGACTGACTGCGAAGGGTGTGCACCCGGCCTCGCTGTGAAACGAGACACAAGACGTCAAACCAACAGCAACACTCAGCTGCCAAAATTCCAGAGAATCTTACCGTACAGAAGGAGGCCATTTGGCCCATTGTACCTGTGCCGGCTCTGTGAAAGAACGATCCCATTAGCCCCACTCCCCCATGATCTTCCCCCACAGCCCTGCACCTTTTCCCCCCTCAGGTATTTATCCAATTCCCGTTTGAATGTTACTATTGAATCTGCTCCCACCGCCTTTTCAGTCATCGCGTTCCCGATCACAACAACTCGCTGCGTAAAAACATTCTCCTCATCTTACCTCTGGTTCTTTTGGCAATTATCGTAAATCTGTGTCCTCTGGTTACCGACCCTCCTGCCACTGGAAACAGTTTCTCCTCATTTACTCCATCAAAACACCTCATAATCCTGAACACCTCCATTAAATCTCCTCTTAACCTTCTCTGCTCTAAGGAGAACAATCCCAGTTTCTCCAGTCTCTCCACATCACTGAAGTCCCGCATCCCTGGAACCATTCTGGTCAATCTCCTCCGCACCCTCTCCAAGGCCCTGTGCTCAGATCTGAGCCCAATGCTGTTCCCATCTGACATCCACCCGTCCTGTCCCGCACGACCTGGGGGTAGGGTGATCGGGTCAGAGTCCAGGCTCAGCTTTCTTCTCCATAACTGGAGGATACATGGCACTCCAACTGCTGTGGTGAGCTAACCCAGCACAGACCCTGCCCCATTCCCAGGGCCCAACTCATCCAATGCCTCATTCCCTGCTCCGCACAACTCGCCCCGCTTGCCAAACCCAATGATCCATTCACCACACCATTATCTGCTGCTTCCAACTCAACGTAGTCTGCAACCCGCAATCAACTCCCCCACTGCCCAACATCCCCCACCCAACTCCCCCTGCAACCAACTCCCTCTGCACCCAACATCCCCCACTCAACTCCACCCCCATCCAACTCCCCCAACCAACTCCCTCCCACCCAACATCCCCCCCACCCAACTCCACCCCCACCCAACTCCCCTCACCTTACATCCCCCCACCCAACTCCTCCCCCCCTCGCCCAACTCCCCCAGCCCAACTCCTCCCCCTCCCGCCCCCAACACCCCTCTCACCCAACTCCCCCCCCACCCAACTCCTCCCCGCCCACCCAACTCTCCTCCCACCCAACTCCCCCCTCTCACCCAACCCTCCGACATCCAACTCCCCCTGACCTTACATCGCCCCCACCCAACTCCACTCCCCCCCAACTCCCCCAACCAACTCTCTCCCACCCAACATCCCTCCCACCCAACATGCCTCCCACCCAACTCCACTCACCTTACTTCCCCCCCACCCAACTCCTCCCACCCCCGTCCAACTACCCCCCGCCCAACACCAACCCACCCCATCGCCAACACCCCTCTCACCCAACTCCCACCTCAACCCCAACACCCCTCTCACCCAACTCCCCCCTCACCCAACTCGCCCCCGCACCCAACTCGCCCCCGCACCCAACTCACCCCCGCACCCAACTCGCCCCCGCACCCAACTCGCCCCCGCACCCAACTCCCCCCCCACCCAACTCCCCCCCCACCCAACTCCCACCCACACCAAGCACCCCCCATCCAACTCCCCCCGCATCTAACACAACACACCCCGCACCCAACTCTCCTCCCACCCAACTCCCCCCTCCCACCCACACCAAGCACCCCCCCCATCCAACTCCCCCCGCATCTAACACAACACACCCCGCACCCAACTCTCCTCCCACCCAACTCCCCCCTCCCACCCAACCCTCCCGCATCCAACTCCCCCCACCTTACATCCGCCCACCCACCCAACTCCCACCCACCTTACATCCCCCCCCACCCAACTCCCCCTGCAACCCCCACCCTCGCCCAACTCACCCCAACCCTCATCCGACTCACTCACCGTGTGGAGAGTCACTGCCCCAGACCTACACCCTCTGCACCTCACTCCAAATACCACTCATAAACAAATTGGTGAGATTTGTGTGGTGGGGAAATGGTGGTATGGTGCTCAGTGTCCGGGGCCCAGGAACCACAATCACCGGGACAGGGACTGGCAAATGGTCAGTGAGGGTACAACTATGCGGAGCATGCGGACATCACCTGATCCCTTGTCCAAAGCGCAGTAGCACCAGGTGCCAATACTGCTTGGCGAATCCCATCAGCAGCGTCATGAGGCTCCAGAGGAAGAGGCTGGCAGACAGGAAATTCTTCCGATTGACAGAATCAGCCATGAATCCAACAAAAATCCCTGAGGCAAAATAAAACACAGAAAGCTGGCATTAGCGCACTGCTCCAGGACCTGGGAGGGAAGGTCGGACTCCAACACCACAACTCACCCACAATACTCACACACACACTGAGGCGCGACAGATCAGTGAGTAGGGCCCAGGCTGTTCAATGCTGACTGAGCCATATCATTGGCTGAGCCCAATGCCCGATCTCAGTGCCTGTAGATCGAGAGGGCCAATCTAGCGAAGGTTCTTGCTCCCGATTGCCCAGTGACTAATGGGAAACTCTGTGCTGGGTGAGGCTTGGGTGCCCGCCTGGATTGTAGAACCAGAGAATTTTTAAAAGATATGCATTTATATAGCGCCTTTCACGACCACAGGACGTCTCAAAGCGCTTTACAGCTAATGAAGTACTTTTAGAATGTAGTCACTATTACAGCACAGAAGGAGGCCTTTTGGCCCATCGAGCCTGTGCCGGCTCTGTGAGAGAGCGAGCCAATCAGTCCCACTCCCCACGCTCTTTCCCCACTCCCCACGCTCTTTCCCCACTCCCCTTCCAAGTATTTATACGATTCTCTTTTGGAAGTTACTATTGAATCTGCTCCTACCGCCCTTTCAGGCAGCGTGTTCCCGATCACAACAACTCACTGGTCGCGGTGGGGGGGGTCAGGGGACATGGGGTGGTGGCAGAGGGGTCGTGGGACCCGGGGTATTTGTGGGGGGTCGGGCGACAGGGGGTAGTTGTGGAGGGGTCGGGGGACATAGTGGTGGTGGGGGGGGGGGCTGGAGGACACGGGATGGTGCGGGGGGTCGGGGGACACAGGGGGAGACGGGGGGCTCGGGGGACATGTGGGGGCCGGGGGACACAGGGGGCTCGGGGGACAGGGAGGGGGGGTGGGGGACACGGGGGGAGGTCGGGGCACACAGGGGGTTGGGGGGGGGGGTCGGAGGACACGGGGGGGGTCAGGGAACAGGGGGTGGAGGTGGGGGGGAGGGGGACACAGGGTGGCGGAGGGGGTCCGGGGTCATGGGGGGGTGGTTGGGGAACACAGGGGGGGGTCGGTCGTTACAGGGGGGTCAGGGGGCTGGTGGTGCAGGGTCGGGGGACACGGGGTGGAAGTGTGGGGTGAGGGGGACACAGGGTGGCAGATGGGGTCCGGGGTCATGGGGGGGTCGGGGAACACAGGGGGGGTCGGTCGTTACAGGGGGGGTCAGGGGACACGGGCTGGTGGTGCAGGGTCGGGGGACACGGGTGGATGTCGGGGGACACGGGGTGGTGGGGGGGGTCGGGGAACACGGGGTGGAGGTGGGGGGCTGGGGGACCTGGGGTGGGGGTTGGGGAACATGTGGGGGATCGAGGGACACGGGGGGGGGGGGTCGGGGGACACGGGGTGCTGGCGGAGGTGGTCGGGGGTCACGGGGGGGTCAGGGGACACGGAGTGGTGGTGGGAGGTCGGGGGACACGGGGGTGTCAGGGGACACATGGGTGGTGGCAGGGGGTCGGGGGACAAGGGTGGGGTGGGTCAGTGAACACAGGGGGGGTCAGGGGGCGAGGGACACGGGGGTATCAGGGGACAAGGGGTGATGGTGGGGGGGTCAGGGGACATGGCGGGGTCGGGGGATACGGGGGTGGTGGCAGGGGTACACGGGGTGGGGGTCGGTGGACATGGGGGGTGTCAGGGGACACCGGAGGGGTCAGGGGACACGGGTGGGGTCGAGGGACCGGGGAGGGGGTCGGGGGACACGGTGGGGGTTGGGAGACACGGGGGGGTCGGAGGACACGGGGGGTCAGGGGACACGGGGGGGTCAGGGGACACGGGGGGGTCAGGGGACACGGGGGGGTCAGGGGACACGGGGGGGTCAGGGGACACGGGGGGGGTCGGGGACACAGCGGGGGTCGGGGACACAGCGGGGGTCGGGAGACTCGGGGGGGCAGCGGACACGGGGGGGGTCGGAGGACACGGGGGGGTCGGGGGACACGGGGGGGGATGGTGGACACGGGGGAGGTCGGAGGACACGGGGGAGTAAGGGGACAACCTGGGGGTCGGGGGACACGAGGGGGGTCGGGGGAGGTCGGGGGACACGGTGAGGGTCAGGGACACAGCGGGGGTCGGGGGACTCGGGGGGTTCGGGGGACACGGGGGGGTCATGGGACACGGGGGGGTCGGGGGAAATGGGGTGGTCAGGGGACACGGGGGGTCGTAGGACACGGGGAGGTCGGGGGACACGGGAGGGTCGGGGACATGGGGGCAGTCGTGGGACAGGGGAGGGGGTTGGGGGACACGGGAGGGGTTTGGGGGACACGGGGGGGTCGGGGGACACGGGGGGGTCGGGGGACATGGTGGGGGTCGGGGGACACGTGAGGGGTCGGGGGACACGGGGAGGTAGGGGGACATGGCGGGATCGGGGAACATGGGGGGGTCAGGGGACACGGAGTGGTGGTGGAGGTCGGGGGACAAGGGGGGGTGAGGCGGCTCGGGGGACACGGGAGGGGTTGGGGGACGCGGGGGGGTAGTGGGTCACAGGGGGGTCAGGGTACACTAGATGGTGGTGAGGGGTCAGGGGACACGAGGGTGGTGGCAGGGGGACATGGGGACACGGGGGGGGGTCGGGGGACACAAGGTGGGGGGGTTCAGGGGATATGGGGGTGTGGGGGGTTTGAGGGACAAGGGGAAATGGGGGGGTGGGTTCTAGGAACACGGGGGGTGGTGGGGTTCGGGTGACACGGCAGGGTCGGGGGATACGGCGGGGTCGGGGAACACGGGTGGTTGTCGAGGGACACGGGGTGCTGGTGGGGGGCCGGAGACACGGGGGGGTTCGGGGGACATGGGGGGATCTGGGGACACGGGGGGGTTCAAGGGACACGGGGGGGGGTTCAGGGGACACGGGCTGGTGGTGGGAGGTCAGGGGACACGGGGTGGTCAGGGGGACATGGGGGAGTCGGGGAACACGTGGGGGTCAGAGGACATTGGGTGGTGGTGGGGTACCGGGGGACACGGGGTGGAGGACACGGGGGGGGGGGGGGGGTCGGGGACATGTGGGGTGTCGGGGGACCAGAGGGGGATCGGGGATCACGGGGGCATCATGTGACCCGGGGGTTTGGGGGTCACGGGGGGGTGTCAGGGGATATGGGGTGGTGGTGCGGGGTCGGGGACACGGGGGGAGGGGTCGGTGGTCATGGGGGTTCACAGGACACGGGGTGGTGGGGGGGGGGGTCGGGAGACACGGGGGGTCGGGGGACACGGGGAGGTTCGGGGGACAAGGGAGGGTCGGGGGTCAAGGGGGCATCATGTGACCTGGGGGTTTGGGGCTCACGGGAGGTTCAGGGTACACAGGGTGGTGGTGCGGGGTCAGGGACACGGGGCGGGTTAGGGGACACGGAAGGGGATCGGGGGTCACGGGGGGGTCAGGGGACACGGGGAGCGGGTCGGTGGTCATGGGCGGGCCAGGGGACACGGGGTGGTGGGGGGGGATCGGGGGACACAGGGGGAGGTCGGGGGACACGGGGGAGGTCGGGGGACACGGGGGATGGGGAGGTCGGGGATCATGGGTGGGGGTCGTGGGACACGGGGGTTTCGGGGGTCACGGGGTGGTGGTGGGGGGTCGTGGGACACGGGTGGGTCGGGGAACATGTGGGGGTCGGGGGTGACGGGGGGGACAGGGGACACGAGTCGGGGGTCAGTAGACGCGGGTGGGTTGTGGGTCACAGGGTTGTCAGGGGACACGAGATGGTGGTAAGGGGTCAGGGGACACGGGGGGACCAGGGGACACGGGGGGGTCAGGGGACACAGGGGAGGTAAGGGGACCCGGGGGACACGGGGAGGTCGGGGGACACGGGGGGGGTCGAGGGACACGGGGAAGGTAGGGGGACACGGGGGGCTCGGGGGATACGGGGTGGTGGCGGGGGTTCGGGGGCTCAGGCGACACGGGGGGGATGGGTCGGGGGTCATGGGGGGGGTCAGGGGACACGTGGTGGTGGTGGGTCAGGGGACATGGGGGGGCTCGGGGGAAACGGAGGGGGGGGCTGGGGGGATCAGGGGACAAGGGGTGATGGTGCGGGGTCGGGGACGTTTCGGGGGACACGGGGTGTGGTAGGTGGCCAGGGGACACGGGGTGGTGGGGGAGGTCGGGGGACACGTGCGGGTCGGGGGACATGGGGGGAGTCGGGGGTCACGGGGGCGTCAGGGGCGCTGGGTGGTGGTCGGGGGGCGTCGGTGACATGGGGGGGTCGGGGGTCATGGGTTGGTGGTGAGGGGTCGGGGACACGGTGGGGGGGGGCAGGACCACGGGGGAGGGTCAGGGGACAGGGGGGGATCGGGGGTCACAGGGGGGTCAGGGGACACGGGGTGGTGGCGCAGTTTGGGGACATGAGGTGGTGGGGTGTGTCGGGGACGCGTGGGGGGGTCGGGGGACACGGGGAGGTCGGGGGACATGGGGTCGGGGGACATGTGGTCATGGCGGGGTCGGGGGACACAAAATAGTGGGGAGGTCGGGGAACACTGGGGGGAGCGGAGACACGGGGTGTCGGGACATGAGGTGGGGGGTCAGGGAACACGGGGGGGCGGGGAGGCAGGGGAGTCGAGGGACATGGGGTGGTGGTGGGGGGTCAGGGGACACGAGGTGGGGGACGGAGGTCACGGGGGGGTCAGGTGGCAAGGGGGGTCGGGGATATGGGGGGATGGGGGAAGTCGGGGACACGAGGTGGTGGCGGCGGTCGGGGGTACACGTGAGGGGTCGGGGGGGTTCGGGGGGTCAAGGGGGGGTCGGGTGACACGGGGTGGTGGGGGGGGTGGGGGACACGGGGGGATGGGGGGGTCCGGTGACACGGGGTGGTGGTGAGGGGTCAGGGGACTCGGGGGGTAGAGGGACATGGGGTGGTGGGGGGTTTCGGGGGACACGGGGGGATGGGGGTCCAGGGACACGGGGGGGTGGGGGGGTTCGGGGGACACGGAGAGGTCGGGGGAGACGGGGTGATCGTGGGGGGGTCAGGGGACGCGGGGGGTTGGGGGTCTCGGGCGGAGTCGGGGGGCACGGTGTGGTGGTGATGGCTCAGGTGACACGGTGGGGGTCGGGGACACGGGGGGGGGGGGGTTGGGGGTCACAGGGGGGTCAGGGGACATGGGATCGTGGTGCGGGGTCGGGGACACGGTGTGGTGGTGGGGGATCAGGGGACACGGGGGGGATCGTTGGATGCGGGAGGGTCGGCGGACATGGAGTGGTGTCGGGGTCGGGGGACACGGGGTCGTGGCGGGGTTGGAGGACACGGGGTGGCGGGGGGGGTCCGGGAGACACTGTGTGGTGGGGGGGTTCGGGGGACACCGGGGGGGATCGGGGCACAAAGGGGGATGGGGGAGTCGGAGGACACGGGGGAGTGGCGGGTGGTCGGGGGACACGGGGGGGGTCTGGGGACACGGGGGGGTCGAGGGTCACGGGGCGGTAATGGGACACGGGGTGGTGGGGGGGGGGTCAGGAGCCAGGAGGGGTCGGGGGACACAGGGGTGTCGGGGGACACGGGGTGGTGGCAGGGGGTCGGGGGCCACGGGGGGCTCGGGGGTCACGGGGGGATCATGGGACATGGAGTGATGGTGGGGTTGAGGGGACTGGGGGAGCGTCAGTTGACACGGGGTGGTGGGGGGAGTCAGCGGACACGGGGGGGGTCGGAGGACATGGGCTGGTGGGGGGATGGGGGACACGGGGGGTATGGGGGGGGTCCGGGGACACGGGGTGGTGGTGAGGGGTCAGGGGACTCGGGGGGTAGGGGGACATGGGGTTTTGGGGGTTTTCGGGGGACACGGGGGGGTGGGGGGTCAGGGGACACGGGGGTTTTTGGGGGAGACGGGGGGGTCGGGGGATATGGGGGATGGGGAGAGTCGGGGTCACGAGGTGGTGGCGGTGGTTGGGGGACACGTGAGGGGTCGGGGGACACGGAGGGTGTTCAGGGGGGGTCGTGGGACATGGGGGGACGGGGGACACTGGGTGGTGGCGGAGGGGGTCGGGGGGTCAGGGGTCAGGGGACACGGGGGGGTCAGGGGACACGCAGTGATAGTGGGGTTGAGGGGACGGGGGGGTTTGGGTGGCTCGGGGTGGTGGGCATGGTCGGCGGACACGGGGGAGTGGCGGGGGACACTGGATGGTGGAGGGGGGGTCGTGGGGACACGGGGGGTGTTGGGGGACACGGAGGGGTCGGGGACAAGGAGGGGGTCGGGGGACAAGCAGGGGCCGGGGGTCACGGGGACGCTCAGGGGACACGGGGTGGTGGCAGGGGGTCGGGGGGACATGGGGGGGCCGGGGGACAAGGGGGGTTCGGAGGTCACGGGGGGTCAGGGGGCAAGGGGGGGTCGGGGGACACAGGGTGGTCGGGGGACATGGGGGGGGTCAGGGGACACGGGGGAGGGGGTTTCGGGGGTCACGGGGGGTCCGGGGACACAGTGTAATGGTGGGGTTGAGGGGACGGGGGTGTTCGGGTGACACGGGGTGGTGGGGGGGGGTGTCGGGGGACATGGGGGGATGGGGGGTCGGGGGTCACGGTGGGGTGGGTGGGGTTCGGAGGACACGGAGAGGTCGGGGGACACGGGGTGATCGTGGGGGGGTCAGTGGATGCGGGGGGTTGGGTGTCTCGGGCGGAGTCGGGGGACACGGTGTGGTGGTGATGGCTCAGGGGACACGGTGGGGATCGGGGTCACGGGGGGGTTGGGGGTCACAGAGGGGTCAGGGGACATGGGATCGTGGTGCGGGGTCGGGGACACGGTGTGGTGGTGGGGGATCGGGGGATGCGGGGGGGTCGGCGGACATGGAGTGGTGCCGGGGTCGGGGGGGCACGGGGTGTTGGGGGGTGTCGGGGGTCGCGGGGGGGGGTCGGGAGACACGGGGTCGTGGCGGGGTTGGGGGACACGGGGTGGCGGAGGGGGTCCGGGAGACACTGTGTGGTGGGGGGGTTCGGGGGACACCGGGGGGGGATCGGGGGATACAGGGGGATGGGGAAGTCGGAGGACACGGGGGAGTGGCGAGTGGTCGGGGGGGGTCTGGGGACACGGGGGGGTCGAGGGTCACGGGGGCGGTAATGGGACACGGGGTGGTGGGGGGGGGTCAGGAGCCAGGAGGGGTCGGGGGTCACAGGGGTGTCAGGGGACACGGGGTGGTGGTGGGGGGGTCAGCGGACACAGGGAGTGTCGGGGGACACGGGGTGGTGGCAGGGGGTCGGGAGACACGGGGGGGGTTCGGGGGGATAAGGGGGTCGGGGGACACGGGATGGTGGTGGGGGGTCAGCGGACACGGGGTGGTGGCGGAGGAGGTCGGGGACACGTGGGGGGTCGGGGGTCACGGGGGGGTCACGGGACATGGAGTGATGGTGGGGTTGAGGGGACTGGGGGAGCGTCAGGTGACACGGGGTGGTGGGGGGGTCAGCGGACACGGGGGGTCGGGGTTCACGGTGACATGGGGGGGTGGGGGACACGGGGACATGGGGGGGTAGGGTCGGGGGACACGGGGAGGTAGGGAGCACGGGGTGGTGGGTGGTTTCGGGGGACACGGGGTGGTGGGGGACATGGGGAGGTAGGGGGGATCAGGGGAAACGCGGGAATGGGGGGCATCAGGGGACACGGGGGGGTGGTGGGTTTCAGGGGACACGAGGGGTGGGGGTTTCGGGGGACACGGGGGGTGGGGGGTTTCGGGGGACACGGGGAGGTAGGGGACACGGGGGGATGGGGGGTCAGGGGACACGGGGTGGTGGCGTGGTTGGGGGACACGGGGTCGTGGCGGGGTCGGGGACACGGGGTGATGGGGGATTTCGGGGGACACGGGGGGGGTCGGGGGACACGGGGGGGTCGGGGGACACGGGGGGGGTCGGGGGACACGGGGGGTGGTCGGGTGACACGGGGGTCGGGGACACGAGGGGGTCGGGGGACACGGGTGGATCGGGTGACACGGGGTGTTCGGGGGACACAGGGGGTCGGGGGACACGGGGGGGTTGGGTGACACGGGGGGGTCGGGGGACACGGGGGGGTCGGGGGACACGGGGGTGGTCAGGGAAACGGGGGGGTCGGGGGACATGGGGGGGGTCGGGGGACACGGGGGGTGGTCGGGGGACACGGGGGGTCGGCGGTCACGGGGGGGTCGGGGGACACGGGGGGTGGTCGGGGGACACGGGGGCGTGTTCGGGGGACACGGGGGGGTCGGGGGACACGGGGGGGTCGGGGGACATGGGGGGGTGGTGGCGGGAGGGGTCGGGTTTCACGGGGGGGTCGGGGGACACGGGGAGGTCGGGGGACACGGCGGCGTGGTGGGGTCGGGGACACGGGGGGGGGCGGGGGACACGGGGGGGGTCGGGGGACACGGGGTGGTCGGGGGACACGGGGGGTCGGGGGACACGGGAGTGTCGGGGGACACGGGGTGGTTGGGGGACACGGGGAGTCGCGAGACACAGGGGGTGGTCGGGGGACACGGGGGGGTCGAGGGACACGGGGGGGTGTTCGGGGGACACGGGGGGTGGTCGGGGGACACGGGGGGTGGTCGGGGGACACGGGGGTTGGTCGGGGGACACGGGGGGTGGTCGGGGGACACGGGGGGTGGTCGGGGGACACGGGGGGTGGTCGGGGGACACGGGGGGTGGTCGGGGGACACTGGGGGGTGGTCGGGGGACACGGGGGTTGGTCGGGGGACACGGGGGGTGGTCGGGGGACACGGGGGGTGGTCGGGGGACACGGGGTGTGGTCGGGGGACACGGGGGGGTCGGGGGACACGGGGGTGTGGTGGCGGGGGGGGTGTTCGGGGGGGGCGGGGGGGGCGGGGGGGTGGTGGCGGGAGGGGTCGTGGGACATGGGGGGCTGTTCGGGGGA
The DNA here is from genome assembly GCF_044704955.1 of Pristiophorus japonicus. Taxonomy (NCBI): domain Eukaryota; kingdom Metazoa; phylum Chordata; class Chondrichthyes; family Pristiophoridae; genus Pristiophorus; species Pristiophorus japonicus. The sequence goes on from NC_091996.1 coordinate 40,041,955, forward strand.
CACGGGGGGGGCGTCAGGGGACACGGGGTGGTGGCGGGCAGGGGTGGGGGAACACGGAGGAGCACCTGTTGGAGCAGTGCAATGTTTCAGTGAGATGTGCGCTGCACCAGTTAGACACCATTGCTTGATCGAGGCACTGACCTGTAAAGGTGAAAACAAGGATGAAGACAGGACCGGCCATGACCTGATACTCCCATCCGGTTCCATCGTAGTCCCACTGACAATATTCAGTCTCATTCTCATTCCGGAGGGACAGGCAGCTGGGAATCAATGCCAGGTTGGATTATAAAAAGAGTAAAACTCACTGAATTCACAACCTCTCTCTGTTTCATTCGCTTCAATTTAAGTTTCTTCCTCTGCATGAGCTCCCCGCAGCCAGACATCATTCCATGATCGTCAGCTGAGTTTACAAACATCTATTTAACTTCACCCTTAGTCACTTCAACCCCATTCACTCCCTGCAGTCGTTCACTGCACTGAATTTCATCTGCCATTGTCCAGCTCGTTTTAGTTAACCCTTTTCCCTGAGCTGCATCTCAGAAAATAGCTGGCAAAAAAACTTGCAAGTAATATAAGTTTTATCCAGATATTATGAGTAAGAGAGTGGCTGAGGGAAATGGCGGCCGTTAAAGACAGACACACGCGATAATGTGAAAGACAACATGGTAATGGCGGGTTTATTAAACGAGTACTTTGCATCTGTTCACAGGAGAGCAAGAGGATAAAATACCAATAATAGAAAGCAAATTTTAAAATAAATCAAGGGGAGCAACTTACTGGATTCAATATTAGTTTTAAAATGGTAATGGAGAAAATAATGGGACTTAGGATATATAAACTTCCAGGGCCGGATGGTTTCCACCCCAGGGTATTAAAGAAGTAGGTGAGGAAATTCTAGAAGTGCTAATTATTGTCAGGTGTAGTGTGGCATAGACCAGCATTTTGAGTTGTGAAAACATGGGAGATAAAAGATAGGGACACACATTAGCAGGCACACAATCAGAAACACACACTCATTCTCACACAGACAGACACACACTCAGAAACACATTCACACAGGCACTCACACGCACACACACATTGTCAACACACTCATACAAACATACTCACACACTCAGAAACACACACTGTCATACAGACACACTCAGACTCACACACGCACTCTAACACACTCAGAAACACACTCACCACAGACACACTGACACACACACTCGCACAGACACACACTCACACACTGTCAAGTCTAGAAAGCTGCGAGGCGAAGCTTTGACCAGGCTTTGAAGTAGATTGCAGGAGGTTAGGAATTATGCTGTTTCAGTCAAGCACTGACATGGGAAACTGTGGCGTATTGGTTATTTTGTATTATTGCAAATTGTACTGATCAATCAAACGAGTCTAATCATAACTGCATGTCCACTGGCTGTGAATAAAGCAGTTTGGTGATTCGTCTCTAGATTCACCTTACCGAGTGTTTCTCAGTCAGTCTTTGAAAGGACTGAAGAAGCAAACATGCAAAAGACACAAATATCCAGTTGAGATCACTGGGGGGTCCGGTTGCTATGTTAACACAGCTTGGCAGCAACCCTGCACATAAGGGGCTCAGACCGCTTATCGGAGTGAGCAGCACTGTGCTACCTGAGGGAATGTGTACAGCTAGACCCTAACACTGTAACACCTTATCGCCACCTCATACTGTTTGTGCACCTTTAGTCAGCTATCAACCATGAGGCATAGTCTAATTCTTGATCCATTCCCTTTTACAGGTGATATTGCATGATATAAACATTCCCAGAGCTTCCGAACCACAAGTGTATGTCACTGTGTTCATGCGATGTGGGCGTTGCTGGTAAGACCGGCACTTATTGCCCATCCCTAATTGCCCTAGAGAAGGTGGTAGTGAGCCGTCTTCTTGAACCGCTGCAGTCCATGTGGTGAAGGTGCTCCCACAGTGCTGTTAGGGAGTGGGTTCCAGGATTTTGACCCAGCAACAATGAAGGAACAGCCGATATATTTCCCAGTCAGGATGGTGTGTGACATGAAGGGGAATGTGGAGGTGATGGTGTTCCCATGCGCCTGCTGCCCTGATCCTTTTAGGTGGTAGAGGTCGCGGGTTTGGGAGGTGCTGCTGAAGAAGCCTTGACGAGTTGTTGCAGTGCATCTTGTAGATGGTGCTCGCTGCAGCCACAGTGCACCAGTGGTGGAGGGAGTGAATGTTTAACATGGTGGATGGGGTGCCAATCAAGAAGGCTGCTTTGTCCTGGATGCTGACGAACTTCTTGAGTGTTGTTGGAGCCGCACTCATCCAGGCAAGCGGAGCGTATTCCATCACACTCCTGGCTTGTGCATTGTAGATGGTGGAAAGGCTTTGGGGAGTCAGTAGGTGAGACACTCGCCGCAGAATATCCAGCCTCTGACCTGCTCTTGTTGCCACAGTATTTATGTGGCTGGTCCATTTAAGTTTTTGGTCAATGGTGACCCCCAGGGTGTTGATAGCGAGGAACTTGACGATGGTAATGCCATTGAATGTCAAGGGGCAGTAGCAAGATTCTCGTTTGTTGGAGATAGTCATTGCCTGGCACTTGTGTGGTGCGAATGTTACTTATCAGCCCAAGCCTGAATGTCGTCCAGGTCTTGCTGCGGGTATAGACTGCTTCATTATCTGAGTTGCAAATGGAACTGAAAACTGTGCAGTCATCAGCGAAATCCCCACTTCTGACCTTATGATGCAGGGAAGGTCATTGATGAAGCAGCTGAAGAGGAAGGACCAAGGAACTCCTGCAGCAATGTCCTGGGGTTGGGATGATTGACCTCCAACCACCACAACCATCTTCCTTTGTGCTCGATATGACTCCAGCCAGTGGAGAGTTTCCCCCTGATTCCCATTGACTTGAATTTTACTCGGGCTCAGATGCCACACTCGGTCAAATGCTGCGGGCAGCCACTCTCACCTCACCTCTGGAATTCAACTCTTTTGTCCAAGTTTGGACTAAGGCTGTAATGAGGTCTGGAGCCGAGTGGTCCTGGTGGAACCCAAACTGGGCATCGGTGAGCAGGTTATTGGTGAGTGCCGCTTGATAGCACTGTCGACAACACCTTCCATCACTTTGCTGATGATTGAGAGTAGACTGATGGGGCAGTAATTGGCCGGATTGGATTGCTCCTGCTTTTTGTGGACAAGACATACTTTGGCAGTTTTTCACATTGTTGGATAGATGCCAGTGTTATAGCTGTATTGGAACAGCTTGGCTAGAAGCGTGGCTAGTTCTGGAGCACAAGTCTTCAGCACGACAGCCGGGATGTTGTTGGGGTCCATAGCCTTTGCTGTATCCAGTGCGCTCAACCATTTCTTGATCTCACGTGGAATGCTTCTGTGATGGTGGGGACCTCAGGAGGAGGCCGAGATAAATCATTCACTCGGCACTTCTGGATGAAGATGGTTGCAAACGCTTCAGCCTTGTCTTTTGCACTCACGTGCTGGACTCTGCCTCCATTGAGGATGGGGATATTCTTGGAGCCTTCTCCTCTCGTTAGTTGTTTGCCAATTTCGTATCCATGCTGCCACTGTCCCTTTTAATCCATGGGTTTCAACTTTGCTGGTAAGCCTATTATGTGGCACTTTATCAAACACCTTTTGGAAGTCCATGAACACCACATCAACTACATTGCCCTCATCAACCCTCTCTGTTACCTCATCAAAAAACTCAATCAAGTTCTTCCTTAGGTTAGGAGACCAAGATTGATAAGAACATAGGAACAGGAGGAGGCCATTCAGCCCCTCGAGCCTGTTAAGAACATAAGAAATAGAAGCAGGAGTAGGCTATATGGCCCCTCGAGCCTGCTCCGTCATTCAATAAGATCAAAGATGATCATCGACCTCAACTCCACTTTCCCACCATATCTCTACATCCCTTGATTCCCTTAGGCTCCAACAATTTATTGATCTCAGCCTTCAATATACTCAGAGACTCAGCATCCACAGCCCTACAGGGTAGAGAATTCCAAAGATTCACAACCTTCTAAGTGAAGAAATTACTCCTCATCTCAGTTTATAAATGGACTAACCCTTATCCTGAGATTATGCCCCCTGGATCTAGACTCTCCAGCCAGGGGAAACAACCTCTCAGCATCTACCCTGTCAATCCCCTTCAAAATCTTGTTCCACCATTCAATGAGATCATGGCTAATCTGCGACCGAACTCTATATACCCACCTTTGGCCCATATCCCTTAATATCTTTGGTGAACAAAAAGCTATCAATCTCCGATTTAAAATTTAGAACTGATCTAGCATCAATTGTCATTTTCAGAAGAGTTCCAAATTTCTCCCACCCTTAGTGTGTACAAGTGTTTCCTAATTTCACTCCTGGCTCTAATCTTTAGACTATGCCCCCCAGTCCTAGACTCCCCAACCAGCGGGAACAGTTTCTCTCAACCCGATCTGTTCCCCTAAATATCCTGAAAACTTTGATCAGATCATCTTTAAACACTCAAAGTTCATAGAAACATAGAAAATAGGTGCACGACTAGGCCATTCAGCCCTTCTAGCCTGCACCGCCATTCAATGAGTTCATGGCTGAACATTAAACTTCAGTTCCCCCTTCCTGCTTTCTCGCCATAACCCTTGATCCCCCGAGTAGTAAGGACTTCATCTAACTCCCTTTTGAATATATTTAGTGAATTGGCCTCAACTACTTTCTGTGGTAGAGAATTCCACAGGTTCACCACTCTCTGGGTGAAGAAGTTTCTCCTCATCTCGGTTCTAAATGGCTTACCCCTTATCCTGAGACTGTGACCCCTGGTTCTGGACTTCCCCAACATTGGGAACATTCTTCCTGCATCTAACCTGTCTAAACCCGCCAGAATTTTAAAAGTTTCGGTGAGGTCCCCTCTCATTCTTCTGAACTCCAGTGAATACAAGCCCAGTTGATCCAGTCTTTCTTGATAGGTCAGTCCCACCATCCCGGGAATCAGTCTGGTGAATCTTCGCTGCACTCCCTCAATAGCAAGAATGTCCTTCCTCAAGTTAGGAGACCAAAACTGTACACAATACTCCAGGTGTGGCCTCACCAAGGCCCTGTACAACTGTAGCAACACCTTCCTGCCCCTGTACTCAAATCCTCTCGCTATGAAGGCCAACATGCCATTTGCTTTCTTAACCGCCTGCTGTACCTGCATGGCAACCTTCAATGACTGATGTACCATGACACCCAGGTCTCGTTGACCTCTCCTTTTCCTAATTTGTCACCATTCAGATAATAGTCTGTCTCTCTGTTTTTACCACCAAAGTGGATAACCTCACATTTATCCACATTATACTTCATCTGCCATGCATTTGCCCACTCACCTAACCTATCCAAGTCACTCCAGGGAATACAACCCTAGTTTGTGTAATCTCTCCTCGTAATTTAACCCTTGGAGTGCGGGTACCATTCTGGTAAACCTACGCTGCTCTCCCTCCAAGGCCAATATATCCTTCCTACGGTGTGGTGCCCAGAACTGCTCACAGTGCTCCAGGTGTGGTCTAACCGGGGCTTTGTATAGCTGCAACATAACTTCTACCCCCTTGTATTCTAGTCCTCTAAATATAAAGGCCAGCATTCCATTAGCCTTTTTGATTATTTTCTGTACCTATTCATGACATTTTAATGATCTATGTACTTGACTCCCCCCACCCCCCCACCCGCCAAGTCTCTTTGGACATCCATTGTTTTAGCTTTTCACCTGTTCTATCCTTTTTTGGACCAAAGTGGATGGCCTCACACTTGCCGACACTAAAATCCATTTGTCACAGTTTTGCCCATTCACTTAATCTATTAATATCCCTGTGTAATTTTATGTTTTCATCGACAATGCCGCCTATCTTTGTGTCATCGGCAAATTTGGATATGTGCCTTTCTATACCATCATTTAAGTCGTTAATAAATACTGTGAATAGTTGAGGCCACAACACAGATCTCTGCGGGGTACCACTAGTCACATCCCGCTAATTTAAGTATCTGCCCATTATCCCTACTCTCTGTCTCCTCTCACTCAGCTAATTTCCTAACCAGGTCAATAATCTGCCCTCAGTTCTGTGGGCTTCTACCATAGTGAATAGTCTCTTATGTGGGACTTTATCAAATGCCTTTTGGAAGTCCATAGAAGTAACATCTAGAGACATTCCCCTACCTTTCACAAATCCATGCTGGCTCCCTCTGATCAGCTGAAAACTTTCACGGTGTTCAGGCACCTTATCCTGAATTATAGACTCTAGCAATTTCCCGACAACAGATGTTAGGCTAACTGGTCTATAATTCCCTAGTTTCCCTTTCGTGCCATTCCTCAATAGCAGAGTGACATGCTCTATTCCCGGGGTCAATGCCCCATTCCCGGGGGTCGATGCAGCATCCCAGGCTGTTGAGCGAAGCAAAAGAGGAAATAGCAGAGGCCTTGACTATCATTTTCCAGTCCGTTTTGGATTCAGGCATGGTGCCGGAGAACTGCGAATGTGGTACCTTTGGTGAAGAAGGGAGAAAGGGATAGGCCGAGTATTTACAGGCCTATCAGCCTAACCTCAGTGGTGGGAAAATTATTGGAAAAAATCCTGAAGGACAGGATAAATCTACATTTAGAAAGACAAGGAATAATTAGGGACAGTCAAATTCCCTTAATTGATTTGTTAAGGGAAGGTCGTGTCTGACTAACTTGATTGAATATTTTGAGGAGGTAACAAGGAGGGTCGATAAGGGTAGTGTGTATGATGCAGTTGTTTTATATGTAAACTTGTATTTACTCTGTACAGCCACCAGAGGGCTCATTCTCTGGAGTCCCAAGGGATTATGGGATCCCTTGGGAGCACAGGTATTTAAGGAGGCCTCACAGGTTGGCGAGACACTCTGGAGACTGCAATAAAAGACTACGGTCACACTTTACTAGAGCTCAAAGTGTTCAGTCTGACTCTTTCTCCATACATAACAGTAGTGAATATGGATTTTAGCAAAGCTTTTGATAAGGTCCCACATGAGAAACTGGTCATGAAAGTAATAGCCCATGGGACCCAGGGCAAAGTGGCAAGTTGGATCCAAAATTGGCTCAGAGGCAGGAAACAAAGGGTAGTGGTTGATGGGTGTTTTTGTGACTGGAACGCTATATCCAGTGGGGTTCCACAGGGCTCAGGACGAGGTCCCTTGCTTTTTGTGGTACATATCAATGATTTAGACTTGAATGTATGGGGTTAAGAAGTTTGCAGATGATACAAAAGTTGACTGTGTGGTTGATAATGAAGAAGAAAGTTGCAGACTGCAGGAAGATATCAGTGTACTGGTCAGAACAGTGATAAATGAAATTCAATCCGGAGAAGTGTGAAGCAATGCATTTGGGGAGGGCTAACAAGGCAAGGGAATGCACATTAAATGGTAGGACATTGAGTAGTGTAGAGGAACAAAGTGACCTTGGAGTGCATGTCCGTAGATCCCTGAAGATAGCAAGCCAGGTAGATAAGGTGGTTAAGAAGGCATACGGAATACTTGCCTTTATTAGCCGAGGCATAGAATACAAGAGCAGGGAGGTTATGCTTGAACTGTATAAAACACTAGTTAGGCCACAGCTGGAGTACTGCGTGCAGTTCTGGTCGCCACATTACAGGAAGGATGTGATTGCACTGGAGAGGGTGCACAGATTTATGAGGATGTTGCCTGGACTGGAGAATTTTAGCTATGAGGAAAGACTGGATAGGTTGGGGTTGTTTTCTTTGGAACAGAGATCAATGCCCCATTCCCAGGGTCAAGGCCCCATTCCCGGGGGTCAATGCCCCATTCCGAGGGTCAAGGCCTCATTCCCGGGTTGAGACCCCATTCCTGGGTTTAGGCCCCATTCCCGGGGGTCAATGCCCCATTCCCGGTGTCAATACTCCATTCCCGGGGTCAAGGCCCCATTCCCGGGGGGTCAATGACGCATTCCCGGGGGTCAATGGCGCATTCCCGGGGGGGTCAATGCCGCATTCCCGGGGGTCAAGGCCCCATATTACCGGGGTCAATGCCCATACCCGGGGTCAATGCTCCATTCCCGGGGTCAAGGCCCCATTCCCGGGGGGGTCAATGACGCATTCCCGGGGGTCAATGGCGCATTCCCGGGGGGTCAATGCCGCATTCCCGGGGGGGGGGGGGGGGGGTCAATGCCGCATTCCCGGGGGTCAAGGCCCCATATTACCGGGGTCAATGCCCATACCCGGGGTCAATGCTCCATTCCCGGGGTCAAGGCCCCTTTCCCGAGGAAAAGGCCCCATGCCCAGGGTCAACGTCCCATCCCCGGGGGTCAACGACCATTCCTGAGGGTCAACGACCATTCCCGGGGTCAAGGCCCCATTCATGGGGGTCAAGGCCCCATTCCTGGGGGTCAATGTTTCATTCCTGGGGTCAAGGCCCCAATCCAGAGGTCAATGCTTCATTCCTGGAGTCAAGGCCCAATTCCCAGGAGTCAACGCCCCATTCCCGGAGTCAACAGACATTCCTGGGGTCAACAGACACTCCCGGGATCAAGACCCCATTCCCGGGTTTAGGCCCCATTCCCGGGGGTCAATGCCCCATTCTCAGGGTTCAAGGCCCCATCCCCGGGGGTCAAGGCCCTATTCCCGGGGGTCAAGGTCCATTTCCGGGGTCAATACTCCATTCCCAGGGTCAAGGCCCCATTCCCGGGGGGTCAATGCCGCATTCCCGGGGGTCAAGGCCCCATATTACCGGGGTCAATGCCCATACCCGGAGTCAATGCTCCATTCCCGGGGTCAAGGCCCCTTTCCCGAGGTCAATGCCCCATGCCCAGGGTCAATGTCCCATTCCCGGGGGTCAACGACCATTCCTGAGGGTCGACCATTCCCGGGGTCAAGGCCCCATTCCCGGGGGTCAAGGGCCCATTCCCGGGGCTCAATGCTTCATTCCCAGGGTCAATGTTTCATTCCTGGGGTCAATGCCCCATTCCCGGGGGTCAAGGCTCCAATCCGGGGTCAATGCTTCATTCCTGGAGTCAAGGCCCCATTTCTAGGGTCAATGCTCCATTCTCGGGGTCATTGGCCCATTCCCGGGGGGTCGGGACCCCATTCCCGGGGTCGAGGCCCCATTCCCGGGGGGTCGGGACCCCATTCCCGGGGGGCGAGGCCCCAATCCCCGGGCTCGGGCCCATTACTCACCGGGCCCGGGAGCTGGAGTTGCGGCACAGGCCTGAGTCGGGCCCCGCCGTCGGGCCCGGGGAGCAGCGGCCGTCCCCGAAGCGCAGGTCCCGGGCCAGCGGGCGGATGACGATGGCGAGCAGGTAGCGATGCAGCTGGTTGAGGAGGTAAGTGAGCAGCAGGCAGCCCAGCACATAGAGCGGGTAGGCCCCAGCCCGACACAGGCCCAGACCCCGGCACCGGGCCCGACACAGACCCAGATCCAGACCCCGGCCTCGGCCCATCGCCCGCTCCCGCACAGCGACCGACCGCCCGTCCCTGGCTACGCAAACTGAGACTCCGCGCTCCCAGCCCAGTCTCACTTCCTTTATTGTTAGAGCCAGATATAGAAACTGCAGAAATAACAGTGTGAGAGAGAAACAGGGAGAGAGAGTGTGTGTGAGAGCGAGAGAGAGAGAAAGAGGGAGAGAGAGAGAGTGTTTGTGTGTGAAAGGGAGAGAGTGAGAGAGACAGGGAGTGGGTGAGAGAGAGAGTGTGTGTGTGTATGTGTGTGAGAGAGAGAGACAGAGGGAGAGAGTGTGTGAGAGAGAAACAGGGAGAGTGTGAGAGTGTGTGTGTGTGTGAAAGAGAGAGTGAGAGAGACAGAGTGCGAGAAACGGAGAGAGTGTGTGTGAGAGAGAGAAAAAGAGAGTGTGTGTGAGAAAGAGAGAGAGTGAGAGAGAGAAACAGGGAGAGTGTGAGAGAGAGTGTGTGTGTGAGAGAAAAGGAGAGAGTGAGAGAAACGGAGAGTGAGAGAGAGAGTGTGTGTGTGTGTGTGTGTGTGAGAGAGAGAGAGAGAGTGTGAGAGAGAGAAACAGGGAGAATGTGAGAGAGGGAGAGTGTGAGAGAGAGAGTGTGTGTGAGAGAGAGAGTGAGAGAAACAGGGAGAGTGTGAGAGAGAAACAGGGAGAGAGTGAGTGAGAGAAAGAAACAGGAAGAGAGAGTGTGTGTATGAGAGAGAGACAGGGACTCAGAGTGCGAGAGAGAGTGTGTGTGTGAGAGAGAGTGAGAGAAACGGAGAGAAAGAAACAGGAAGAGAAAGTGTGTGTGTGAGAGAGAGAGAGAGAGAGAGAGTGTGTGTGAGAGAGAGAGAGAGAGAGAGAAACAGGGAGAGGGTGAGAAAGAAACAGGAAGAGAGAGACAGTGTGTTGTGTGAGAGAGTGAGAGAGAGAGAGAAACAGGGAGAGTGTGAGAGAGAGAGTGTGTGTGTATGTGTGAGAGAGAGAGAGTGAGAGAAACAGGGAGAGTGTGAGTGTGTGTGAGAGTGAGAGAGAGTGAGAGTGAGAGAAAGAAACAGGAAGAGAGAGACTGTGTGTGTGAGAGAGACAGAGAGAGGAAGAGAAATATAAGAACATAAGAATTAGGAACAGGAGTAGGCCATCTAGCCCCTCGAGCCTGCTCCGCCATTCAATAAGATCATGGCTGATCTGGTCGTGGACTCAGCTCCACTTACCCACCCTCTCCCCGTAACCCTTAATTCCCTTATTGGTTAAAAATCTATCTATCTTTGACTTGAAAACATTCAATGAGCTAGTCTCAACTGCTTCCTTGGGCAGAGAATTCCACAGATTCACAAACCTCTGGGAGAAGAAATTCTTTCTCAACTCGGTTTTAAATTGGCTCCTCCATATTTTGAGGCTGTGCCCCCTAATTCTAGTCTCCCCCACCAATGGAAACAACCTCTCTGCCTCTATCTTGTCGATCCCTTTCATTATTTTAAATGTTTCTATAAGATCACCCCTCATCCTTCTGAACTCCAAGGAGTAAAGACCCAGTCTACTCAATCTATCATCATAAGGTAACCCCCTCATTTCTGGAATCAGCTTAGTGAATCGTCTCTGTACCCCTTCCAAAGCTAGTATATCCTTCCTTAAGTAAGGTGACCAAAACTGCACGCAGTACTCCAGGTGCGGCCTTACCAATACCTTATACAGTTGCAGCAGGACCTCCCTGCTTTTGTACTCCATCCCTCTCGCAATGAAGGCCAACATTCCATTTGCCTTCCTGATTACCTGCTGCACCTGCAAACTAACCTTTAGTGCCCAAAAAGAAAAAAAAAGAAAAACACAAAAAAAAACACAAAAAAGGAAAAAAAGGGCCTTGTAAATGTCTGGTGTGTCATCCAGGTCGGGTGGCACGGATTAATGTTTTATGTTTTCAGATAAACTCCAAAAAGAGTTTCATGCACAAGGACCCCCAGGTCCCTCTGCACCACAGCATGTTGTAATTTCTCCCCATTCAAATAATATTCCCTTTTACTGTTTTTTTCCCCCAAGGTGGATGACCTCACACTTTCCGACATTGTATTCCATCTGCCAAACCTTAGCCCATTCGCTTAACATATCCAAATCTCCTTGCAGCCTCTCTGTGTCCTCTACACAACCCGCTTTCCCACTAATCTTAGTATCATCTGCAAATTTTGTTGCACTACACTCTGTCCCCTCTTCTCGGTCATCTATGTATATTGTAAACAGTTGTGGTCCCAGCACTGATCCCTGTGGCACACCACTAACCACTGATTTCCAACCGGAAAAGGACCCATTTATCCCGACTCTCTGCTTTCTGTTCGCCAGCCAATTCTCTTTCCATGCTAATAAATTTCCTTTGACTCCGCGTACTTTATCTTCTGCAGTAACCTTTTGTGTGGCACCTTATTGAATGCCTTTTGGAAATCTAAATACACCACATCTATCGGTACACCTCTATCTACCATGCTCGTTATATCCTCAAAGAATTCCAGTAAGTTAGTTAAACATGATTTCCCCTTCATGAATCCATGCTGCATCTGCTTGCCTGCACTATTCCTATCTAGATGTCCCGCTATTTCTTCCTTAATGATAGTTTCAAGCATTTTCCCCACTACAGATGTTAAACTAACCGGCCTATAGTTACCTGCCTTTTGCCTACCCCCTTTTTTAAACAGAGGCGTTACATTAGCTGCTTTCCAACCGCTGGTACCTCCCCAGAGTCCAGAGAATTTTGGTAGATTATAACGAATGCATCTGCTATAACTTCCGCCATCTCTTTTAATACCCTGGGATGCATTTCATCAGGACCAGGGGACTTGTCTACCTTCAGTCCCATTAGCCTGTCCAGCACTACGCCCCTAGTGATAGTCTCAAGGTTCTCCCTTCCCACATTCCTGTGGCCTGCAAATTTTGGCATGGTTTTTGTGTCTTCCACTGTGAAGACGGAAGCAAAATAATTGTTTAAGGTCTCAGCCATTTCCACATTTCCCATTATTAAATCCCCCTTTTCATCTTCTAAGGGACCAACATTTACTTTAGTCACTCTTTTCCGTTTTATATATCTGTAAAAGCTTTTACTATCTGTTTTTATGTTTTGCGCAAGTTTACCTTCGTAATCTATCTTCCCTTTCTTTATTGCTTTTTTAGTCATTCTTTGCTGTTGCTTAAAATTTTCCCAATCCTCTAGTTTCCCACTAACCTTGGCCACCTTATACACATTGGTCTTTGATTTGATACTTTCCTTTATTTCCTTGGTTATCCACAGCTGGTTATCCCTTCTCTTGCCGCCCTTCTTTTTCACTGGAATATATTTTTGTTGCGCACTATGAAAGAGCTCCTTAAAAGTCCTCCACTGTTCCTCAATTGTGCCACCGTTTAGTCCTTGTTTCCAGTCTACTTTAGCCCTCATCCCACTGTAGTCCCCTTTGTTTAAGCATAGTACGCTCGTTTCTGACACAACTTCCTCATCCTCAATCTGTATTACAAATTCAACCATATTGTGATCACTCATTCCGAGAGGATCTTTTACGAGATCGTTTATTTTTCCTGTCTCATTACACAGGACCAGATCTAAGATGGCTTGCTCCCTTGTAGGTTCTGTTACATACTGTTCTAAGAAACAATCCCGTATGCATTCTATGAATTCCTCCTCCAGGCTACCCCGTGCGATTTGATTTGACCAATCGATATGTAGGTTAAAATCCCCCATGACTACTGCCGTTCCTTTTTCACATGCCTCCATTATTCCCTTGATTATTGCCCGCCCCACCATGAAGTTATTATTTGGGGGCCTATAAACTACGCCGACCAGTGACTTTTTCCCCTTACTATCTCTAATCTCCACCCACAATGATTCAACATTTTGTTCATTGGAGCCAATATCATCCCTCACAACTGCCCTGATATCATCTTTTATTAACAGTGCTACCCCACCTCCTTTCCCTTCTTGCCTATCTTTCTGAATCGTCAGATACCCCTGTATGTTTAATTCCCAGTCTTGGCCACCTTGCAACCATGTTTCTGTAATGGCCACCAAATCATACCCATTTGTAATGATTTGTGCCGTCAACTCATTTATTTTATTTCGAATGCTGCGTGCATTTAGGTAGAGTGTTTTCATCCTAGTTTTTAAACCATGATTTTTAGTTTTGACCCCTCCCGCAGCCCTTTTATATTCAGTGGCCCTTTTTGTTTCTTGCCTTTGGTTTCTCTGCCCTCCACTTTTACTCATCTCTTTTCTGTCTTTTGTTTTTGTCTCCTTTTTGTTTCCCTCTGTCTCCCTGTATTGGTTCCCATCCCCCTGCCATATTAGTTTAACTCCTCACCAACAGCAAACAGGGAGAGTGAGAGAGAGTGTGTGTGTGTGTGTGTGTGTGTGTGTGTGAGAGAGAGAGAGAAAAACAGAGAGAGAGTATTTGAAAGAGAAACAGGGAGAGAGAGTGTGTGTGTGAGAGAGAGTGAGAGAGACAGAGAGTGAGAGAAAGAGAGAAAAAGAGTGAGAGAGAGTGTTTGAGAAACAGGAAGAGGGTATGTGTGAGAGTGAGAGAGACAGGGAGAGTGAGAGAAAGAGTGTGTGTGTGTGTGAGAAAGAGAGTGAGAGACAGAGAGTGAGATAAACAGGGAGAGTGTGTGTGTGTGTGTGAGAGAGAGAGAGAGAGAGAAAAATAGAGCGAGAGAAACAGGGAGAGAGAGAGTGAGAGAGACAGAGTGAGGGAGAGAAACAGGGAGTGTTTGAGACAGTGAGAGAAACAGGGAGTGTGTGCGAGAGTGTGTGTGAGAGTGAGAGTGTGTGTGTGTGAGAGAGAGTGAGAGTGTGTGTGAGAGTGAGAGTGTGTGTGTGTGAGAGAGAGTGTGTGTGTGAGTGTGAGAGAGAGAGAAACCGGGAGAGACAGTGTGTGAGAGAGTGGGAGAGACAGAGAAACAGGGAGCGTGTGAGAGTGTCTGTGTGTGTGAGAAACAGGGAGAGTGTGAGAGAGAGTGTGTGAGTGAGTGAGTGAGTGAGTGAGTGAGTGAGTGAGTGAGTGAGTGAGTGAGTGAGTGAGACAGGGAGAGTGGGAGTGAGAGAAAGAAACAGGGAGAGACTGTGTGTGTGAGAGAGACAGAGAGAGTGAGAGACAGAGAGTGAGAGAAACAGGGAGAGTGAGAGAGTGTGTGTGTGTGTGAGAGAGAGAGAGAGAGACAGATAGTGAGAGAAACAGGGAGCGAGTAAGAGAAAGAAACAGGGAGCGAGTGAGAGAAAGAAACAGGAAGAGAGAGAGAGAGTGTGTGTGTGTGAGAGAGAGAGAGAGAGACAGGGAGAGAGTGAGAGAAAGAAACAGGAAGAGAGAGACAGTGTGTGTGTGAGTGAGCGAGAGAGAGAGTGAGAGAGACAGAGAGAGTGTGTTTGAAAGAGAAACAGGGAGAGTGTGTGTGTGTGAGAGAGTGAGAGAGACAGAGAGAGAGACAGAAACAGGGAGAGAGAGAGAGAGAGAGACAGAGAGTGAGAGAGAGAAAGAGAGAGTGAGAGTGTTTGAGAGAGAAACAGGAAGAGGGTGTGTGTGAGAGAGAAACAGAGTGAGAGAGAGAAACAGGGAGAGTGTGTGAGAGTGAGAGAGACAGAGTGAGGGAGAGAAACAGGGAGTGTTTGAGACAGTGAGAGAAACAGGGAGTGTGTGTGTGTGAGAGACAGTGTGTGTGAGAGAAACCAGGAGACAGAGTGTGTGTGAGAGTGTGTGCGTGAGAGTGAGAAACTGGGAGAGACAGTGTGTGTGTGCGTGTGTGTGAGAGAGAGAGAGAGAGACAAAGAGTGTGTCAGTGTGAGAAAGTTTGTGTGAGAGAGTGTATGAGAGACAGTGTGTGAGTGAGTGAGTGTGTGAGAGACAGAGTGAGTGTGAGAGACAGAGTGTGTGAGAGACAGAGTGTGTGAGAGACAGAGTGTGTGAGAGACAGAGTGTGTGAGAGACAGAGTGTGTGAGACAGAGTGTGAGTGAGAGAAACTGGGAGACAGAGTGTGTGAGAGAGAGAGTGAGAGAAACAAGGAGGGTGTGAGAAAGTGAGAGAGAGACAGTGTGTTTGAGACAGATTCAGAGAGTGAGAGAAACAGAGAGTGTGTGAGAAACAGAATGCGTGTGTGAGAGAGAGACAGAGAGAGTGAAACAGGGAGAGAGACAGAGTTTAAGAGACAGAGTGAGTTTGAGAGAGACAGAGTGAGAGAAACAGGGAGAGTGCGAGAGAGTGAGTGTGTGTGTGTGTGTGTGAGAGAGACAGAGAGAGTGTGAGACAGCCCAAGTCTGGATGTCATCCAGGTCTTGCTGCATGCTGGCATGGACTGCTCCATTATCTGAGGAGTTGTGAATGGAACTGAATACTGTGTAATCATCAGCGAACATCCCCACTTCTGACCTTATGATGTAGGGACAGTCATCGCGGTGTCCATCGATACGCTCGCGGCCTTCCGCGAGAGGTGGGCGCCGGAGGGACTGGAGTGCATCGTCACCCCCGGCAACCAAATTTTAAATTGATTTTATATGTTTCAAAGTTTAACTTGTTTTAATTGCTGGTTTTAGTGTCCCCTTCCCCTTTTATAGAGGGCACTTGTAAAATGTGATTTTAAAGCCCCCCCCCCAAAAAAATACAAAAAACCCCACAAAAAATATAGAAAAAGGGGCAGTTGAAAAGTGTTTGGGGACACTTGATTTAACTGTAATTTCGTTTTCAGCCAAAAAGAGTTGTAGGGAAGGTCATTGAAGCAGCTGAAGATGGTTGGGCCTAGGACACTGCCCTGAGGAAATCCTGCAGCGATGGCCTGGGGCTGGAATGATTGACCTCCAACAACCACCTTCCTTTGTGCTAGGTGTGCCTCCAGCCAGTGGAGTCCCCCACACCCCACAAACCCCACCCCCGCTGCCCACTCCCATTGAGTTGTTTTACTAGGGCTCCTTGATGCCACACTTAGTCAAATGCAGTCTTGATATCATAGGCAGTCACACTCGCCTCACCTCTGGAATTCCTTATTTTTCCATGTTTGCATCGAGGCTGCAATGGAATCTGGAGCCGAGTGGTCCTGCGCAACCCAGACCGAGCTGAGGGGGAGGGGCGCGGAGAAGAGAGAATCAACTCTGGCTCCTGAGCACAATCTAGTCACTCCTCACTGAAGATATGATCGAACTTACCTCGAATACCAACATGGCCAATTATCCTGATGACATGCACTGTGCAGGCTTACACTTGAATAATGGTGAGGTATCAGAGGATAGTCAGTGTGTGTGGGACCCGTACCCCAGTGAGAGTCAGTGTGTGTGGGACCTGTACCCCAGTGAGAGTCAGTGTGTGTGGGACCCATACCCCAGTGAGAGTCAGTGTGTGTGGGACGCATACCCCAGTGAATCAGTGTGTTAGTGACAGACCTGTACCCACCAGTACTGCACCCCAGTGTTAGTGACAGACCTGTATCCACCAGTACTGTATCCCAGTGTTATACAGGGACAGACCTGTACCCACCAGTACTGTACCCCAGTGTTATACAGGGACAGACTTGTACCCACCAGTACTGTACCCCAGTGTTAATGACAGACCTGTACCCACCAGTACTGTACCCACCAGTACTGCACCCCAGTGTTAGCGACAGACCTGTACCCACCAGTACTGTATCCCAGTGTTATAGTGACAGACTTGTACCCACCAGTACTGTACCCCAGTGTTATACAGGGACAGACCTGTACCCACCAGTACTGTGCCCCAGTGTTATATAGGGACAGACCTGTACCCACCAGTATTTTACCCCAGTGTTATACAATGACAGACCTGTATCCACCAGTACTGTATCGCAGTGTTATACAATGACAGACCTGTACCCACCAGTACTGTACCCGTGTTATAGTGACAGACCTGTATCCACCAGTACTATACCCCAGTGTTATAGTGACAGACCTGTACCCACCAGTACTGTACACCAGTGTTATACCGTGACAGACCTGTACCCACCAGTACTGTACCCCAGTGTTATATAGTGACAGACCTGTACCCACCAGTACTGTACCCCAGTGTTATACAATGACAGACCTGTATCCACCAGTACTGTATCGCAGTGTTATACAGTGACAGACCTGTACCCCACCTGTACTGTACCCTGTGAGAGCGCAAGCCTGCATTTCTGAAACTCTTTGCTTCGGTGCAGTCTGGAGAAATCAAAAGGGTTAAAAGTTGGAAAATTGAAGTTTGGATTAAAAATAGATGTTTGGATCGAAAGAGGCTGCTGGACGATATGGTGCCTTTTAGCCATTGAAATGTTGAGTATTTGAGTGTAACTTGTTACTATGCGAATAATAATCTATGCATGGAATCAAAGAAACCCATCTGCTGATCATCTGTGTTGTGTATCGTAATTCATGACATTGTCTGGATTTGCGTGAACCTTGTTGCTATCTGATGACATCATCTGTATGTTAAACGATCTGGTTTGTGTATAGTAGTTCAGAAAGCAGTTAGCTGTGATTTCAGGACAATTCTACATTGTCTGCATGTTAATTATCTAAATGGACTATGCAAAGAAATAAGAATTCGAAGTTTGACACGGACTGTTCACACATTGGAATCTCGGAAGGTATGTCACAAGCAGCCACGGAACTCGGAACAAGCAGAGAGCTGCCTTTGTGCAGTATCTCAGTAACTTTCATACTTGGTTTGTATAGTATGAATGTCTGAATAAAAGACCAGATCCTGCATTTACTACAACTGAGTGTGTGTGTAATTCGACGTTTAAAGCAACAAAGCGAAAAGAGCAAGACAGCCTTACAAGTTACCCCAGTTCAAAATGCTCTGTGCGAACACTGTGGGTTTTGATGATAATTTGAGACGTTATTGGAGTTTGGTTCAATTCTGTAATGTCCTGTGTATTTAACAGAAATCGATCTCGGCCCGAAATCGGTTTCCAGTGCCTCCCCCCCTTCCACCAACAAGAAATAGAGACACGGGGTTTTGATTCTGTTCAAACCTCTTGTATTAATGTGGAATTGAAGGGTAAATTACACCAAAACCTCTGACAGCTGAAAGATCTGACTCCAGGGGAGGTCATCACAACGATTACACTGCTCACAGGCAATGGGATGTCTTTCCTCACTGTCTATTTATTACACAGTACTGTCAGCAACTCAAACTAACTGAAATACTAAAAGATACTGGCTCCAGTCACGAGGCGCTGCGCTGTACAAAACATGTTGAGGGAAAGAGGTCAGCGCTGGACATCAAAGGAAAAGTGGCGGGGAAAATTTACTCCCGATATCTCCCTGCGTACCAATTTCCTCAACATGCAGCAGTCGGGAAGTGGCAATAAGCTCGCCAAATGGCTTGGCCAGTGTGCTCACCAAGCTGGCCGGACCAGCAAGAACCCGGTCCCACCCAGAGCCCTGTGTCGTCCGCTGATTGCAAACCGGCCTCTCAGTGGAACCCGCGCCCCGCTGTCCGCCAGTTAAAGCTTCAGGGACACGGAGACCGATCATAGCACCGTCTCACCTACCATCAGACAACAGGTGACCCTGTTGTGTTACTCAGTGTCACACCGAGATCTGTACCGACCCACCCATGGACATGCAATGCTCAGATTAGCCCATCGCTGAATTAAAAATGCAAATACCTCTCCATTCTGGTGCGTCCGGGAGCGGGGCTGTGCCGACTCAAGGCTGTGCTGTGGCGATCCAATCCCAATCATTCCCGTACACTTCGAGACCGGGGCTCAGAGCAGCATGTCCTGCACCACAGGTCTGACCCCTGGTGACACCGGTCACTGTAACAGCAGCCCCCGTCAAACCAATCACATGGGAGGTGGAGCGATAGAGCCACGAGGTCGTGGCCACGGTTACAAGGGTTACTCATCACCTGGGACATGGCCGAGAGACCTGGTGATATCGGGGGGGTTCCATTGGCAGCTCCAGGGGACCATCGATGATTAGGCCCATTCGTCAGCACAGCGTCCCCCCCCCCGTCCCCCAGGAGCACATGCTGTGCAGCACGCCAGCTGACCGTCTATCGATACCATATAAATAGGGTGGGGGTTGATGCCGTATAAAGTTGCAGCGATGAGACCAACACGCCCTCCGGGCAGGAGCTGAGTTTTGCTTGAGAGCCATTGATGGATTGAGTAGGGACCCTGGATAGTGACCAGTCTGTAGCACCGACTCCCAAAACATCTCCCCCAAAGGTCCAGGCTGGCAGGGAGCGCTGCCGATAATGCTGCGACGGCTGAATACTATTGGGAGAGATCTGTACACAAGCAGCAGTGAGGGCCCGATTACCAGACTGAATCTTCCCCCCATAGCACACTCGATCGGAGCCTGGGCGGCCATGGCAGGACTGTCTAAGGTCCCAGGGGTCTGGCAGTGACCGACCAGTCAGTCTAGCTGGTCAGTAACCTGGAGCCATGGCCGGAGCAGCAATGGAGGAAGGGGCGGGGGGGGGGGGAGGGAAGGTAGAGATCTGGAGACAAAGACACACAAAAAAAAAGGAATTTAAAAAGACAAAAGATGGTTAACTGGCTAATTTAAACTCGCAGTCAACCATCAACACCAAGTTTACAAAAACACTCCACTACCAACAACTAACCCTGCTTTTAAAAAAATGAGAGCTTTCACAAGAATCGAGATGGGGAAAAACCACAAGTGATTTGGTCACTTAAAAAAACTTTAGTCAGATGTGTGCGCGCACAAGCGTGCGTGTTCGAGCGTGTGTGCATCAGTCTGTGTGTGCATCAGTCTATGTGTGTGTGTGTGTGTGTGCATGTCAGTGTGTGTGTATACGCGCGCGAGCGTGTGTGTGCGTCAGTCTGTGTGTGTGTGCGCGCATGTGTGTGTGTGTGTGTGTTTTAAGCATACAATAATTTGCTAAGTGTTATGAATCCGCAGTAAAAACGGGATTTGTTCCGATGCTCCCACTGGGTCTGTAATGCGGTGTCACCGGTTTGGGCAGGGTCCGCACAGTCTCAGACGTCAGGAGTTGGAGGGGCCTGTTCCCATGACGGGGTGGCTGGGACAGGGCACAGTTCTCAAAGTGGAGACGCTGCTCTCTAACAGTCACTCCTCCACAGTTTGATTGTCTTGTCGTTCTCCAGTGCTGCCGATGCAATGATGTTCTCTGTTGGGTGACAGGCTGTGGAGATCACAACGTCTGCAACAGAAGAGGCAGAGAGTCGGTGACACAAATCCCGGCACAGGGAGAGAGAAACCCTGCAATCACTACCCCCTGCGGCGAGTCTGGACACACAACTGCTCCAAGTTAAGCATTAAACTGCCGCTCTCGCTCACAGCGCACCTGTTATGGTTAGGGGCTGCAGTTTGACATTATCATCAGCTGCTTCACCATAGAGCAGATAACACTGTCCAGAACATGGGCATAACCGTAGAATTCGAGTTAGGACGTTCAGGGATGACACCAGGAAGCGCCTCTTTACACGAGAGGCCGAATGGCCTCCTCCTGTTCCCAATAATTCCAGGAGTGGATTGCCCAGCCCAAAGAAAAACTGTAAAAAGCTCTGTCTAAAATTCTACACAGTGCAACTGAGAGCAGTAATGCAGCACAGCCTGCGAAGGATCCCATGAATGGGAGACACAATGTACCAGATCCAGAAACCCCCACAGCACCAGTAATGTAGCAAGAGAACGACATGATGTCCCAAAGCACTTTGCATTGAATAAAGTGCTTCTGATGTGTAAAAAGTTATTCTGGAGGGAAGTTCAGCACCTGGCTTTCAACCAAGCCCCAAACTGTGAAGCACTCTCCCAAAATCCCACTTCCCCATTCAATCCTCTGCACTTTCTAAACCTCCACCACAACATCCTCTTTAACCTTTCCCTTCCCCGCCCCTTACTTTCAGTCACCTCCCCAACATCTGATTTTATCCCTTCCCTACACCGCGACAGGATGTGATGAGTGATGCCCCCCCCCCCCCCAGAGATCTGCACCAGGTGGTGGGGGTGCTCAGATTTTCACAAAAAGACTTGCTTTTCATGACCACCGGACTTACAGCCAATGAAGTACTTTATGAAGTGTAGTCACTGTTGTAATGTGGGAAACACGGCAGCCAATTTCTGCACCACAAGCTCCCACAAACAGCACTATGATAATGACCAGATCATTTGTTTTAGTTGAGGGATAAATATTGGCCAGGACACCGGGGATAACTCCCCTGCTCTTTGAAATAGTGCCACGGGATCTTTTACATCCACCTGGGAGAGCAGATGGGGCCTCGGTTTAACATCTCATCCGAAAGACGGCACTTCCGACAGCGCGGCGCTCCCTCAGTACTGCCCCTCCGACAGTGCGGCGCTCCCTCAGTACTGCCCCTCCGATAGTGCGGCGCTCCCTCAGTACTGCCCCTCCGACAGTGTGGCGCTCCCTCAGTACTGCCCCTCCGACAGTGTGGCGCTCCCTCAGTACTGCCCCTCCGACAGTGCGGCGCTCCCTCAGTACTGCCCCTCCGACAGTGCGGCGCTCCCTCAGTACTGCACTGGGAGCATCAGCCTAGATTTTTGTGCTCAAGTCTCAAGTGGGACTCAAACCCACGATCTTCTGACTCAGAGGTGAGGGTGCTACCCACTGAGCCACGGCTATACTTAGCAATAGATTGGATGAAGGAATAGAGAGTGATATATCCAAGTTTCAGATGACACTAATTTAGATGGCACAGTAAAAAGTTTAGATGGTAGTCATCATCATAGGCAGTCCCTCGAAATTGAGGAAGACTTGCTTCCACTCTAAGAGTTCTCAGGTGGCTGTGCAATCCAATACTGGAATTACAGTCTCTGTCACAGGTGGGACAGACAGTGGTTGAAAGAAAGGCTGGGCGGAGAGTCTGTTTTGCTGCACGCTCCTTCCGCTGCCTGCGTTTGTTTCCTGCACGCTCCTTCCGCTGCCTGCGTTTGTTTCCTGCACGCTCCTTCCGCTGCCTGCGTTTGTTTCCTGCACGCTCCTTCCGCTGCCTGCGTTTGTTTCCTGCATGCTCCTGGCGACGAGACTCAGTGCCCTCCCAGATGCTCTTCTTCCACTTTGGGCGGTCTTGGGCCAAGGATTTCCAGGTGCCGGTGGGCATGTTGCACTTTATCAAGCTGGCTTTGAGGGTGTCCTTGAAACGTTTCCTCTGCCCGCCTGGGAGTTCTGAGTAGAGTGCTTGCTTAGGGAGTCTCATGTCAGCTAAGGGTCTCCGGGGTCGCTGCCGAGGCCGGCTCAGAGCTGACCCAAGGGTCTCAGAAGGTCGCCACCGCATCGGGAGAGGGAGGACAGAGTTCAGACCTGGGAGGATTTGTTCCAAATGCTCAGAATCCGGAGAAGGAGTGAGTTCCAGGAGCGTCTTGGTGCTGCGGAGGTCCGATAGATGGGCCTAGGTAGGTATCCATGCAGCACCCACGATTAGGACAATGGGGAACTTAAGCTTAAACTTAGACTTAAACAGTGGTGGGGGAAGAGATTGGGGGGAGAGAGGGTGTAGGGTGGCATTGGATGGCCACGCGTAAAGATGTTCAGCGGAGCTCCCTAGGGAGCTGCCGTCCTGGGCGCCATCTTGTCCTGCCCGATGATGGTAGGAAGTTTCAAAGGGACATTGATTGATTCAGTGAGTGGGCAACACTGTGGCAGATGCAGTTCAGTGTGGGGAAAGTGTGAGGGCACGCACTCTGGACCCAAGAACGAGAGATCAGAATATTTTCTAAACAGCGAGAAGCTGGGGACTGTGGGGGAGCCGAGAGATTTCGGGGTCCAAGTACAGAAATCACTAAAAGCCATTGGACAGGTACAGAAATAATTAAAAAGGCCAATGGAATGTTGGGCTTTATCTCGAGGGCTGGAATACAAAGGGCTGGAAGTTATGTAACACTTTATATAAAGCTCGGGTCAGACCCCGCCTGCAGTAACTGCGTTCAGCCCTGGGCCCCGCCCCTCAGGGAGGGTATATCGGCCTCGGAGGGGGAGCAGCGCAGATTCACCAGAATGGTACAAGGGATAAAAGGGTTAAATTATGAGGACAGGTTGCACAGACTGGGCTTGTGTTCCCTCGAGTGTAGAAGGTTAAGGGGCGATCTGATCGAGGTGTTTGATGATTAAAGGATTCGATCGGGTAGAGAGAGAGAAACTATTCCCTCTGGTGGGGGGAGTCCAGAACAAGGGGCAGCACCTTACAATTAGAGCCAGGCCATTCAGGGGTGATGTCAGGAAGCACTTCTTCACACAAAGGGCAGTGGGAATCTGGAACTCTCTCCCCCAAAAAGCTGTGGATTCTGGGGGTCAATTGAATATTTCAAACCCGAGATTGAAGGATGTTTGTTGGGCAAGGGTATTAAGGGTTACGGAACCAAAGCGGGGACATGGAGTTACAGTACAGATCAGCTGTGATCTGATTGATTGGCGGAACAGGCTGGAGGGGCTGAATGGCCCCCTGTTCCTACCTTTGTAAACCAGCGAGAGTTTTAAGTTTTATTTGGTGCAGTTGGTAACAGTCAGAAAGTCGAAGGTTGAAGACACAGTTCTTACTTCAACAGGACTTCATTGAACGTGGGTAGTGTTCGTCTCGTCGCTCGGCGTGTACACCCTCGTGTCCCTTCGCACGGCGTGTACACCCCCGTGTCCCTTCGCACGGCGTGTACACCCCCGTGTCCCTTCGCACGGCGTGTACACCCCCGTGTCCCTTCGCACGGCGTGTGCACCCCCGTGTCCCTTCGCACGGCGTGTGCACCCCCGTGTCCCTTCGCACGGCGTGTGCACCCCCGTGTCCCTTTGCACGGCGTGTCCACCCCCGTGTCCCTTCGCACGGTGTGTACATCCCAACGTACCCGATCGCGTGGCTTCAGATGCTAACATAAGAACATAAGAAATAGGAATAGGAGTAGGCCACCTGGCCCCTCGAGCCTGCTCCGCCATTTAATAAGATCATGGCTGATCTGATCATGGACTCAGCTCCACTTCCCTGCCCGCTCCCCCTAACCCCTTATTGTTTAAGAAACTGTTTACTTCTGTCTTAAATTTATTCAATGTCCCAGCTTCCACAGTTCTCTGAGGCAGCGAATTCCACAGATTTACAACCCTCAGAGAAGAAATTTCTCCTCATCTCTGTTTTAATTGGGCGGTCCCTTATTCTAAGATTATGCCCCCTGGTTCTCGTCTCCCCCATCAGTGGAGACATCCTCCCTGCATCCAGCTGGTCAAGCCCCCTCATAATCTTATACATTTCTATAAGATCATCTCTCATTCTTCTGAATTCCAAAAAGTAGAGGCCCAACCTACTCAACCTTTCCTCATAAGTCAACCCTCTCATCTCCGGAATCAACCTAGTGAACCTTCTCTGAACTGCCTGACCTGTGTGCCCCTGTAGTTTCTGCACGATCTCCTTGGTCTGTAGGTTCCAGATGTACACATAGTTGTCCTCAGACCCCGAAACGATCCACTTCAAAAAGGAAAATCACAATTATTGATCACAAAAAGCAAACACAGCAATATGGAGAATTTACAGCACAGAAACAGGCCATTCGGTCCGTGCCAGTGTTTAGGCTCCACTCAAGCCTTCTCCCACCCTTCTTCATCTCACTCCATCACCCAATCCTTCTATTCCCTTCTCCCTCATGTGTTTATCCAGCTTCCCCTTAAATATATCTCTGCTATTCGCCTCAACCACTCCCTGTGGCAGCGAGTTCCACATTCTCACCACTCTCTGGGTAAAGTAGTTTCTCCTGAATTCCCGATTGGATTTATTAGTGACTATCTTATATTTATAGCCCCTACTTCTGGTCTCCCCCACAAGTGGAAACAGCTTCTCTACGTCTACCCTACCAATTTCCCGTCATAT
Organism: Pristiophorus japonicus; assembly: GCF_044704955.1. Taxonomy (NCBI): domain Eukaryota; kingdom Metazoa; phylum Chordata; class Chondrichthyes; family Pristiophoridae; genus Pristiophorus; species Pristiophorus japonicus. The sequence goes on from NC_091996.1 coordinate 40,067,179, forward strand.
CATAAGAACATAAGAATTAGGAACAGGAGTAGGCCATCTAGCCCCTCGAGCCTGCTCCGCCATTCAACAAGATCATGGCTGATCTGGTCGTGGACTCAGCTCCACTTACCCGCCCTCTCCCCGTAACCCTTAATTACCTTATTGCTTAAAAATCTATCTATCTTTGACTTGAAAACATTCAATGAGCTAGCCTCAACTGCTTCCTTGGGCAGAGAATTCCACAGATTCACAACCCTCTGGGAGAAGAAATTCTTTCTCAACTCGGTTTTAAATTGGCTCCTCCATATTTTGAGGCTGTGCCCCCTAGTTCTAGTCTCCCCCACCAATGGAAACAACCTCTCTGCCTCTATCTTGTCTATCCCTTTCATGATTTTAAATGTTTCTATAAGATCACCCCTCATCCCTCATATCTCCTCTAAACCTCCCCCAATTACTTTAAATCTATGCCTCCTGGTTGTTGACACCTCTGCCAAGGGAAACTGGTCCTTCCTATCCACTCTATCCAGGCCCCTCATAATTTGATAAACCTCAATCAGGTCACCCCTCAGCCTCCTCTGTTTCAAAGAAAACAAACCCAGCATCTGCAATATTTTCTCATAGCCAAAATTCTCCAGTCCAGGTAACATCCTCGTAAATCTCCTCTGCACCCTTTCCAGTGCAATCACATCGTTCCTGTAATGTGGTGACCAGAACTGCACGCAGTACTCCAGCTTGAACTGTATAAAACCAGTGTTTTATACAGTTCAAGCATAACCTCCTTGCTCTTGTATTCTATGCCTCGACTTGTAAAGGCAAGTATTCCATATGCCTTCTTAACCACCTTATCGACCTGGCCTGCTACCTTCAGCGATCTGTGGACCTGCACTCCAAGGTACCTTTGTCCTCTACACTTTTCAGTGTCGTACCATTTAATGTGTATTCCCTTGTCTTGTGAGACCTCCCCAAATGCATTACCTCACACTTATCCGGATTGAATTCCATTTGCCACTGTTCCGCCCACCTGACCAGTTGATTGATATCCTCCTGCAGTCTATAGTTTTCTTCATCATCAACCACACAGCCAATTTTAGTGTCATCTGCAAACTTCTTAATCATACCCCCAACATTCAAGTCTAAATCATTAATATATACCACAAAAAGCAAGGGACCTCGTACTGAGCCCTGCAGAGCCCCACTGGATACAGCCTTCCAGTCACAAAAACACCCATCAACCATTACCCTTTGCTTCCTGCCTCTGAGCCAATTTTGGATCCAACTTGTCACTTTGCCCTGGATCCCATGCGCTTTTACTTTCGTGACCAGTCTCCCATGTGGGACCTTATCAAAAGCTTTGCTAAAATCCATATACACGACATCATATGCACTGCCCTCCTGGTTACCTCCTCGAAAATTATCTGGTCTAATATTTCACACTCCTCCCTCATTCCTAAGTCTGCATCGCCCCTCTCTTTTGTGAAAACAGATGCAAAGTATTCATTAAGAATCATATCCACATCTTCTGCCTCCACACACACATTTCCTTCGTGGTCTCTAATAGGCCCCAATGTTTCTCCAGTTATCCTCTTGCTCTTAATGTATTTATAAAACATCTTTGGGTTTTCGCTGATTTTCTTTCATGTTCTCTTGGCTTTCCTGGTATCTTTTTTAATTGCACTCCTCTCGAGTCGCTGCAGTATTGAGTTCTCAGAATCTGTCATAAGCTTCCCTTTTTTTCTTTATCTTACCCTGTATGTCCAGATTTTTTAGCCCTACCCTTTTTTTTTTAAAAAAAGGGAACATACTTGGCTTTGTACCCTCAGCCATGCCTCCTTGAATGCCTCCCACTGCTCTGATACTGATTTACCATCAAGTAACCGTTTCCAGTCCACTTTGGCCAAATCCCATCTCAGCAAAACTGGCTTTTCTCCAATTGAAAACCTTTTTTTCCTGGTCCACCTTTGTCCTTTTCCATAACTACCCTAAATCTTTCTGAATTATGATCACTAGCATCGAAATGCGCTCCCACTGATACCCCTTCCGCCTGCCTCTCTTCATTCCCCAAAACCAAGTCCAGAACCGCCCCTCCCTTGTTGGGCTTGTTACGTAATGGCTAAAGAAGTTCTCTTGAATGTATTTTAGGAATTCTGCACCCTCTGTACCATTCACACTGCTTTTTTCCCAGTTAATATTAGGATAGTTAAAATCCCACACTATTACAGCTCTATAGGTTTTGCACTTTGCAGCAATTTGCCCACATATTGTTTCCTTAATAAAAGCCGGGTGCCGGAGAGCCCATTATACCACCGTGCTGTAACAAAAGCAGAACTTACCTTGCCACCAGTAACAGAGAAGTTGGCGAATATGCAGTACTTCTCGTTCTTGTGCCCCGTGTAGGTCTTTAAACACTGTAACACATTAAAAGTAGGCGTCAGTACCGCCTCTCCGTCAGACCGTGACACTCTCAATCCGCAAACAACACTGGCTAAAGGCCTCAGGGCAACACACGAGCAAATTAACAAGCCCTTGGTTAGAGCATGAAGATGGTGCATGTAAAAAGTTTCAGTATGAAATCTCTCACCAAATCTGACTCGGGCAACGCTGTGCCCACGTTGCCCCTAAGCTGTGCGGCCGCGCATCGATCCGGGGGTCCTGCGCAGGCCGCTCACCAGCTGTCCCGGCCACACAGCAAATTTAAAGGGACCCGCACCAACAATAAAAATGAGGGTGAACATTGTCCTGCACCTGGAATACTGCGTACAGTTTTGGTTTCCATATTTAAGGAAGGATATACTTGCTTTGGAGGTAGTTCAGAGAGGGTCCACTAGGTTGATTCTGGAGATGACTGGGTTGACTTATGAGGAAAGGTTGAGAAGGTTGGGCCTATACTCATTGGAATTCAAAAGAATGAGAGGTGATCTTATCAAAACGTGCAAGATTATGAGGGGACTTGACAAGGTGGATGAGAGAGGATGTTTCCACTGATGGGGGAGCCCATTTAAAACTGAGACGAGGAGGAATTTCTTCTCTCAGAGGGTTGTAAATCTGTGGGATTCGCTGCCTCAGAGCTGTAGAAGCTGGGTCATTGAGTAAATTTAAGACAGAGATAGACAAGTTTTTTAACCGATAAGGGAATAAGGGGTTATGGAGAGCGGGCAGGGAAGTGGACCCAAGTCCATGATTGGATCAGCCATGATCGTATTAAATAGCAGAGCAGGCTTGAGGGGCTGTATGGCCTACTCCTGCTCCTATTTCTTATGTTCTTATGATATCTCCCTGGGAGGAGCCGGCAGTCACTAAGGTGCCTGTTCGTGGGGCAGGAATAGAAGCTGCGACTGCCTTAGGCCCGAGGGTGGAACACAGCACACAGGCTTACATTTTCAAACTGCATTTAAAATAAATGGGTGAGTGGCTCCTCCCTGTGGCCCAATCGCTGAATGAATCCTCATAGCATCACACAGCACAGGAAGCGGCCATTCGGCCCACCGTGCCTGCTCTCTGAAAGAGCGATGCAATCAGTCCCACTCCCCACAGCACTTTCCCCACAGACCGACAACTTGTTTCCTTTTCAAGTATTTATCCAATTCCCTTTTGAAAGTTACTATTGAATAAGTGAATCTGCTTTCACCACCCTTTCAGGCAGCGTGTTCCCGATCACAACAACTCGCTGTGGAATATAGTCAGAGACAGGGCAGCAGTTGGGGATATAATTGGTCTCATTGCCCTTGAGATAGGGAAATAAAATCAGCAAGTTCCTGATCGCTGACCTGTGACTCCAGCTAGAACATGCATGTGACTGAATGTTGGACAGGATGGAGGCCAGGCTCAGCTACGATTCCCCCACTCCATACCGTACCCCAGTGAGAGTCAGTGTGTGTGGGACCGTACCCCAGTGAGAGCCAGTGTGGGACCCATACCCCAGTGAGAGTCAGTGTGTGTGGGACCCATACCCCAGTGAGAGTCAGTGTGTGTGGGACCCATACCCCAGTGATAGTCAGTGTGTGTGGGACCCGTACCCCAGTGAGAGTCAGTGTGTGTGGGACCCGTACCCCAGGGATAGTCAGTGTGTGTGGGACCCGTACCCCAGTGAGAGTCAGTGTGTGTGGGACCCGTACCCCAGGGATAGTCAGTGTGTGGGGGACCCGTACCCCAGTGAGAGTCAGTGTGTGTGGGACCCATACCCCAGTGAGAGTCAGTGTGTGTGGGACCCGTACCCCAGTGAGAGTCAGTGTGTGTGGGACCCGTACCCCAGTGAGAGTCAGTGTGTGTGGGACCCATACCCCAGTGAGAGTCAGTGTGTGTGGGACCCATACCCCAGTGAGAGTCAGTGTGTGTGGGACCCGTAATCCAGTGAGAGTCAGTGTGTGTGGGACCCGTACTCCAGTGAGAGTCAGTGTATATGGGACCCGTAAACCAGTGAGAGTCAGTGTGTGTGGGACCCGTACTCCAGTGAGAGTCACTGTGTGTGTGGGACCCGTACTCCAGTGAGAGTCACTGTGTGTGTGGGACCCGTACTCCAGTGAGAGTCAGTGTGTGTGTAACCTGTACCCCATTGAGAGTCAGTGTCTGGGGAACTTGCAATACATACCTTTCCTTTACTGTAGTCCCAAAGTTTCAAAGTGCTGGAAAATACAGAAATATTTATTTTAGTAAATATATTTCAGAAGTGGTACAAGTAGAGCCAGGATCCGAATTCCAGGTCACAGCCGAGGGAGATTGGGGTGCGGGGAGCCGAGGGAGATTGGGGGGGGGGGGGGGGGGGCGAGCCAAGGGAGATGGAGGGGAGGAGGAGCCGAGAGAGATGGGGGGGGGGGGGGGACCGAGGGAGATTTGGGGGGGGGGGGGTGGAGAATAGTCGAGGGAGATGGGGCGGGGGGGTTGGGGGGGGGGGGAGAGCCGAGGGAGATGGGGGGGGGGGGGGGAAGGAGGAGCCGAGGGAGATGGGGGGGGGGGGGGGGGGGAGGAGCCGAGAGAGATGGGGGGGGGGGGGGGACCGAGGGAGATTGGGGGGGGGGGGGGGTGGAGAATAGTCGAGGGAGATGGGGGAGGGGAGCCGAGGGAGATGGGGAGGCAGCTGAGGGTTGTTGCACGCCCACCGTGGTCTCCTCCCGTGTAGCATCAGTGAGGAGCCTGCGGGATGGTGAGGTTAGACACAGCGGCAGTGGGAGAGATCGTTCGGGGAGGGTCTCCAGGCTGGCTGGGGCGGGTCGGGGGTGTATTGTGTCGGGACACACTGGGGCACGGGACAGCTCCGCGGCCAGCGATCGAGCGGTAGGAGCCTCCTTACTTGTCGAGTGTTGCCGCCAGAATGTATTTCCCGTTGGGGGAGAATTTCACGAAGGACACGGGAGGATTATCGTCGTCTGCGGAGAGAAACATAGTTAGAAACAACCCCGACACTGCCCGCAGGACCTCCCCCCCCCCCCAACACTGCCCGCTGGGACCCCGACACAACCCGGCGTACCTCCCCAACACTGCCTGCCAGACCCCTCACCCCCCACCCCACGACACTGCCCGCCGTATGCTCCCCCCCCCCACAACACTGCCTGCTGACCCACCCCCACCCGCTGGGCGCAGCACTGTACAGAGAGCTGGATGACCATGAGCCGTCCCAGGAAACATGAATAACCAGCAACGTTCAGCACTGGGCATCTGATGGAAGCAGCCCAGCCCTGGGCCTGTGGGTGCCCCACCCAGTCTGGATCTGAACTCTGCGGGCTGGAACGTTTCCAGACATCTCTCCTTGGTCCCTGATCTCAACAGAGCAGGCTCCTGATCACTGTCCAGTGACCCCTGGGTTAGAGAGAGGGGAAATCAGCCAGGGTTCCTGCCCCTGATCACTGTCCAGTGACCCCTGGGTTAGAGAGAGGGGAAATCAGCCATGGTTCCTGCTCCTGATCACTGCTCAGTGACCCCTGGGTTAGAGAGAGGGGAAATCAGCCAGGGTTCCTGCCCCTGATCACTGTCCAGTGACCCCTGGGTTAGAGAGAGGGGAAATCAGCCAGGGTTCCTGCTCCTGATCACTGCCCAGTGACCCCTGGGTGAGAGAGAGGGGAAATCAGCCAGGGTTACTGCTCCTGATCACTGCCCAGTGACCCCTGGGTTAGAGAGAGAGAGGGGAAATCAGCCAGGGTTCCTGCTCCTGATCACTGTCCAGTGACCCCTGGGTGAGAGAGAGGGGAAATCAGCCAGGGTTCCTGCTCCTGGTCACTGTCCAGTGACCCCTGGGTTAGAGAGAGAGGGGAAATCAGCCAGGGTTCCTGCTCCTGATCACTGTCCAGTGACCCCTGGGTGAAAGAGAGGGGAAATCAGCCAGGGTTCCTGCTCCTGATCACTGTCCAGTGACCCCTGGGTGAGAGAGAGGGGAAATCAGCCAGGGTTCCTGCTCCTGATCACTGCCCAGTGACCCCTGGGTGAGAGAGAGGGGAAATCAGCCAGGGTTCCTGCTCCTGGTCACTGCCCAGTGACCCGTGGGTTAGAGAGAGAGAGGGGAAATCAGCCAGGGTTCCTGCTCCTGGTCACTGCCCAGTGACCCGTGGGTTAGAGAGAGAGAGGGGAAATCAGCCAGGGTTCCTGCTCCTGGTCACTGTCCAGTGACCCCTGGGTTAAAGAGAGAGAGGGGAAATCAGCCAGGGTTTCTGCTCCTGGTCACTGTCCAGTGACCCCTGGGTTAGAGAGAGAGAGAGGGGAAATCAGCCAGGGTTCCTGCTCCTGATCACTGCCCAGTGACCCCTGGGTTAGAGAGAGGGGAAATCAGCCAGGGTTTCTGCTCCTGGTCACTGTCCAGTGACCCCTGGATTAGAGAGAGAGAGGGGAAATCAGCCAGGGTTCCTGCTCCTGGTCACTGTCCAGTGACCCCTGGGTTAGAGAGAGGGGAAATCAGCCAGGGTTCCTGCTCCTGGTCACTGCCCAGTGACCCGTGGGTTAGAGAGAGAGAGAGGGGAAATCAGCCAGGGTTCCTGCTCCTGATCACTGCCCAGTGACCCCTGGGTTAGAGAGAGGAGAAATCAGCCAGGGTTTCTGCTCCTGGTCACTGCTGGAAAATGTATGGAAAGATTCAGGCCTGCCCCTGATGAATAGCTTGCCAACACTCACTATTTAGGCTGACTTACAACAACTGGCCCCGAGGGGAAGATACTGGGGAGAGGGAGACAGCCAGCCAACAGTTTATATTTTGGTTTACCAAGCAGGGCTGGACTCACAACACCCCCCCCCCCGCCCAGGCTCGCTGGGTCACTTACCGATCAGTGTTTTAAGGCATTGCCCTGACGCAGTGTCCCAGATTCGGCTGCAAAAACAGAGAAACAAGCTGTTTAAAAAGGATCCGTGCCCAAAACAGCTTTCCTCCTTGCTCAGATGGCGACCAACATTCTGCATAGCCCCAACACATTCTGCTTCTGGCTCGAACAGGGATGAGGAACTTCAATTACGCGGAGAGACTGGAGAAGCTGGGATTCTTCTCCTCAGAGCAAAGACGGTTAAGAGGAGATTTGATGAGAGTTGTTCAAAATCATGAAGGGTTTTGATAAGAGTAAATCGGGAGAAATTGTGTCCTGTGGCAGGAGGGTCGGTAACCAGAGGACACAGATTTAGGGTCATTGGCAAATGAACCAGAGGGGAGAGGAGAATTATTTTTACACAGTGAGTTGTGATCGGGAATGCTCTGCCTGGAAGCAGATTCAATAGTAACTTTCAAAGGGGAATTAGATAAATACTTGAAAAGGAGAAATTTGCAGGGCTGTGGGATAGAGCGGAGGGAGGGGGGAACTGATTGGATTGCTCTCTTACAGGCACGATGGGCCAAATGGCCTCTTCCTGCGCAGTATGATTCTATGATTTTTTTGCGAAAATGTTTTTAAATTAGAAAACTGGGTGTTCTTCATTACACAATGTACAATCGGAGGCTTCACTACTGAGACCCAGGACCAAAGAATTGGGCACAGCGCGCTGGCTTGTTTACACTCTCAATTCAGAATGGCAGCAACAGATCTTCGTACACCGCTGTGGGTGTTCGCGAGCTCCCTCCGACCATTGCTGTGGTGTTATTCCTGGACTACAACAGTGACTACACTTCAAAAGTACTCCAATGGCTGTAAGGCGCTTTGGGACATCCCGAGGTTAATAAAGGCGCTTTCGAAATGCAAGTTATTTCTTTCTTCATTATTGTGGCCCAGATTCCAGTCACTTCGGCACGTCTCACCTTGTGAGTGAGAAAGAAAATGGAGGCGGCAAAATTGACAAAGTAACACTTACCACAGCCCATCGTAACTACTGGAAACAATGAGGGACCCATCTCGGTTAAAATGTACCTGGAAGGATGAATTCAACACACATCCAGTCATTTAAACAGCCAAGGCAGCAACTCAGTGCAACACAAACCTCCACAAGGTGGCAGTATTACACCACGCCAACTCCCTCCAACAACGACCAGTTCACTATAAAATATACCCATTGCATGAGAGGCTATAAAAAGATAACCACAACTGTTTTACAAATAGAGGCATACATTCCAAGGGTGAAGTTACGATTAATTTGTACAAAACATCGGTTAGTCCACAGTTAGAGACTGTGTGCAGTCGAGGCGCCCATTATTGAAAGGAGAGAGCGGGGCAGTGGAATTAGTTTGGAATTGATACAGGGCTATGGGGAGAGAGCGGGGCAGTGGGATTAGATTGGGATTGATACAGGGCTATGGGGAAAGAGTGGGGCAGTGGGATTAGATTGGGATTGATACAGGGCTATGGGGAGAGAGCGGGGCAGTGGGATTAGATTGGGATTGATACAGGGCTATGGGGAGAGAGCGGGGCAGTAGGATTAGTTTGGGATTGATACAGGGCTATGGGGAGAGAGCGGGGCAGTGGGATTAGTTTGGGATCGATACAGGGCTATGGGGAGAGAGCGGGGCAGTGGGATTAGTTTGGGATTGATACAGGGTTATGGGGAGAGCGCGGGGCAGTGGGATTATTTTGGGATTGATACAGGACTATAGCCATCTTCTGCACTGTAAAGGTCTCTGGCTCGATGCACTATTTGATGTACAAAGTGCTGACACAGCCTCAGGAACGATGTACTATAACAAACCAAAAGCCCAAACATTTCCCAACCACCGCTTCCTCCACAGGAGATGCGAGCTGCCAGGCACCAAGACTTACGGCAGATACAGGGTCAGAATGAGCTGGCAGGGTCTTCAGGCACTTCCCAGTCTTCACGTCCCAGATCCTTACACTCTCATCAAACTGTCAAACACAAAACAGACAGATCTCAAATCAAACTGAGCATCACCGAGGCCTGCACACTTTGCAGTGCAGCTACAGAGAGGGACACAATATCTACAACTAGCGCTTATAGCACCCCTCAACACAGGAAATCTACCAGGGCAACTCGGGAGCGTAACAGGGGTGGTGGGTGCAGTAAGAAAAAATGATAAAAAAGGAGAGAGAGAAATGAACAAACTCCAGGGGCAGTACTGAGGGAGTGCTGCACTGTCAGAGGGGCAATACTGAGGGAGCGCCGCACTGTCGGAGGGGCAGTACCGAGGGAGCGCCGCACTGTCGGAGGGGCAGTACTGAGGGAGTGCTGCACTGTCAGAGGGGCAGTACTGAGGGAGTGCTGCACTGTCAGAGGGGCAGTACTGAGGGAGCGCTGCACTGTCAGAGGGGCAGTACTGAGGGAGTGCTGCACTGTCAGAGGTGCCCAACTTCAGATGTAACTTTAAGCCAAGGCCCAGTCTGCCCTCAGGGTGAGGGATGGGTGGGGAAAAGATCCCACAGCCATGATTCAAAGAGCAGGCTGGAGGTTAGAGAGATATTGAGGGGCGAGGCCATGGAGGGATTTGAACAAGGATGAAAAATTTAAAATGGAGGCGTTGCCGGACTGAGAACCAATGTCGGTCAGCGAGCACAGCGGGTGATGGGTGAGCGGGACTTGGTGCGAGTTAGAATGCGGGCAGAGTTTTGGATGAGCTCAAGTTTCAGATGTTTTGGACCCATACCCAAATGAGTCGTGTCTGCGGAACCGGTACCCCAGTGAGAGTCAGTGTGTGTGGGACCCGTACCCCAGTGAGAGTCAGTGTGTGTGGGACCCGTACCACAGTGAGAGTCAGTGTCTGTGGGACCTGTACCCCAGTGAGAGTCAGTGTGTGTGTGGGACCCGTACCCCAGTGAGAGTCAGTGTGTGTGGGACCCGTACCCCAGTGAGAGTCAGTGTGTGTGGGACCTGTACCCCAGTGAGAGTCAGTGTGTGTGGGACCCGTACCCCAGTGAGAGTCAGTGTGTGTGGGACCCATTCCCCAGTGAGAGTCAGTGTGTGTGGAACCCATACCCCAGTGAGAGTCAGTGTGTGTGGGACCTGTACCCCAGTGAGAGTCAGTGTGTGTGGGACCCATACCCCAGTGAGAGTCAGTGTCTGTGGGACCCATACTCCAGTGAGAGTCAGTTTGTGCGGGACCCATTCCCCAGTGAGAGTCAGTGTGTGTGGAACCCATACCCCAGTGAGAGTCAGTGTCTGTGGAACCCATACACCAGTGAGAGTCAGTGTCTGTGGAACCCATACCCCAGTGAGAGTCAGTGTGTGTGGAACCCATACCCCAGTGAGAGTCAGTGTGTGTGGGACCCATACACCAGTGAGAGTCAGTGTGTGGGGGACTCGTACCCCAATGATTCAGTGTGCGTGGGACCCATACCCCAGTGAGAGTCAATGTGTGGGACCCATACCCCAGTGAGAGTCAGTGTGTGTGGGACCCGTATCCAGTGAGAGTCAGTGTGTGTGGGACTCGTATCCCAGTGAGAGTCAGTGTGTGTGGGACCCGTACCCCAGTGAGAGGGAACCGTACCCCAGTGAGAGTCAGTGTGTGTGGGACCCGTACCCCAGTGAGAGTCAGTGTGTGTGGGACCCGTACCCCAGTGAGAGTCAGTGTGTGTGGGACCTGTACCCCAGTGAGAGTCAGTGTGTGTGGGACCCATACCCCAGTGAGAGTCAGTGTGTGGGAAACCGGTACCCCAGTGAGAGTCAGTGTGTGTGGGATCTGTAACCCAGTGAGAGTCAGTGTGTGTGTAAACTGTACCCCAGTGAGAGTCAGTGTGTGTGGAACCCGTACCCCAGGGGGACTGGTTCAATGCCCACCGGTTTGCAGTTCAATACTCAAGGCTGCAAAACCTTCGCGGCCTTGAAGCAGCTACTCACCGACCCGGAAACGATGAGGTTGGACTGCGGGTTGAAGTTACAGCAGAAAACGTAGTTACTGTGCCCCTTCAGCGTCTTCAAGCATTTGCCCTGAAATCACAAACAGACGGAGCTCAACACAGTGCGGAGAATGGAAGCTGGGTATTTATACAGCGCCTTTCACAACCTCAGGATAGCTCGAAGCACTTCACAGCCAATTAAAACATTATGAACTGTTGCCACTGTTGTAACATAGGAAACACGGCAGCCAATTTGGGCACAGCAAGCTCCCACAAACAACATTCCGAGAATAACCCAGATCATCTGTTTTAGTGATGTTGGTTGAGGGATGCATATTGGTCCCAGGACACGGGGGAGAACTCCCCTGCTCTTCTTCCAATAGTTCCGTGGGAGCTTTTACTTCCACCCGAGGGGGCAGACGGGGCCTCGGTTTAACGTCTCATCCAAGGACAGCACCTCCAACAGTGCGGCGCTACCTCAGTACTGCCCCTCCGACAGTGCGGCGCTCCCTCTGTACTGCACTGGGATTGTCATCCTGGATTATGGGATGAAGCCTCCAGAGTGGGACTTGAGTCCATGACCGTCTGACTCAGAGGTGAGAGTGCAACCCACTGAGCCATAGGTGACACTAAAGGGAAAGAGAGGTGTGTAGGTAGCGGAGAGAGGGGTAGGTAGCGGAGAGACAGGGGACCGTGACCCCGAGCCCAGGGCAACACACTGCGGGGTTTGGGCTGCCCATCCAGCATCGTGACCACCTGCCCAGGGCATCACACCGTAGGACTACAGCTGCGCGAGAAGGCGCACACAATTGTTCATCGCTGCGAGGAGGATGGGGGGAGAAATCTGCAGACAAGTGTCTCGCTGTAACATCTCCAGGAGGAGCGGGGGAAGACACTTGCAGATGGGGAGCAGGTAAAATAAGTGAAATAAACCAGACATCTCGCCTCAATTATTCAGTCATTGAATGAATTACCAGCCCGTCCATTGGTCAGTTCACCTGACTCAGCCACAGGGCACAGAGTGACGCCTGACTCCCGGCTGGCTACGGTTCCCTTCCACCCCACACAGCCCCCCCCCCCACCCCGACCCACACCGCACAGCCCTCCCCCCGCCACTGACCCACCCCGCACAGCCCCCACCCCCCCGGAGCCACACCGCACAGCCCCCACCCCCCCCCCCCCCCATAGTCGCCCCGCCACCGGCCCACCCCGCACAGCCCTCTCCCCACCCAGTCACCCCCCGCCACTGACCCACCCCGCACAGCCCCCCCTCCCGGACCCACACCGCACAGCCCCCCTCCCCCCCCCCCCATAGTCGCCCCGCCACCGGCTCACCCCGCACAGCCCTCTCCCCACCCACAGTCACCCCCCGCCACTGACCCACACCGCACAGCCCCCCGCCGCCCCCGGACCCACACCGCACAGCACCACCCCCCCCTCCATAGTCGCCCCGCCACCGGCCCACCCCGCACAGCCCCCCCCCCCCCCCAGGCCCACACCACACAGCCCCCCACCACCAACCCACCTCGCAGTCCCCCTCCCTCCCACCCCACACACCTCCCCACCACCCACCGCACAGTCATCCCTTCCTGCCCCTGACCCACCCCACACAGTCCCCCTCCCTCAGCCTCAGTCCCGTCCCGCCCCCCGCCCCCTCAGCTTGCACAGTCCCCCCCCCCACACCCTGCGCAGCCCCCCTTGCCCCTCCCTCCCCCCGCCACTGACCCACCGTGCAGTTCTCCATCCAGCCCCCCCCCCACCGCCCCCTGCCACTGACCCACCCCATACAGTCCACCCTCCCTCCGCCTCAGTCTGTCCCCCCGCCCCCCCCCCCCCCAATCTGCTGCCTGTGAGCAACACTGACTGTTCTTACCGAGTTCACGTCCCATATCTTAAGGGTTTTGTCGTCTGAAGCCGACACCAGCAGGTTCGAATCTGTGGACCAGGCTACGTCAGAGATTCCCTATTTCAAAACAAAATTATGAGCATTTAAAAATCTCTGAAGTTTAAAAATAACAGGACCCACAATGCCAAGAGCACTAGGAAGCAGCCAGCTTTATCACCCTTCCAGAACTCTCATAACCAACGAGCTACACCCATTGTTTTGTGGACAAACTGCAGCCATATTGTGCATAGCAAGATCCCACAGACAGCAAATGAGAGAAATAACCAGATCATCTGGTGGGGGAGGGATTGAACTAATTTGGCCTGGGGTGGGGGACCAGAATGAACCATCGGTGAGGAGAAGCATAATGCACAGAGGACAGGGAGAGACAAACAGCATTAGCATACAGAGTAGTTCAGAAATAGGAGGGATCAGACAGCAGGAAATGCATGGCAGGCTAGGATTGGGTTTGCAATGCATGAACGTAAATGCACGGTTGTGGTAAATAAGGTTGGTGAGCAGCAGGCACAAGTCACCACACGGGGTTATGATATAGTGGCAAAAACAGAGATTTGGCTCAAAGAAGGGGCTGATTGGGAACTTAATATTCCTGGCTACAAAGTATTCAGGAAAGATAGGGAAGGATAATTAGGAAAGGGGCTAGTGAGGTGGCACTATTGATCAAAGGTACAGTTACAGAATTTATTTGGTTAGAATTAAGGAACAATGGAGGAGCTATTACTATAGGCCACCAATTAGTGGGAAGGAGTTGACGAGCAAATTTGCAGCAAATTACAGAAAGGTGCAAGAACTTCAAAGTGGTGATAATGGGGGCGTTCAATGATCCGAATATAGACTGGGATAGTAACAGTGTAAAGTGCAGAGAGGGGGAGGAATTCCTGAAATATGATCAGTATGTTTCCGGCCCAACACGGAAGAAAGGGAACAGTGCTGGGTCTGGTTCTGGGGAATGAAGTGGGCCAAGTTTCATTGGGGGAGCATTTGGGGAACAGCGATCATAATATCATCAGGTTTAGAATAGTTCTGAAAAGGGAGATGGTACAATCAAGCATAAAAACTCTTAACTTCAAGAGGGCTAACTTCAGTGAGTTGAAAAGTGATGTGGTCCAGGTGGATTGGAATTAAAGATCGGTCGGTTAAACAGTAATTGAGCAATGGGAGGCCTTCATAGAGGAGGTTTGGGTACAGAGTGGACACGTTCCCATCAGGGGAAAAGGAAGGGCATCCAAAGCTAGAGCTCCCTGGATGACTAAAGACAGAGAGGGTAAAATGAGACAGTAAAAGGAGGCTTCTGACAAATGTCAGGTTCATAATACAGTAGAAAACCAAGATGAATATAGAAAGTACAGAGGAGATCTCAAAAAGGGAATACGAGGGACATAGATTAGCAGGAAACATAAAAGGGAACCCAAAAGTCATTTATAAACACACAAGGAGGCAGCAGCGATATTGGATAGGATATAATAAAGTGGAGGTACTTAGAAGGTTGGCAGCCCTCGAAATCGAAAAGTCACCCAGTCCAGATGGGATGCATCCTGGGTTACTGAGGGAAGTCAGGGTGGAAATTGCAGAGGCTCTGGCCACAATTTTTCAATCCTCCTTGGATATGGGGGGGGGGGGGGGCTGTCCCAGAGGACTGGAGAATTGCAAATGTTGCTCCCCTGTTCAAAAAAGGGGAGGGGGATAAACCTGGTAACGACAGGCCAGTCAGCCTCACGTTGGTGGTGGGGAAACTTTGAGAGACAATAATCTGAGACACAATTAATTGGCATTTGTAAAAGTGTGGGCTGATAAATGAAAGCCAGCATGGATTTGTTGAAGGCAAATCGTGTCAGACTAACTTGTTTGAGTTCTTTGATGAAGTAATTACAGGGCTTGACAGGGTAGATGCAGGGAGGATGTTTCCCCTGGCTGGGGTGTCTAGAACCAGGGGTCAGGGTCTCAGGATCTCAGGATAAGGGGTCGGCCATGTAGGACTGAGATTAGGAGAAACTTCTTCACTCAGAGGGTGGTGAATCTTTGGAATTTTCTACCCGAGAGCGCTGTGGAGGCTCCGTCTTAGAGTATATTCAAGACAGAGATCGATAGATTTTTGGATATTAAGGGAATCAAGGGATATGGGGTTAGTGCAGGAAAGTGGAGTTGAGGTCGAAGATCAGCCATGATCTTATTGAATGGCGGAACAGGCTCGTGGGACCATATGGCTGACTCCTGCTCCTAATTCTTACGTTCTTATGTAATGGAGAGGGCTAGTAAGGATAGTGCAGTTGATGTTGTGTATTTGGACTTTCAAAAGGCGTTTGATAAAGTACCACATGATAAACTGGTTAGCAAAATTGAAGTCTATGGGATTAAAGGGACAATGGCAGTATGGATACAACATTGGCTGAGGGACAGAAAGCAGAGAGTAGTGGTGAACGGTTGGTTTTCAGACTGGAGGGAGAATACAGTGGTGTCCTCTAGGGGTCAGTGTTCGGACCACTGCTCTTGATATATATTAATGCCCTGGACTTGGGTATACAGGGCATAATTTCAAAGTTTGCAGATGACACAAAACTCAGAAATGTAGTAAGCAATGAGGAGGATAGTAACAGATTTCAAGACATGGACAGACTGGTGAAATGGGCAGACACATGGCAGACGACATTTATTGCAGAGAAGTGTGGCGATTCATTGTGGAAGGAAAAATGAGAGGGGCAATGTAAACTAAAGGGTATCATTTTAAAAAGGGCTGCAGGGAGACCTGGGGGCTCACATACAGAAATCTTTGAAGGTGGCGGGACAAGTTGAGAAAGCTGTTAAAAAGGCACATGGGATCCTTGGCTTTATTAATAGAGGCATAGAATACAAAAGCTAAATCTTTATAAAACACCAGTTGGGCCCCAGCTGGAGTATTGTGTCCAATTCTGGGCACCGCACTTTAGGAAGGATGTCAAGGTCTTGGAGAGGGTGCGGAGGAGATTTACTGGAATGATACCAGGGATGAGGGACTGGAGAAGCTGGGTTTGTTCTCCTTAGAGCAGAGAAGGTTAAGGGAAGATTTAATAGAGGAGTTCAAAATTATGAGGAGTTTTGATAGAGTAGAGACTACTTCCAGTGGCAGGAGGGTCGGTTACCAGAGGACACAGATTTAAGGTAATTGGTAAAAAAAAAGCCGTGGGAGAATTTTTTTAGGCAGCGAGTTGTTGTGATTGGGAACGCGCTGCCTGAAAGGGCGGTGGGAGCAGATTCAATAGTAACTTTCAAAAGGGATAAAGACTTAAAAAGGAAACATTTTCAGGGCTATGCGGAAAGCAATTTAATTGGTTGTTTTTTGGCCAAGGCACGATGGGCCGAATGACCTCCTTCTGTGCTGTAAGATTCTATCATGTACGATTCTATTCTATGATCTGTTTTAGGATAAACGTTGGCCAGGACACCAGGGAGGACACTTCTTGCACTCGTGCCATGGGATCTTTTACAGCCACCCGAGAGGGCAGACGGGGCCTCGGTTTAACCTCCCTCAGTACTGTAACCTGTCAGCACAGATGACATGTTGAAATCCTGGAGTAGGAATTGAACATCACATCGTTCTGGACGAGAGGGCGATCAGCTGAGCCAAGCCAATACTGGCAGCAGCCCCAGTATGTAGAGCAGGACAGAGCCACAGGCGCTGGGGATTTACGCTATATTCAAGGCCGTCCTTGCTGGACTCCACCTGTGGATTGGTGCTGGGGTTCAGGTTCAGGAGGTACGGGGTGACTAACTCAGACGCAGGTTCACTGACCCATCGGGCTGGGAGGTTTGTTGCTGACCGTAACACTGTGACAGCGACAGATAAGGTGCATCACTATGGCTTTATTGATGGGAGTTATCTCAGTAACAGCCACCGGGCGGGCTACAGGGAGCAGGGAATGGCTGCGCCTGTACTTCCCACACTCACCAGTTTGTGTCCGGATATGGTCTTCTCAAACTTGCCATCGTAAGCGCCCCAGATTTTAATCAACTTATCAGCAGCTGTGGAGTAAGACACAAAATAGTTTCAGGCTCCAGACGGAGAAATCTCACTCCCACAGACCCACACTGCCCTCAGTCCACCCTGTAGGAAAGCTCAGGGGAGCCAGTGCCCGCGATTCCCCCTCACAGAGTCGCAACGACTGCCCGGGTGCAGCGTGCTGCCAACAGAGGCAAGGTGGCAACGCACCGAGGGTCAGCCAGTCTGCCTCCCGCTCGCCTCCGTACGGCTGCCTCTGGAACTGACGTGAAGCCCACTCCCTCCCTCCAGGGCTCAGCTGGCTACAGCCGATGATCAGCACCTCAAAGACCTGAGAGTCTCCGCTTCCAGCGTTGGATGGGCACAGCCATAAGGCGCTACAATTGGCCTCGGGGTGAGGGAGAGGGAGATACAAAATATAACCAGCGACGGCTCCAGCCCTGACCACACTCTGGTGACTCCTGTGGTAGTTGGGCCCAGTCAAGAACCATCACGGCTCGGATGCCTCTTGCAGTCTGCTGACATTCACTATCTCGGCTCATGAAGTGCGGCTGAGGTATTGGAGAAAACACTCGACTCCAGCCAGTGTCACTGGATTCTGGAGCAAGCACCCCACCTGGCTGTACCCCGTCCTAACCCAGGGGCATGGCAGACAAACATCGCCAGCCTCACGCCAATGCAGCTCAGCCCTGCTCAGCCTCCGCACCCGGCAGGGCATTCAGCCACCCATCACTCGGACTGATTGTTGAAAATCAAACCCTATACTGAACCTTGTAATGTATTTGCTTCATGGGTTCTTTGCTTAAGAATTCATAGTAAAACATTGCTATTAAGAACTAGCTGGATAATTAACAAAGGTTTAACAATCACAGTACACATTAACAGTTCATCCACTAGGCTTACAACTGCATAACTCATCGTGGATGACCCAGACCCAACTGGCTGGGGTTTTATTGAGTCTTGTGAACATCACGTGACTGGCTAAGCCACTCACAATGCAACAATTCTACCAATCTGTGAGCATACATTACAGACGTTTTCGCATTATACAATCACAGACAGCAGTTATCGGGCGAAGCAATAATGGAAGGGGTTTACTCACAGGAACTTGCCAGCCACTCTCCATTGGGGCTGAACTTCACCGAGGACACGGCCTTCGTGTGTCCGGCCAGCGTGAATTTCAAGGTGTAGTTCGGTTTTACCGCAGAGGGCTGTTGTTCAAAAACACAGGAGAGATTTTATTTCAAACAACCAGCCTCCATCTACACCAGGTGAAACTGTGAATGCATAAACAAGCTTGCTCCGTCCTGATATCCCCAAAGGTGAGGTGAGGTGTGCAGGTACCGTTCCAACACGTGTCGATCCCACACTTCGTTCCCCCATTTCTCTCTCATTTTTGAGTCTTTCCTTGCTGCCCCTGTCCGCTATAACTCACCGGCCATTTCCACTCCCTCGACAAGCTAAACTAGAGTCCGTTTCCTAATAATGGAGGTGTATTTTACCCATTCCCTTCAGCTACAGCGAAATAGCTCTACACTGAATGCTGCAGAGCAATCTCGCCCTCACTGAGGAGGAGGACAAATCCTGCCTCCATCAGTATAACAGTGACTTGCACTGCCAAGAGGTGGCAGCATTGTATCACTGTGCAGATATACGTAGCCACGTGGAGACTTGTTGGGCCCCGACACACTTAATGAAGTAAATGGTAACTACCCTGCTGCCTGACACAGTAACGCAGATGGAACATCTCAGCACAGGCCCACCGCTAGAGGTTTTCAGAGCCCGTGTTTTAAATGAAAGGTACAAAGAGCTGCAAGTTCACACTCTGGTCTGTACAGCAGTGTCTCCACTCAAAGGAAGCACATTTAATGCGGTCAGCAATTATGTAAACATGAATGGTTACAGCACAGGAGACCTTTCAGCCCATCGTGCCAGCTCTCTGCAAGAGCATTTCAGCCAGTCCCACTCCCCCACCCTTGCCCCGTAGCCCTGCAATTTTTTTCCTTCAGCCACTTATCCAATTCCCTTTTGAAAGCCACGATTGAGTCTGCCTCCAGCACCCTTTCAGGCAGTGCATTCCAGATCCTAACCACTCGCTGCGTAAAAACATTTTTCCTCATGTCGCCTTTGGTTCTTCTGCCAATCACCTTAAATCTGTTCCTCTGGTTCTCGACCCTTCCACCAATGGGAACAGTTTCTCTCGATCTACTCTGTCCGGACCACTCATGATTTTGAACACCTCGATCAAATTTCCTCTCAACCTTCTCTGGTCTAAGGAGAACAACCCCAGCTTCTCCAGTCTCTCCATGTAACTTAAGTCCCTAATTCCTGGAACCATTCTCGTAAATCTTTTCTGCACCCTCTCTAAGGCCTTCACATTCTTCCTAAAGTGCAGTGCCAGAATTGGACACAATTCTCCAGTTGAGGCCGAACCGGTGTTTTATAAAGGCTCATCATAACTTTCTTGCTTTTGTACTCTATGCCTCTATTTATGAAGCCCAGGATCCCGTATGCTTTTTAACCGCTCTCAACCTGCCCTGCCACCTTCAACATTTTGCGCACATTACCCCCAGATCTCTCTGTTCATGCATCCCCTGTAGGATTATACCCTTCAGTTTATATTGCCTCTCCTTGTTCTTACTGCCAAAATGTATCACTTTGCACTTTTCTGCGTTAAATTTCATCTGCCATGTGTCCTATGTATGTTCTCTTGAAGTCTATCACTATCCTCCTCACAATTCACTATACTTCCAATTTTTGTGTTATCTGCAAATTCTGAAATTGTTCCCTGTACACCCATTTCCAAGTCATTGATATGTATCAAGAAAAGCAGTGGTCCGAGTACCGACCCCTGGGGAACACCACTATATACCTTCCTCCAGTCCGAAAAACAACTGTTCACCACTACTCTCTGTAGCCTGTCACTTAGCCAATCTCGTATCCATGCTGCCACTGTCCCTTTTATTCCATGGGCTTCAACTTTGCTGGCAAGCCTATTATGTGGCACTTTGTCGAACGCCTTTTGGAAATCCATGTACACCACGTCAACCGCATTACCCTCATCAACCCTCACTGTTACCTCATCAAAAAACTCGATCAAGTTGGTTAAACACGATTTGCCTTTAACAAATCCGTGCTGGCTTTCCTTAATTAATCCAAACTTGTCCAAGTGACTTAATTTTGTCCCGGATTATTGTTTCTAAAAGCTTCCCCACTACCGAGGTTAAACTGACTGGTCTCGAGTTGCTGGGTTTATCCTTACACCCTTTTTTGAACAATGGTGTAACATTTGCAATTCCACAGTGCTCTGGCACCACCCCGTCTCCATGGAGGATTGGAGGATCAGGGCAGTACTGTTTCAAATTTACTTCCCTCAGCATCCTAGGATGCACCCCATCGGGTCCTGGCGACTTATCTACTTTAAGTGCAGCCAACCTTCCTAGTACCTCGTCTTTATCAATTCCTATCACATCCAGTATCTCAACAACTCATTACTATGACTTTGGCAGCATTGGTGAAGACAGATGTAAAGTACTTTTAAAGTAGCTCCGCTATGCCCTCTGCCTCCATGCGTAGGTCTCCTTTTTGGTCTTTAATCGGCCCCACCCCTCCTCCTACTACCCGTTTACTATTTATATGCCTATAGAAGACTTTTGGATTACCTTTTATATTAGCTGCCAATCTATTCTCATACTCTCTCTTTGCCCCCCTTATTTCCTTTTGCACTTGCCCTCTGAATTTTCTATATTCAGTCTGGTTCTCATTTATTTTCTCAACCCGACATCTATCATACGTCCCCTTTTTCTGCTTCACCCGTTTCCCACATTACAACAGTGACTACACTCCAAAAGTACTTCATTGGCTGTAAAGCGCTTTTGAGTCATCCGGTAGTTGTGAAAGGTGCTATATAAATGCAAGTCTTTCTTTTTCTTTCGTTATCCAGGGAGCTCTGGCTTTAGTTGTCTTACCTTTCCCTCTTGGGGGAATGTACCTCGATTGTACCCGAACCATCTCCTCTTTAAAGGCAGCCCATTGTTCGATTACAGTTCTGACTGCCAATCTTGGATTCCAATTTATGGGTGAGGGGACGCTGTTGGAGAGTGAGGGAGCAGGGGACACACAAACCGTGCAAAAGAAACTGTATACACTCGACATTTTGTTCATACCAGGTAATTGGTGGGGGGGGGGGGGTGGAGGGGGGAAGGAGAGAAGCAGATAACATCTGCAGAGTTGAAGAAGAAAAACATAACATTTCTACAGCGCCGTTAATGGCCTCAAGATGTCGTGTACAAGTGTAGTCACTGTTGTAATGCATGAAAAGCGGCAGCCAATTTGCACCCAGCAAGGTCCCATAAACAGCACTGTGATAATGACCAGATTATCTGTTTTAGTGATGTTGGTTGAGGGATAAATATTAGCCAGGACACCGGGGATAACTCCCCTGCTCTTCTTCCAAGTTATACCATAGGAGAGGAGGAAAACAAGGTCTTGGTTTAAAATCTTATCCGAAACATGGCAGTACAACGCTACTTCAGAACTGCCCCTCCGGCAGTGCGGCGCTCCCTCAGGACTGCCTCTCCGACAGTGCTGCGTTCCCTCAGGACTGCCCCTCCGACAGTGCAGCCCCCTGACAGTGCGGCGCTCCTTCAGTGCTGCCCCCCAACAGTACAACTCTCCCTCAGTACTGCCCCTCCAACACTGTGTCGCTCCCTCAGTACTGCCCCCCCTCCCCCGACAGTGCAGCTCTCCTTCAGTACTGCCCCCCCCCCCACCCCCGACACTGCGGCACTCTCTCAGTACTGCCCCTCCGACAGTGCAGCACTCCTTCAGTACTGCCCCCCCGACACTGCGGCACTCTCTCAGTACTGCCCCTCCGACAGTGCAGCAGCCCTCAGTACTGCCCCTCCGACAGTGTGGCGCTCCCTCAAGTACTGCACTTGGAGTTCAGCCTGGATTACAGGCTCAGTTCTCTGGAGTGGGGACTTTTCCCCACGACCTCCTGACTGAGACGATGGTGCCAGCACTGAGCCACGGTTGAATGGCCTGTGCGTGGTGTGTGAGTCTCCCCGGTGAATGTTTTTTTACTCGCCTTGTTTTGATTGGAGGAAGAAGATGCTGATTGTGTTTTCGTGCACTCCGACTCGGATTTCTTGTCTTCAGTCGACATCGTTGCGAGGCCGTCAGAGTTCCGATGTTTCAATGGATGAGGGCAAGGCTCGTGCCCAAACACCAGCTAAATGCAACCCCCTTCCCCAGGAACAGCCGGAGTGGACAGTGTCTCTGTAAAAACTGGACAAAATGTAACAACGGTCAGTCAGAAACACAGCTCACAGCCACATGGACAGACGATGGAACATGGCAATCTCACAGAGCTGGAGGCTGTACTCACTCAATGAATCCCTCAACAGACTGACTTGGGTTTCAGAGCTGCATAAAACAAGGTCTGTCCACATATGTCTCTGAAAAACTTCAACTTACAGCACAAAACAAATCATAGATAACAGGCACAAATGGACTCGCCGGGTTGATCACCACTGTATGGAAAGGACACGGGTAGGAGAAGGGCGAAAAAGGGGCTCCGGGGGGGGGGGAGAAGAGGGGGCCGCGGGGGGGGAGGGGGCAGTGGAGGAGTTGCAGAAAGGGGGCTGCTGGGGGTGGAGGAGAAAGGAGCAGTGGAGGGGGCCGCGGTGGGGGGGGGGGAGGAGGGGAAGCGGGCGGCGGGGGGAGGCGGAGGGAGTGAGGCGGGCTGTGGGGGAGGCGAGAGGGGAGGGAGACGGGGGGGGGGGAAGGGTGGGTGGCGGGGGGGGGGGGGGAGAGGGAGGGAGGGTGGCGGGGGGAGGGAGTGAGGCGGGGGGGGGGGGGGGAGGGGGAGGGAGGGTGCCAGGGGAGGGAGTGAGGCGGGGGGAGGGGGAGGGAGGGTGCCGGGGGAGGGAGGGTGGCGGGCTGTGGGGGAGGCGAGAGGGGAGGGAGACGGGGGGGGGGGGGGGGAGGGAGGGTGGCGGGGGGAGGGAGTGAGGCGGGGGGGGGAGAGGGGGGAGGGAGTGAGGCGGGGGGGGAAGGGAGGGTGGCGGGGGGGGGGAGGGGGAGGGAGTGAGGCGGGCTGTGGGGGAGGCGAGAGGGGAGGGAGACAGGGGGGGGGAGGGAGGGTGGCGGGGGGAGGGAGTGAGGCGGGGGGAGGGAGTGAGGCGGGGGGAGGGAGTGAGGCGGGGGAGGGGGGGAGGGAGTGAGGCGGGGGGGGGGGGAGGGGGAGGGAGGGTGCCAGGGGAGGGAGTGAGGCGGGGGGAGGGGGAGGGAGGGTGCCGGGGGAGGGAGGGTGGCGGGCTGTGGGGGAGGCGAGAGGGGAGGGAGACGGGGGGGGGGGGAGGGAGGGTGGCGGGGGGAGGGAGTGAGGCGGGGGGGGTAGAGGGGGGAGTGAGTGAGGCGGGGGGGGGAAGGGAGGGTGGTGGGGGGAGGGAGTGAGGCGGGGGGGGAGGGGGAGGGAGTGAGGCGGGGGGGAGGGGAGGGAGTGAGGCGGGCTGTGGGGGAGGCGAGAGGGGAGGGAGACAGGGGGGGGAAGGGAGGGTGGCGGGGGGAGGGAGTGAGGCGGGGGAGGGGGGAGGGAGTGAGGCGGGGGGGAAGGGAGGGTGGCGGGGGGAGGGAGTGAGGCGGGGGGGGAGGGAGTGAGGTAGGGGGGGAAGGGAGTGAGGTAGTGGGGGAAGGGAGGGTGGCGGGGGGAGGGAGTGAGGCGGGGGAGGGAGTGAGGCAGGGGGGGAAGGGAGGGTGGCGGGGGGAGGGAGTGAGGCGGGCTGTGGGGGAGGCGAGAGGGGAGGGAGACGGGGGGGGGGAGGGAGGGTGGCGGGGGCAGGGAGTGAGGCGGGGGGGGGAGGGGGAGGGAGTGAGGCGGGGTGCTGCGAGGGGTGGGACTGCAGGCACAGGATTGTGTCTGGTCAGTATCAGAGAGCAGTTAAATTACAAACGGCCGAAGAGACCCCTCTCATGATGTTTGGGGGGGGGGGGGGGGGTATGGAAGGGAGGGCAGGGGTGCTCCTGCTGCCACCCTTCAAATACCACCCTGGTGAGTGATACAGTCCCTGCTCAGAGCGCATGCGGGCGGGGCAGGTAACCTCGACAATCCACCTCACGGCAGTATGTTCTCGGGGTTTTGTTCCAATGCAGCCGTTGCCCCTCAGGATGGTTTAACCCCGTGCCCCGACAGTACCCTGCATTGTGCCCCATGGCTAGATATTCTCAGAGGTTGGCAGCACCGACCAATCCCGTAAGTGGACCTTGCATCCTGTGATCCGGGGTGCTCGCTTTCACTGCCCAATACTGAAGTAAACGATTGCGATTGTAACAGAGAGCCCTTACTCTGGACCCCGGATACTGGAAAACAGCTCACGTCCCCCTCTCTCTAAGGGCAGCAGCATTCTATCAAGGCAAAGCCCAGCTTTAGACTGCCCTGCCAATGCATTTATATAAAATACTTGAATGAACACAACACAGTTTTCACAATGCACACAACCAATTTCCCTACGCTCCTCAGATGTGAACATTGGCTCCCTCCCTCCCGCTTTCTAAATGACTCAAGCTAATCTGCTGCAGACTTTCTGAACATATTCCCAGTGAAGTGGGATCAGATGGCTCCCCAAAGTCTGCCTCTGCTAAGCCCCCACTCTCTGAATGGAAGAGAGTGATGTTCTGTCTCATCACCTGATGCAAGAAATCGTCATCTCACAATGGCCAACAAGGTTTGAGTTTGTACAGCTGGCTCATGCTGAGGAAAAGGCCTGCTGCATCCAGCATTGCAGGATTATTAAAACTTTAGATCTGCTCAGGCAACGCTGGCAAAGTCTAACTAGTTCCAGACCCCTCTTGCTCATCGCACACAGCTCCCCCGGGGGCACCACCTCCGGCTGTATGTTGGCAGACCCAGCAGCCGATCGACACCCTGTCAATCGCGCTGGCTGCCTGTTCCGGCCGCGGACCAGTTGTGTATAATCTCACCAACCTGTGCAACTACACTTCCACGCTCACAACCAGTCAGTCAATTAGCAACAATGCCTCCTTCCTTCTCCAGAACACTTGCCCGCTGCTGCTACCTTCGCCGAGACCCTCGCTACATCTCGAGAGGCCATTCCCCGAACGTCTTCCTCGCCAGGATGTCCCGCTCCCACCCTTCAGCTTGGCTCGGCTGCCCCGCTCCCAGACTCCGCACCTAACCTGGGCCGGCGCTCACCACTGTCCAGCACACTGTGGTCCCACCTGCCACTGTAAGCCTCTGTTTGAAGCAGCACGTGGAACTCTCCCGTCATCTTGGCCAACATTTCTCACAACCGACGGCAGCAAAAGCAGATTAACTGGAACTGGCCGATCCTCTCTACTTTGGCGTGGGACCTTGCTGTACACAACATGGCTGCAGCGATTGTCTAAACAAGCCAAAGTAACGGATTACCCGGAGTCACAACTGGGCTGTGCGATAAAGCTCCGCATAAACGCAACTTTCTTGAGTAATCTTCATTTGATTCAGAATGTCACCCAAACTAACTGGAATAAAACAGGAAGCGTGCACCAGCAGATCCAATGCTCCTCACTCCCACAGGCCCCAAACACAACCCAATTTCATGACCCTCTTTTTAAAATCACCTCATTCCGCCTCTCTTCACACAACAGCTGGAATCCAACAGGACTTCCCCGAGGTGCTTCACAACCAGGGCAGGGAAAGGACAGAGTGTGGGGGAGGTGACCAAAGACACGGTCGTCAACGGTGAAGTGTGCACAAAGCAGAGTCACGTGGACAGAGTGTGAGCAAGGCGGTGAGGGGCACACGTAGACGATTTAGGGTCAAAGCGAGAAAGGTTGGCGAGTTAAGTGTGTGCGTTGGGGGGGGGGGGGGGAAAGAGAGCCGCACTGTGTGGGGAGCAGGGGGGTGCCGCACCTTGTGAGCACACGCCAGGGAGATCGACATTTACGCAGGTGGAGCTCACGCACAGCCAGGCATTCCGCGATGCAAAAAGTCCCATATAAAGAAAGACTTGCATTTATACAGCGCCTTGCACAACCACCAGACCTCTCAAAGCACTTTACAGCCAATTAAGTACTTTTGGAGTGTAGTCAATGTTGTAATGTGGAAAACGTAGCAGCCAATTTGCGCACAGCAAGCTCCCACAAACAACAATGTGATAATGACCAGATAATCTGTTTTTATTATGTTGATTGAGGGGTAAATATTGGCCGCAGGACACCGGAGATAACTCCCCTGCTCTTCTTCGAAATAGTGCCATGGGATCTTTTACGGCCATCTGAGAGGGCAGACGGGGCCTCGGTTTAACGTCTCATCCGAAAGACGGCATCTCCAACAGTGCACCATTCCCTCAGTACTGCCCCTCCAACAGTGCGGCGCTCCCTCATTACTGGCTCTCCAACAGTGCACCACTCCCTCAGTACTGCCCCTCCGACAGTGCACCACTCCCTCAGTACTGCCCCTCCGACAGTGCACCACTCCCTCAGTACTGCCCCTCCGACAGTGCACCACTCCCTCAGTACTGCCCCTCCGACTGTGCAGCGCTCCCTCAATATTGCCCCTCCGACAGTGCACCGCTCCCTCAGTACTGCCCCTCCGACAGTGCACCACTCCCTCAGTACTGCCCCTCCGACAGTGTACCACTTCCTCAGTACTGCCCTCCCTCAGTACTGCCCCTCCGACAGTACACCGCTCCCTCAGTACTGCCCCTCCGACAGTGCACCACTTCCTCAGTACTGCCCTCCCTCAGTACTGCCCCTCCGACTGTGCAGCGCTCCCTCAGTACTGCCCCTCCGACTGTGCAGCGCTCCCTCAATATTGCCCCTCTGACAGTGCACCACTCCCTCGGTACTGCCCCTCCGACAGTGCACCACTCCCTCAGTACTGCCCCTCCGACAGTACACCGCTCCCTCAGTACTGCCCTTCTGACAGTACTGCGCTCCCTCAGTACTGCCCCTCCGACTGTGCAGCGCTCCCTCAGTACTGCCCCTCAGACAGTGCAGCTGCTCTGGAATGTCAGCCTGGATTTTTTGTGCTACAAGTTCCTAGAGTGGGACTTGAACCCAAAACCTTCTGACTCAGAGGCAAGTGCTACCCACTGGGCCACAGGTGACACATGTAAATGTAAAGCTGTTTCAGGACCAGTTCACAACAGCAACACCAACCAATGCCATTAATTTGGGTTAACTGTAAATAACTAGGGAACAGTCAGCAAGAGATACACGACTGGGGAAAAAAAATCTATTTCAATTTCAGTGAACGATAGAGCTAGCCCAGATAAACTAGAAAATGTCAAAGACGACAGTTAATAAATAAAGGGAATGTTGAAGTCAATGGTCGGGTACAGACACAGTTAGTTCCACATATTAAGGAGCTGCAGTGAGAGCTGAAACTAACCGGATAAGCTAAAACAATTAGACTTCAAAAAGAGGCATTAGACGGAGGTCGGGCTAATAGCAGAAAAGGAAATCAAGTGGAGTATGAAGAATGATGAGGGAAAATACAGATTAGAAAGTTTAAGATTGGATGTGAAGACTGGCAAGGAAAAAGTAACAGATGTTAAACACATAAAAGGTAGAAAACTAGCAAAAGAGAGCGTGCAGTGCAATTAAAGACGGACAAATAATATCTGAGGTTGAAGGAAGGGCAGATACTAAATGAGGACGTTGCCGTTGTTTGCACAGGAGTGGGATTGGTAGGAGTGAAAGGATACATGAGTGGGGGAGCGGTTAGAGGGTAACTATAGGAAACATGGAGCTGATAAAATGGGCGGATCTCAAAGTGGAAAGGCTCAGACGCTGAGAGAAGTCAGAGAGGAAATAGCAGAGGTTCGGACCACAATCTTTCAAACATCCTTAGATATGGAGGCTGTACCAGAGGACTGGAGGGTTGATCATCTGACCGATCATGTGACACCTGTGTTCAAAAAGGGAGAAACCACAGCACAGGCGGTTTAACGTCAGTGGCACGATAACTTATTGACCTTTATCAGCCGAGGCATAGAATACAAGAGCAGGGAGGTGATGAACTACTTAGGCCGCAGCTAGAGTATTGCCTGCAGTTCTGGTCACATTACAGGAAAGATATATTTGCACTCGAGAGGGTACAGAGGAGATTTACGAGGATGTTGCCAGGACTGGATAATTTTAGCTATGAGGAAAGATTGGATAGGCTAGGGTTGTTTTCTTTGGAACAGAGAAGGCTGAGGGGAGATCTTGTTGAGGTGTATAAAATTATGAGGGGCTCAGATAGAGTGGATAGGAAGGACCTATTCCCTTAGCAGAGGGGTCAAAACCAGGGACATAAAATAAGTAGAAGACACTAAAAACATCCCAATAGTGAATAATCAAGGGGCTATAGGGAGGGAAGAACTTAATACAATCACTATCACTAATGAAGTAGTACTTGGTAAAATAATGGGACTATAGGTGCACAAGTCTCCTGGACCTGATGGCTTACATTCAAGGGTCTTAAAACAAGTGGCTGCAGAGGTTGTAATCTATCAATATTCCCTGGAATCTGGGGCGGTCCCAGCAGATTGGAAAACCGCAAATGTAACGGCCCTATTTAAAAAAGGAGGCAGACAGAAAGCAGGAAATTATAGACCAGTTAGCCTAACATCTGTCATTGGGAAAATGCTGGACTCCATTATTAAGGAAGCAGTAGCAGGACATTTGGAAAAGCATAATACACTCAGAGTCAGCATGGTTTTATGAAAGGGAAATCATGTTTGACAAATTTGCTGCAGCTCGTTGAGGATGTAACGAGCAGAGTGGATAAGGGGGAACCAGTAGATGTGGTGTATTTGGATTTCCAGAAGGCATTCGATAGGTGCCACATAAAAGGTTACTGCACAACGGGTTGGGGGTAATATATTAGCATGGATAGAGGATTGGCCAACTAACAGAAAACAGAGTCGGGATGAACGGCTCATTTTCCGGTTATCAAACAATAACTCGTGCCGCAGGGGCCTCAACTATTTACAATCTATAT
Source organism: Pristiophorus japonicus (assembly GCF_044704955.1). NCBI lineage: Eukaryota > Metazoa > Chordata > Chondrichthyes > Pristiophoridae > Pristiophorus > Pristiophorus japonicus. Next base: position 40,096,206 of record NC_091996.1, read on the forward strand.
TAATGACTTGGATGAAGGGACCGAGTGTAATGTCGCCAAGTTTGCTGATGATACAAAGATGGATGGGAAAGCAAATTGTGAGGACACAATAAAAGTCTGCAAAGGGATATAGACAGACTAAGTGAGTGGGCAAAATTTGGCAGATGGAGTATAATGTGGCCTACTCCTGCACCTATTTAATAGGTGCAGGAGTAGGCCATTCAGCCCTTCGAGCCTGCACCACCATTCAATATGATCATGGCTGATCATGCAACTTCAGTACCCCATGATCCCTTTAGCCGTAAGGGCCACATCTAACTCCCTTTTGAATATATCCAATGAACTGGCCTCAACAACTTTCCGTGGTAGAGAATTCCACAGGTTCACAAATCTGAGTGAAGAAGTTTCTCCTCATCTCGGTCCTAAATGGCTTGCCCCTTAAAATATGAGGTTATCCACTTTGGCAGAAAAAATAGAAAACCAAATTATAATTTAAATGGAGAAAAATTGCAAAGTACAGAGGGACCTGGGGGTCCTTGTGCATGAAACACAAATAGTGTGCAGGTACAAGAAGTAATCAGGAAGGCAAATGGAATGTTGGCCTTTATTGCAAGGGGGATAGAGTATAAAAGCAGAGAAGTCCTGCTACAACTGTACAGGGTATTGGTGTGGCCACACTTGGAGTACTACGTACAGTTTTGGTCTCCGTATTTAAGGAAGGATATATTTGCATTGGAGGCTGTTCAAAGAAGGTTCACTAGGTTGATTCCGGAGATGAGGGGGTTGACTTATAAAGATAGGTTGAGTAGGTTAGGCCTATACTCAATGGAGTTCAGAAGAATGAGAAATGATCTTATCGAAACATATAAGATAATGAGGGGGCTCAACAAGGTGGACGCAGAAAGGATATTTCCACTCATAGGTGAAACTAAAACTAGGGGACATAGTCTTAGAATAAGGGGACAACAATTTAAAACTGAGATGAGGAGGAATTTCTTTTCTCAGAGGGTTGTAAATCTGTGGAATTCTCTGCCCCAGAGAGCTGTGGAGTCTGGGTCATTGAATATATTTATTGCCTAGACAGATTTTTGAACGATCAGGGAGTAAAGGGTTATGGGGAGCGGGCAGGGAAGTGGAGCGGAGTCCATGATCAGATCAGCCATGATCTTATTAAATGGCGGAGCAGGCTCGAGGGGCCAGGTGGCCTACTCCTATTTCTTACGTTAGGGGATCTGAGGTGCAACTGCTTCACCCAGAGGGTGGTGGGGGTCTGGAACTCACTGCCTGAAAAGGGAGGTAGAGGCAGAAACCCTCACCACATTTAAACAGTACTTGGATGTGCACTTGAAGTGCCGTAACCTATAGGGCTACAGACCAAGAGCTGGAAAGTGGGATTAGGCTGGATAGCTCTTTGTTGGCCAGCGTGGCCACGATGGGCTGAAATGGCCTGCTTCCGTGCTGTAAATTTCTATGATTCTAATTTCTAGCGACCAGAATACACGATAAAAATTAAACTCATTTAGAAAGACATGTTAATTAGGGACAGCCAGCACGGATTTATAAAAAGCAAGTCAGGTCTGACAAATCTAGTAAGAGTTCTTTAAGAAAATAGGGTGTATTTATAAAGGAAATGCAGTGGATGTTGTTTATATGGATTTTCAAAAGGCATTTGAGAAGGTGCCACATAGGAGGCCTGTTGATAAAATGAAGACATTTTATTAAAGGGAGTGTGGCAGCGTGGACAAGAAGTTTGTTAAAAGACAGAGACCAGATTAGTGATTAATGGCTGTTGTCAGACTGGAGGGATGTGAACAGTCGCGTCCCCCAGGTATCAGTGTGCGGACCTGAGGATCGGGCGGGAAAGTGAAGCTGAGGTCAAAAACCAGTTATGATCTTATTGAATGGCGGAGCAGGCTCGAGGGGCCATATGGCCATTAATTCTTATGACCATTGCTCTTCGCAATGTAGAGAAATGATCCGGACTTGGATCCTGGGCCACAGCATCAAGGTTTGCAGCTAACATGACAATATGGAGAATGGTTAACCGTGAAGTGGATTAGAAGTAACTTCAAGAGGGCATAAAATCCTGCAGATGCTGCAAACCTGAAATATAAGCAGCACTGAGGTCAAACAGCGTCTGTGGAGAGGGAGAAGGGAGGTGTTCACGTCTCAGGCCCATGACCCTAGGTCAGACAGTGCCTGTGGAGAGGGGGAAGGCCCCTGTAATCAGGGTTGGTGACTTTATTCGTGAGGAGGCAGGTGGGGAGATTTAATACTGGGAATTGTGCGGTGATACATTTTGGGAGGAAGGATACAGAGAAGAAATGGGCACAAAATGGTAAAACTTTAACAGCAGAGGAGCAGAGAATCTGAAGGTTTCAGATGCACAAATCTTTGCAAGTGGGAGGACAGTAGATAAAGCTATTAAAAATATGCACACGGGACCCTGGGTTTTATAAATCGGGGCAGAGTACAAAAGCAAAGAGGGAGTGTTAAACGTGTGCAAATCATTGGTGAGGCCACAGTTCAAATAGTGTGTTCAGTTTTGGGCTCCTCACTAGGAATGTCATGGCCATGGAGAGGGTGCAGAAGAGATTCACTGACGATCCCACGCACAAGAGGCTCTAGTTATAAGAGATTAGAGAAACTGGGGCTCTTTGATTAGAAGGTTAAGAGGAGATGTTAAAAAATTGTTCAAAAATCTGAGAGGTTTCACTACGATAAATTAACTATTTTCACTGGTCAGCGATTAGCCGGCATAAATGTAAGATCATCGCCAAGAACTAAGGTAATCGAGGGTAATGGGGAGCAGCAGGGAAGTGGAGTTGAGGCCAAGATCAGATCAGCCATGATCTTAGTGAATGGCGGAGCAGACTCGAGGAACCAAATGGCCGACTCTTGCTCCTATTTTTTATGTATGTTCTTATCAATGTAGGGAGAGATCAGGAGATTGTGTGTTAGGACGTGGTATATCCGACCAAAAACAGGGAGCAGAAGCCACAATAGCTTTTAAAAGGGAAGTGAATAAATATTTAAAAAGAATCATTTTAAAGGATCTGGGGAAAGGGGCAAAGTGGTTCGCTCTCGAAGAGCCAGCCCCGGCCCTAGACCGAATGGCCTCCTTCCACACTGTAAAATTCCATGATTCTGTTCTAAGCTTCCTGTTCCTGATCACTATCCCGCAAGAAAGCTGGCGTGTGTGGATGTGGGGTACGGATAGGGAGGTTGTAGTCTGCTGTGCTCATCGCCTCATCTGGTGCTTGAAGAATGGTGATACAGGCGAAGTATTGGGAGCCAGTGAGGATCCAAGCAGCAGCAAGAGTCTGCATCTTCAGGAGAGGAGAGAAATGGGGGGAAAAAACACAACTTAATCCGTCTGAAAACCTGCCCTCTCGCAAACCCATCTGGGGATGCTGAGCTGGCAGCTGCTGCTGTTCTGTGTTACAAACACTGAACACTTACAACTCCTGTGACAGCTCTGCCGTCTAACCTAGCCCCCATCTTGCACAGAAACACCCACATTCCTGCCTGTAACACCAAACAGACCCGAATCCCAAATGAAACCACAAAGTTGCTCAGAGATGAAGGAATTATTTCAACGTGTTGGATAATTCTTACAGTGGAGACCAAGAAACACCAAATTGGCAGATTCCAATACTGCCCCTCCCAACCTGTGCCTGGGTCCTTCCGAAACACCGCATTATATTCCCCAAACATCCCTCCCCACCCACCCCCGCGCCCCAAATATGCCAACTCTCGTCTGGCTACACCTCCGCGGGCGCTGGGCAGCCTCCGGGGCCCCAACATTCTCAGTCACTACAAGCGGGTTATTTAACCGGGGGGGGGGGGGGGGGGGGGGAGCAGCACAGCCCAATCGTGCCCCAAATAATGGCAGCACCAGAGGGGCCCCCAGAGCCGGAGTGGGGTCAGAAGCCCAGAATGGTCCCCAACTCCCCAAACCCCCACCCAACCAACCCTTCCCCCTCAACACCCCAAACCCACAACCAACCAACCCTTCCCCCTCAACACCCCAAACCCACAACCAATCAACCCTTCCCCCTCAACACCCCAAACCCACAACCAACCAACCCTTCCCCCTCAACACCCCAAACCCACAACCAAACAACCCTTCCCCCTCAACACCCCAAACCCACAACCAACCAACCCTTCCCCCTCAACACCCCAAACCCACAACCAACCAACCCTTCCCCCTCAACACCCCAAACCCACAACCAATCAACCCTTCCCCCTCAACACCCCAAACCCACAACCAACCAACCCTTCCCCCTCAACACCCCAAACCCACAACCAAACAACCCTTCCCCCTCAACACCCCAAACCCACAACCAACCAACCCTTCCCCCTCAACACCCCAAACCCACAACCAACCAACCCTTCCCCCTCAACACCCCAAACCCACAACCAACCAACCCTTCCCCCTCAACACCCCAAACCCACAACCAACCAACCCCTCCCCCCCCAAACCAAAGGCACATTGAGGAGCCCAGACTGGCCCCCAAATGCCCCGCCCCCTTCCAACCTCTCCATCAATCCCTCCCCCACCCCACAACCCAGGGCACTGAGGCCAATTCCACCCCCAGCGCGCGGTGTGCCGGGCCGGGAGGGATCCCGGGGGTGCTGAGCTGGAAGCCGCCCGGCGACTCCGGTGAGCAGTAGACCCGAGCCCGGGGGCCGGGCACTGGATCGCGGCACAGGCCCCGCGGCCTCCCTCACCCCGGGCCGCCGCCGCCGCGCTCACCTGGTGCTGGGCCTGTATCCCCGGCCTCTCGCTTCCCGGGCCCCGCTCTCGGGCCTCTTTCTCCCCGCGCGGTTGCTGTGGCGGGAGCGCCGAGCCGCCAAACCCGGGCCCGGCAAGCGACAAGGAGCCGACAGGGCCAAGAGCAGCCCCGCGGCCGGACTCCCAGCACAGCGCCCCCTCGCAACACAGCGCACGCTCCCGGGCCCTCCCGCTCCCGGCACAGCGCCCCCTCCCGGCACAGTGGGCCCTCTCGACATAGCGCCCCTCCCGGGCCCTCCTGATGCAGCGCCTCCGCCCCCCCCCCCCACCGCCGACACAACGCCCCCTCCCGGGACCTCCCAGCACAGCGCCCCCTCCCGCAACCTCGCGGCACAGCGAACCTCCCGTGCCCTCCCGGCACAGCACCCTCTCCCGGCATAGCGCCCTCTCCCGGGCTCTCCCGGCACAACGCCCCCATCCCAGGCCCTCCCGGCACAGCGTCCCCCCACGACACAGCGCCCCCTCTCGGGCCCTCCCGGCACAGCGCCCCCTCCCGGCACAGTGGGCCCTCTCGACACAGCGCCCCCTCCCGGCACAGTGAGCCCTCCTGGCACAGCGCCCCTCCCGGGCCCTCCCGGTACTGCGCCCCCTCCCGGGCCCTCCCGCAACAGCGCCCCCTCCCGGGCCTTCCGGGCACAGCGCCTACTCCCGGCACAGCGCGCCTCCCGGGCCCCCCCTCCCTCGACACTGCGCCCCCTCCCAGCACAGCGCTCCCTCCCGGGACCTCCCGGCACAGCGACCCCTTCCCGGGCCCTCCCGGCACAGCGTCCCCTTCCCGGGCCCTCCCGGCACAGCGCCCCTTCCCGGGACCTCCCGGCACAGCGACCTTTCCAGCACAGTGCCCCCTCCCGGCCCTCCCGGCACAGCGTCCCCTTCCCGGGCCCTCCCGGCACAGCGTCCCCTTCCCGGGCCATCCCGGCACAGCGGCCCCTCCCGGCACAGTGCCCCCTCCTGGGCCCTCCCGGCACAGCGTCCCCTCCCGGGACCTCCCGGCACAGCGACCCTCCCAGCACAGTGCCCCGTCCCGGGCCCTCCCGGCACAGCGTCCCCTTCCCGGGCCGTCCCAGCACAGCGGCCCTTCCCTGACCCTCCCGGCACAGTGCCCCCTCCTGGGCCCTCCCGGCACAGCGTCCCCCTCTTGTCACAGCCCCCCTTCCGGGCCCTCCTGGCACAGCACCCCCTCCCGGCACAGCGCCCCTTCCCGGGCCGTTCCAGCACAGCACCCCCTCCCAGCACAGCGCCCCCTCCCGGGCCCTCCCGGCACAGCGTCCCCTTCCCGGGTCCTACCGGCACAGCGCCCCCTCCCAGGCCCTCCTGGCACACGCCCTCTCCCGAGCCCTCCTGGCACAGCGCCCCCTCCTGGGCCTCCCGGCACAGCGGTCCCTCCCGGCACAGCGCCCCCTCCTGGCACAGCGTCCCCTCCCAGGCCCTCCTGGCACATCGCCCCTCCCGGCACAGAGCCCCCTCCCTGGCCCTCCCGGCACAGAGCCCACTCCCTGGCCCTCCCGGCACAGCGCCCCTTCCTGGTACAGTGCCCCCTCCCGGCACAGCGGCCCCTCCCGGACCCTCCTGGCACAGCGCAACCTCCTGGCCCAGCGCCCCATCCCGGGCCCTCCTGGCATGGCACCCCTCCCGGCACAGCGCCCTTTCCTGGGCCTTCCTGGCACAGCGCCTCCTCCCAGCACAGCGCCCCTTCCCGGGCCCTCCTGGCACAGCGTCCCCTTCTGGCACAGCGCTCCCTCCCGGACCCTCCCGGCACAGCGTCCCTCCCAGACCCTCCCGGCACAGCGCTCATTCCCGGACCCTCTCGGCACAGCGTCCCCTTCCCGGGCCCTCCCGGCACAGCGTCCCCTTCCCAGGCCCTCCTCGCACAGCGCCCCCCCCAGACCCTCCCGGCACAGCACCCCCTCGTGGGCCCTCCCGGCACAGCACCCATTCTCGGCACAGCGCAATCTCCCGGCCCTTCTGGCACAGCGCCCCCTCCCGGCACAGAACCTCCTCCCGGCACAGCGTCCCCTCCAGGCGCTCCTGACACAGCGCCCCCTCCCGGCACAGCGGCCCTCCAGACACAGCGCCCCCTCCCGGCACAGCGCACCTTCCCGGGCCCTCCATGCACAGCGCCCCTCGCAGGCCTCCTGGCACAGCGCCCCCTCCCGGCCCTCCCGGCACAGCGTCCCCTTCCCGGGCCATCCCGGCACAGCGGCCCCTCCCGGGACCTCCCGGCACAGCGACCCTCCCAGCACAGTGCCCCGTCCCGGGCCCTCCCGGCACAGCGTCCCCTTCCTGGGCCGTCCCGGCACAGCGGCCCCTCCCTGACCCTCCCGGCACAGTGCCCCCTCCTGGGCCCTCCCGGCACAGCGTCCCCCTCTTGTCACAGCCCCCCTTCCGGGCCCTCCTGGCACAGCACCCCCTCCCGGCACAGCGCCCCTTCCCGGGCTGTTCCAGCACAGCACCCCCTCCCGGCACAGCGCCCCCTCCCGGGCCCTCCCGGCACAGCGTCCCCTTCCCGGGTCCTACCGGCACAGCGCCCCCTCCCAGGCCCTCCTGGCACACGCCCTGTCCCGAGCCCTCCTGGCACAGCGCCCTCTCCTGGGCCTCCCGGCACAGCGGTCCCTCCCGGCACAGCGCCCCCTCCTGGCACAGCGTCCCCTCCCAGGCCCTCCTGGCACATCGCCCCTCCCGGCACAGAGCCCCCTCCCTGGCCCTCCCGGCACAGAGCCCACTCCCTGGCCCTCCCGGCACAGCGCCCCTTCCTGGTACAGTGCCCCCTCCTGGCACAGCGGCCCCTCCTGGACCCTCCTGGCACAGCGCAACCTCCTGGCCCAGCGCCCCATCCCGGGCCCTCCTGGCATGGCAACCCTCCCGGCACAGCGCCCTTTCCTGGGCCCTCCTGGCACAGCGCCTCCTCCCAGCACAGCGCCCCTTACAAGGCCCTCCTGGCACAGCGTCCCCTCCTGGCACAGCGCTCCCTCCCGGACCCTCCCGGCACAGCATCCCTCCCAGACCCTCCCGGCACAGCGCTCATTCCCGGACCCTCTCGGCACAGCGTCCCCTTCCCGGGCCCTCCCGGCACAGCGTCCCCTTCCCAGGCCCTCCTGGCAAAGCGCCCCCCCAGACCCTCCCGGCACAGCACCCCCTCGTGGGCCCTCCCGGCACAGCGCCCACTCTCGGCACAGCGCAATCTCCCAGCCCTTCTGGCACAGCGCCCCCTCCCGGCACAGAACCTCCTCCCGGCACAGCGTCCCCTCCCGGCGCTCCTGACACAGCGCCCCCTCCCGGCACAGCGGCCATCCAGACACAGCGCCCCCTCCCGGCACAGCGCCCCTTCCCGGGCCCTCCATGCACAGCGCCCCCTCCTGGCACAGCGCCCCTCACAGGCCTCCTGGCACAGCGCTCCGTCCCGGGCCTTCCCGGCAGAGCGTCCACTTCCCGGGCCCTCCCGGCATAGCGCCCCCTCCCGGGCCCTCTCGACACAGCCCCCCATCCCGAGCCCTCCCAGCACAGCGCCCCTCCCAGGACCTCCCAGCACAGCGGCCCTTCCCGGGTCCTCCCAGCACAGTGCCCCCTCCCGCAACCTCGAGGCACAGCGACCCTCCCGTGCCCTCCCGGCACAGCTCCCTCTCCCGGCATAACGCCCTCTCCCGGGCCCTTCCGGCACAGCGCCCCCCTCCCAGGCCCTCCCGGCACAGCGCCCCTCCCGGGCCCTCCCGGAACAGCGTCCCCCCGCCACACAGCGCCCCCTCTCGGGCCCTCCCGGCACAGCGCCCCCTCGCGACACAGCGCCCCCTCCCGGGCCCTCCCGGCACAGCGCCGCCTTCCGGGCCTTCCGGGCACAGCGCCCCCTCCCGGCACAGCGCGCCTCCCGGGCCCCCCCTCCCCCGACTCTGCGCCCCCTCCCAGCACAGCGCTCCCTCCCGGGCCCTCCCAGCACAGCGCCCCCTCCCGGCACAGCGACCCTTCCAGCACAGTGCCCCCTCCCGGCCCTCCCGGCACACCGTCCCCTTCCCGGGCCCTCCCGGCACAGCGTCCCCTTCCCGGGCCATCCCGGCACAGCGCCAACTCCCTGACCCTCCCGCCACAGTGCCCCCTCCTGGGCCCTCCCGGCACAGCATCCCCCACCCGGCACAGCGCCCCTCCCGGCCCTCCTGACACAGCGCCCACTCCCAGGCACTCCCGGCCCACGCCCTCTCCCGAGCCCTACTGGCACAGCGTCCCCTCCTGGGCCCTCCCGGCACAGCGGTCCCTCCCGGCACAGTACCTCCTCCCGGCACATCGCCCCCTCCCAGCCATCCTGGCACAGCGCCCCCTCCCGGCACCGCACCTCCTCCTGGCACAGCGTCCCCTCCCAGGCCCTCCTGGCACAGCGCCCCTCCCGGGCCCTCCCGGCACAGAGCCCCCTCCCTGGCCCTCCCGGCACAGCGCCCGCTCCCGTACCCTCCCGGCACACTGTCCCCTCCCTCCCGGGTCCTCCCATCACAGTGTCAGTTCCCTCCCAGCACAGCGCCCCTCCCAGCACAGAGCCCCCTCCCTGGCCCTCCCGGCACAGAGCCCATTCCCTGGCCCTCCCGGCACAGCGCCCCTTCCTGGTACAGTGCCCCCTCCCGGCACAGCAGCCCGTCCCGGACCCTCCTGGCACACCGCAACCTCCTGGCCCAGCGCCCCATCCCGGGCCCTCCTGGCATGGCACCCCTCCCGGCACAGCGCCCTTTCCTGGGCCCTCCTGGCACAGCGCCTCCTCCCAGCACAGCGCCCCTTCCCGGGCCCTCCTGGCACAGCGTCCCCTCCTGGCACAGCGCTCCCTCCCGGACCCTCCCGGCACAGCGTCCCTCCCAGACCCTCCCGGCACAGCGCTCATTCCCGGACCCTCTCGGCACAGCGTCCCCTTCCCGGGCCCTCCCGGCACAGCATCCCCTTCCCAGGCCCTCCCGGCACAGCGCCCCCCCCCGACCCTCCCGGCACAGCACCCCCTCGTGGGCCCTCCCGGCACAGCGCCCACTCTCGGCTCAGCGCAACCTCCCGGCCCTTCTGGCACAGCGCCCCCTCCCGGCACAGAACCTCCTCCCGGCACAGCGTCCCCTCCCGGCGCTCCTGACACAGCGCCCCCTCCCGGCACAGCGGCCCTCCAGACACAGCGCCCCCTCCCGGCACAGCGCCCCTTCCCGGGCCCTCCATGCACAGCGCCCCCTCCCGGCACAGCGCCCCTCGCAGGCCTCCTGGCACAGCGCTCCGTCCCAGGCCTTCCCGGCAGAGCGTCCACTTCCCGGGCCCTCCCGGCATAGCGCCCCCTCCCGGGCCCTCTCGACACAGCCCCCCATCCCGAGCCCTCCCGGCACAGCGCCCCTCCCAGGACCTCTCAGCACAGCGCCCCTTCCCGGGTCCTCCCAGCACAGTGCCCCCTCCCGCAACCTCGAGGCACAGCGACCCTCCCGTGCCCTCCCGGCACAGCACCCTCTCCCGGCATAGCGCCCTCTCCCGGGCCCTTCCGGCACAGCGCCCCCCTCCCAGGCCCTCCCGGCACAGCGCCCCTCCCGGGCCCTCCCGGAACAGCGTCCCCCCGCCACACAGCGCCCCCTCTCGGGCCCTCCCGGCACAGCGCCCCCTCGTGACACAGCGCCCCCTCCCGGGCCCTCCCGGCACAGCGCGCCTCCCGGGCCCCCCCTCCCCCGACTCTGCGCCCCCTCCCAGCACAGCGCTCCCTCCCGGGCCCTCCCAGCACAGCGCCCCCTCCCGGCACAGCGACCCTTCCAGCACAGTGCCCCCTCCCGGCCCTCCCGGCACACCGTCCCCTTCCCGGGCCCTCCCGGCACAGCGTACTCTTCCCGGGCCCTCCCGGCACAGCGTCCCCTTCCCGGGCCATCCCGGCACAGCGCCCACTCCCTGACCCTCCCGCCACAGTGCCCCCTCCTGAGCCCTCCCGGCACAGCATCCCCCACCCAGCACAGCGCCCCTCCCGGCCCTCCTGACACAGCGCCCACTCCCAGGCACTCCCGGCCCACGCCCTCTCCCGAGCCCTACTGGCACAGCGTCCCCTCCTGGGCCCTCCCGGCACAGCGGTCCCTCCCGGCACAGCACCTCCTCCCGGCACATCGCCCCCTCCCAGCCCTCCTGGCACAGCGCCCCCTCCCGGCACCGCACCTCCTCCTGGCACAGCGTCCCCTCCCAGGCCCTCCTGGCACAGCGCCCCTCCCGGGCCCTCCCGGCACAGAGCCACCTCCCTGGCCCTCCCGGCACAGAGCCCACTCCCTGGCCCTCCCGGCACAGCGTCCCTTCCTGGTACAGCGCCCCCTCCCGGCACAGCGGCCCCTCCCGGACCCTCCTGGCACAGTGCGACCTCCTGGCCCAGCGCCCCAATCTTGGGCCCTCCTGGCACAGCGCCCCTTCCCGGGCCCTCCTGGCACAGCGCCGCCTCCCGGCACAGCGCCTCCTCCCGGGCTCTCCTGGCATGGCACCCCTCCCGGCACAGCGCCCCTTCGCGGGCCCTCCTGGCACAGCACCCCCTCCCAGCACAGCGCCACTTCCCAGGCCCTCCTGGCACAGCATCCCCTCCCGGCACAGCGTCCCCTTCCCTGACCCTCCCGGCACAGCGCCCCCTCGTGGGCCCTCCCGGCACAGCGCCCCCTCTCGGCACAGCGCAACCTCCCGGCCCTCCTGGCACAGCGCCCCCTCCCGGCTCAGAATCTCCTCCCAGCACAGCGCCCCCTCCCGGCGCTCCTGACACAGCGTCCCCTCCCGGCACAGCGGCCCTCCTGACACAGCACCCCCTCCCGGCACAGCGCCCCCTCCCAGGCTCACCCGGCACAGCGCCCCTCGCAGGCCTCCTGGCACAGCGCCCCTTCCCGGGCCCTCCTGGCACAGCACCCCCTCCCAGCACAGCGCCCCTTCCCAGGCCCTCCTGGCACAGCGTCCCCTCTTGGCACAGCGTCCCCTTCCCTGACCCTCCCGGAACTGCGCCCCCTCCTGGGCCCTCCCGGCACAGTGGCCCCTCCCAGCACAGCGGCCCCCCCCCTGCCCTCCTGGCACAGCGCCCCCCTCCCGACACAGCACCTCCTCCCGGCACAGCGCCCCCTCCCAGCCCTCCTGGCACAGCGCCTCCTCCTGGCACAGCGCCCTCTCCCGGGCCCTCCTGGCACAGCGCCCCCTCCCGGGCCCTCCCGGCACAGAGCCCCCACACGGGCCCTCCCGGCACAGCACCCCTTCCTGGTACAGCGCACCCTCCCAGCACAGCGCCGCTTCCCGGGCACCCCTGGCACAGCGCCTGCTCCCGGACCCTCCTGGCATAGCACCCCTCCCAGCACAGCGCCCCTTCCCGGGCCCTCCAGGCACAGCGCCCCCTCCCAGCACAGCGACTCCTCCCAGGCCCTCCAGGCATAGCGCCCGCTCCCGGGCCCTCCCGGCACAGCGCCCGCTCCCGGACCCTCCCGGCACAGCACCCCCTCCCGGACCCTCCCAGCACAGCGCTCGTTCCCGGACCCTACCGGCACAGTGCCACCTCCCGGACACTCCCGGCACAGCATCCCCTCCCTCGCAGCACAGCGCCCCCTCCCAGCACAGCGTTAGTTCCTTCCCGGCACAGCACCCCCTCCCGGCACAACGCCCCCTCACGGGCCCTCCTGGCACGGTGCCCCCTCCTGGCACAGCGCCACCTCCCGGGCCCTCCTGGCACAGCGCCCCCTCCCGGGTCCTCCCAGCTCAATGCCCTCCCGGGCCCTCCCGGCACAGCGCCCCCTCCCGGCACAGCTCCCCCTGCGGACCCTCCCGGTACAGCGCCCCCTCCCGGACTCTCCCGGCACAGCGCCCGCTCCCGTACCCTCCCGGCACACCGTCCCCTCCCTCCCGGCACAGCGCCCCCTCCCGGGTCCTCCCATCACAGTGTCAGTTCCCTCCCAGCACAGCGCCCCTCCCGGCACAGCGCCCCCTCCCGGGCCCTCTCGGCACAGCGCCCCCTCCCGGCACAGCGTCCCCTCCCTCCCGGCACAAAAACCGCTCCCGGCACAGCGCCCCCTCCCGGACCCTCCCGGCACAGCGCCCCCCTCCCAGGCCCTCTCGGCACAGCACCCCCTCCCGGCACAGCGGCCCCTCCCGGACCCTCTTGGCACAGCGCGACCTCCTGGCCCAGCGCCCCATCCTGGGCCCTCCTGGCACAGCGCCCCTTCCCGGGCCCTCCTGGCACAGCGCTGCCTCCCGGCACAGCGCCTCCTCCCGGGCTCTCCTGGCATGGCACCCCTCCCGGCACAGCGCCCCTTCCCGGGCCCTCCTGGCACAGCACCCCCTCCCAGCACAGCGTCCCTTTCCCTGACCCTCCCGGCACAGCGCCCCCTCGTGGGCCCTCCCGGCACAGCGCCCCCTCTCGGCACAGCGCAACCTCCCGGCCCTCCTGGCACAGCGCCCCCTCCCGGCACAGAATCTCCTCCCAGCACAGCGCCCCCTCCCGGCGCTCCTGACACAGCGTCCCCTCCCGGCACAGCGGCCCTCCTGACACAGCGCCCCCTCCCGGCACAGCGCCCCCTCCCAGGCTCACCCGGCACAGCGCCCCTCGCAGGCCTCCTGGCACAGCGCCCCTTCCCGAGCCCTCCTGGCACAGCACCCCCTCCCAGCACAGCGCCCCTTCCCAGGCCCTCCTGGCACAGCGTCCCCTCCTGGCACAGCGTCCCCTTCCCTGACCCTCCCGGAACTGCACCCCCTCCTGGGCCCTCCCGGCACAGTGGCCCCTCCCAGCACAGCGGACCCCCCGGCCCTCCTGGCACAGCGCCCCCCTCCCGACACAGCACCTCCTCCCGGCACAGCGCCCCCTCCCAGCCCGCCTGGCACAGCGCCTCCTCCTGGCACAGCGCCCTCTCCCGGGCCCTCCTGGCACAGCGCCCCCTCCCGGGCCCTCCCGGCACAGAGCCCCCACACGGGCCCTCCTGGCACAGCACCCCTTCCTGGTACAGCGCACCCTCCCAGCACAGCGCCCCTTCCCGGGCACCCCTGGCACAGCGCCCCCTCCTGGCACAGCGCCTGCTCCCGGACCCTCCTGGCATAGCGCCCCTCCCAGCACAGCGCCCCCTCCCGGGCCCTCCTGGCACAGCGCCCCCTCCCAGCACAGCGACTCCTCCCAGGCCCTCCAGGCATAGCGCCCTCTCCCGGGCCCTCCCAGCACAGCGTCACGTCCCGGGCCCTCCTGGCACAGCAGCTCCTCCCGGGTCCTCCCAGCTCAATGCCCTCCCGGGCCCTCCCGGCGCAGCGCCCACTCCCAGCACAGCGCCCCCTCCCGGCACAGCGCCCCCTCCGGACCCTCCCGGTACAGCGCTCCCTCCCGGACCCTCCCGGCACAGCGCCCGCTCCCGTACCCTCCCGGCACACCGTCCCCTCCCTCCCGGCACAGCGCCCCCTCCCGGGTCCTCCCATCACAGTGTCAGTTCCCTCCCAGCACAGCGCCCCTCCCGGCACAGCGCCCCCTCCGGACCCTCCCGGTACAGCACCCCCTCCCGGACTCTCCCGGCACAGCGCCCGCTCCCGTACCCTCCCAGCACACCGTCCCCTCCCTCCCGGCACAGCGCCCCCTCCCGGGTCCTCCCATCACAGTGTCAGTTCCCTCCCAGCACAGCGCCCCTCCCGGCACAGCGCCCCTCCCGGCACAGCGCCCCCTCCCGGGCCCTCTCGGCACAGCGCCCCCTCCCGGCACAGCGTCCCCTCCCTCCCGGCACAAAAACCGCTCCCGGCACAGCGCCCCCTCCCTGACCCTCCCGGCACAGCGCCCCCCTCCCAGGCCCTCTCGGCACAGCACCCCCTCCCGGCACAGCGCCCCCTCCCGGCACAGCGTCCCCTCCCTCCCAGCACAGCGCCCCCTCCGGGCACAGCGCCCCCTCCCAGCACAGCGCCCCCTCCTGGGCTCTCCCGCCACACCGTCCCCTCCCGGCGCTCCTGACACAGCGCCCCCTCCCGGCACAGCGGCCCTCCAGACACAGCGCCCCCTCCCGGCACAGCGCCCCCTCCCGGCACAGCGCCCCTCGCAGGCCTCCTGGCACAGCGCTCCGTCCCGGGCCTTCCCGGCAGAGCGTCCACTTCCCGGGCCCTCCCGGCATAGCGCCCCCTCCCGGGCCCTCTCGACACAGCCCCCCATCCCGAGCCCTCCCGGCACAACGCCCCTCCCAGGACCTCCCAGCACAGCGCCCCTTCCCGGGTCCTCCCAGCACAGTGCCCCCTCCCGCAACCTCGAGGCACAGCGACCCTCCCGTGCCCTCCCGGCACAGCACCCTCTCCCGGCATAGCGTCCTCTACCGGGCCCTTCCGGCACAGCGCCCCCCTCCCAGGCACTCCTGGCACAGCGCCCCCTCCCGGGTCCTCCCAGCTCAATGCCCTCCAGGGCCCTCCCGGCACAGCGCCCCCTCCCGGCACAGCGCCCCCTCCGGACCCTCCCGGTACAGCGCCCCCTCCCGGACCCTCCCGGCACAGCGCCCGCTCCCGTACCCTCCCGGCACACCGTCCCCTCCCTCCCGGCACAGCGCCCCCTCCCGGGTCCTCCCATCACAGTGTCAGTTCCCTCCCAGCACAGCGCCCCTCCCGGCACAGCGCCCCTCCCGGCACAGCGCCCCCTCCCGGGCCCTCTTGGCACAGCGCCCCCTCCCGGCACAGCGTCCCCTCCCTCCCGGCACAAAAACCGCTCCCGGCACAGCGCCCCCTCCCGGACCCTCCCGGCACAGCGCCCCCCTCTCAGGCCCTCTCGGCACAGCACCCCCTCCCGGCACAGCGCCCCCTCCCGGCACAGCGTCCCCTCCCTCCCGGCACAGCGCCCCTCCCGGCACAGCGCCCCCTCCCAGCACAGCGTCCCCTCCCGGGCTCTCCCGGCACACCGTCCCCTCCCTCCCGGCACAGCGCCCCCTCCCGGACCCTCCCGGCACAGCATCCCCTCCCTCGCAGCACACGCCCCCTCCCAGCACAGCGTTAGTTCCTTACCGGCACAGTGCCCCCTCCCGGCACAACGACCATTCCCGGACCCTCCTGGCACGGCACCCCCTCCCGGCACAGCGCCACCTCCCGGGCCCTCCTGGCACAGCGCCCCCTCCCGGGTCCTCCCAGCTCAATGCCCTCCAGGGCCCTCCCGGCACAGCGCCCCCTCCCGGCACAGCGCCCCCTCCGGACCCTCCCGGTACAGCGCCCCCTCCCGGACCCTCCCGGCACAGCGCCCGCTCCCGTACCCTCCCGGCACACCGTCCCCTCCCTCCCGGCACAGCGCCCCCTCCCGGGTCCTCCCATCACAGTGTCAGTTCCCTCCCAGCACAGCGCCCCTCCCGGCACAGCGCCCCCTCCAGGTCCCTCTCGGCACAGCGCCCCCTCCCGGCACAGCGTCCCCTCCCTCCCGGCACAAAAACCCCTCCCGGCACAGCACCCCCTCCCGGACCCTCCCAGCACAGCGCCCCCCTCCCAGGCCCTCTCGGCACAGCACCCCCTCCCGGCACAGCGCCCCCTCCCGGCACAGCGTCCCATCCCTCCCGGCACAGCACCCCCTCCCGGCACAGCGCCCCCTCCCAGCACAGCGCCCCCTCCCGGGTTCTCCCGGCACACCGTCCCCTCCCTCCCGGCACAACGCCCCCTCCCGGGTCCTCCCATCACAGTATCAGTTCCCTCCCAGCACAGCGCCCCTCCCGGCACAGCGCCCCCTCCCGGGCTCTCCCGGCACTGCGCCCCCTCCCGGGTCCTCCCGGCACGGCACCCCCAGCAGCGGCTCCCAGTGATGGTGGCTGGAGCAGGAACGCACTGTCTGAGTGGAAACAGATTCAATAATCACCTTCAAAAGAGAATTGAAAGAAGACTTGCATTTCTATCGCGCCTTTTATGACCACCGGACGTCTCAAAGTGCTTTACAGCCAGTGAAGTACTTTCGGAGTAAAACAGAAAAAGCTGTAAATCTCAGGCAGCATCTGAGCTCGGACCAGTGCAGCTATCAATAGATTGGTGGGGTCCCTGTACACAGGTCACTAAATGTAGGGGTCAGCTACAGAAAATAATCAGAAAGGCGAATGGAATGTTTAGCCTCTCTAATTGGAGGGCAAGAATATAATGGGGAGGCTTTACTGCAACAATACAATCTAGTCTTCGAACACTCTCTTCTTCAAGCCGCCAAAGGCTGTGCTGGCGCACTGGTGGCAGTGTTGACCTCATCATTGATGTCTGCCCTTGCTGATAATAGGCTCCCGAGGTATGGAAAATGGTCCACGTTATCGAGGGCCGCGCCATGGATTTTGATGACCGGGGGGGGGGCAGTGCTGTTCGAAGATCAGGTTCTCCAATCTGACACCAAGTCTACAGGGCTGTAGTGATACCCGCCCTCCTGTATGGCTCAGGTTGGGGTCAGGTTGCTGGAGAACCTTTGTCTTATGGATGTTTAATGTAAGGCCCATGCTTTCGTACGCCTCGATGAAGATGTTGACTGTTATGTATGCAACTCTATGTAACCAGCATTATACCACCACCAGAGGGCGTACCTGTTGGGGTCCCAAGGGATCCCAGCTTCCCTTGGGAGCACTGTAAATAAGCAGGCCTCCCATGCTGTACCAACACTCTGGAGTTAGAATAAAAGAACTAAGGTCACACTTACTCACGTCTACAGTACTCAAAGTTACATTACTTTATTTGAGACATAACATTGACGATGACTTGGACTTCAGCCTCTGAACGTGCGCAGACGCAAGTGTCGTCCACGTACTGTAGCTCGATGACAGAGGATGGGACGGACTTGGACCTGGCCTGGAGGTGACAAAGGTTGAACAGGTTCCCACTGGTTCTATAGTTTAGTTCCACTCCAGCGGGGAGCTTGTTGAGTGTGAGGTGGAGCATTGCAGCGAGGAAGATCGAGCCTGAGAAAGAGAGTGTTCGAAGATCAGGTCCTCAAATCTGGCACAAAGTCTACAGGGCTGTAGTGATACCCGCCCTCCTGTATGGCTCAGAGACATGGACCATATACAGTAGACACCTCAAATCGCTGGAGAAATACCACCAGCAATGTCTCCGCAAGATCCTGCAAATCCCCTGGGAGGACAGACGCACCAACGTCAGTGTTCTCGATCAGGCCAACATCCCAAGCATCGAAGCACTGACCACATTCGAGCAGCTCCGTTGGGCGGGCCACATTGTTCGCATGCCTGAAACAAGACTCCAAAAGCAAGCGCTCTACTCGGAACTCCTACACGACAAGCGAGCCCCAGGTGGGCAGAGGAAACGTTTCAAGGACACTCTCAAAGCATCCCTAATAAAGTGCAACATCCCCACTGACACCTGGGAATCCCTGGCCAAAGATCGCCCTAAGTGGAGGGAGTGCATCCGGGAGGGCGCTGAGCACCTCGAGTCTCATCGCCGAGAGCATGCGTAAAACAAGCGCAGGCAGCGGAAGGAGCGTGCGGCAAACTAGTCCCACCCACCCTTTCCTTCAATGACTGTCTGTCCCAACTGTGCCAACTGTGACAGAGACTGTAGTTCCCGTATTAGACTGTACAGTCACCTGAGCTACTTTTGGAGTGGAAGCAAGTCTTCCTCGATTTTGAGGGACTACCTCTGATGATGATGACAGCCTGGTCTGCCTGGTTACACCACATCTGGAGTACTGGGTGTCGTTCTGGGCACTGCATCTGAGAAAGGAAATATAGGTTTGCCAGAATTATGCCAGGGCTCCAAGGGTTACATTATGAGGAGAGATTACATAAATTACACTTGTACTCCCTGGAATTTAGAAGATTAAGGGGTGATTTGATTGAAGTTTTTAGGATTTGAAAGGGAAGATCGAGAGAAACCATTTCCTCTGGTGGTGGGAGTCCAGAACAAGGGGCAGCACCTTAAAATTAGAGCCAGGCTGCTTAGGGATGATCATCGAATCATGGAAAATTACAGCACAGAAGGAGGCCATTCGGCCCATCATGTCCATGCCGGCCGACCAAGAGCTATCCAGCCTAATCCCACTTTCCAGCTCTTGGTCCGTAGCCCTTCAGATTACGGCACTTCAAGTGCACATCCAAGTAACTTTTAAATGTGGTGAGGGGTCCTGCCTCTACCACCCTGTCAGGCAGTGAGTTCCAGACCCCCACCGCCCTCTCATTGAAGAAATTTTTCCTCATCGCCCCTCTAAACCTTCTACCAACAATTTAAATCTATGCCCCCTGGTTATTGACCCCTCTGCTAAGGGAATATGTCCTTCCTATCCGCTCTATCTAGGCCCCTCATAATTTTATACACCTCAATTAAATCTCCCCTCAACCTCCTCTGTTCCAAGGAAAACAACCCCAGCCTATTCAATCTTTCCTCATAGCTAAAATTCTCCAGTTCTGGGAACATTCTCGTAAATCTCCTCTGTACCTTCTCTTGTACATTCACATCCTTCCTGTAATGTGGTGACCAGAACTGCACGCAGTACTCCAGCTGTGGCCTAACTAGTGTTTTGTACAGTTCAAGCGTAACCATCCTGCTCTTGTATTCTATGCCTCGGCTAATAAAGGCAAGCATTCCGTATGCCTTTCTAACTACCTTATCGACCTGTCTTGCTACATTTAAGGATCTGTGGACATATACTCCAAGATCCCTCTGTTCCTCCACACCTCTCCATATCCTCCCATTTATTGTGTATTCTCTTGCCTTGTTGTCCCTCCCCAAATGCATTACCTCACATTTCTCCGGATTGAATTCCATTTGCCCAACTGACCAGTCCATCGATATCTTCCTGCAGTCAGATTCAGGTGAATTTATAATGGGGAACAAAGAAATGTTAGACCAGTTAAACAAATACTTTGGCTCTGTATTCACGAAGGAAGACACAAATAACATTCCGGAAATACTAGGGGACCAAGGGTCTAGTGAGAAGGAGGAACTGAAGAATGTCCTTATAAAGCGGGAAATTGTGTTAGGGAAATTGATGGGATTGAAGGCCAATAAATTCCCGGGGCCTGATAGTCTGCATCCCAGAGTACTTAAGGAAGTGACCATAGAAATAGTGGATGCATTGGTGATCATTTTCCAACAGTCTATTGACTCTGGATCAGTTCCTATGGACTGGAGGGTAGATAATGTAACACCACTGTTTAAAAAAGGAGGGAGAGAGAAAACAGGGAATTATAGGCCGGTTAGCCTGACATCGTAAGTGGGGAAAATGTTGGAATCAGTTATTAAAGATGAAATAGCAGTGCATTTGGAAAGCAGTGACAGGATTGGTCCAAGTCAGCATGGATTTATGAAAGGGAAATTTTTTGAGGATGTAACTAGTAGAGTGGACAAGGGGGAACTCGTGGATATGGTGTATTTGGACTTTCAAAAGGCTTTTGACAAGGTCCCACACAAGAGATTGGTGTGCAAAATCAAAGCACA